>NW_020838005.1:9287807-9436619 GCF_003676395.1 Aethalodelphis obliquidens
ACAAAAAAAAAAAAAAAAAAAAAAAAAAAAAAAAAAAAATGATGGACACTTGAGGAACCACTGGAGGAGAGAACTAATGCCTTACTGGAGACTGCTTGCCTACTCTTGGTTTTCATGAGAGAAGCATTGTGGACAATTCTGGGAGACAAGGCATAAGCCCGACATAGGATCTTGAACTTGAGATGTATCCTTTTGTAGAGGGTGGAGGGCGGAGGGGTTTTCACTGTATCTGTACATTTTTTTCTTCTAAAAAATATGGCAGTAGCTGTAGATACTCGTTCAATCCGTGTGATGAGTACACCAGGGTGTGCCGTAATTCTTTTATAGTTTCCTATTTGAAATAGTTTATAATTTAATATTCAAATAATAAAAACGGGCAGACCTAATTCTACCCACCGTCTCTCCTCTTTTACCGGTGACACAGTGTGAGGAAAGCCCCTTTCAAGGGTGTTTCAAAGAGGGTCAGGAATCATACCTCACTTAATAAAGTGAATTGCTCTGAAATGTTTTTCAAGCAAAAGCAATAAATAGTCTTCAAGCCTCCCCTGGAGTCCCTGCTGGGGAGTCACTGCCTCCAAGCGATCCTTTGTGTGTAAGATTACAAACTGCTGCTACGACCAGAGGTGTATGTAAAGTATTCTTTTCAGTAAACAGCCAGAGGGGGAAAATAAGATTAGAGAAAGTCACAAAAACTTACAGAATAACCGAGAGCCTTTCAGTAAAACCATGAAATTTGCTTGGGAGAGTTACCTAGCACTCTACAAGCTTTGCATGGTTTGAAAATTACCATTCTGGGAAAGGCAATAGAAGACTAGGGTCACAATCAACATCTCTACCACCCTTTCTGTTATTATTAGCTTTTTAAAAGCATGGTCTATCTTTTGCCACCCTTTTATTTTTTTTTAGTATTTATTTTATCTATTTATCTGGTTGCACTGGGTCTCAGTTGCAGCAGGTGGGCTCCTTTGTTGTGGCACGTGTGCTCCTTAGTTGTGGCGTGCGAACTCTGAGTTGCTTCGCGGCATACGGGATCTAGTTCCCCGACCAGGGATCGAACCCGGGCCCCCTGCATTGGGAGCGTGCTTAACCACAGCGTCACCAGGGAAGTCCCCCTTTCTATTCTTTAAAGCATATTTTTATACACGATCTCAATTAACAATCACGACTGTTCTGAGAAGAAACGGAAGCAAAGAAGCGAAGTGATTCCCTTGACTGCAGAGCTGGGTGGTGACCTTTCAGGGCCTCACCCAGGTCCCACCTAGAGGTTTGTTCCCACACTGCCGCCCCCCGCCTGCCTCAGCCCCTCCCCCCATAACGCACCTGTTCATGAGACCACGTCCTCTCAGAACCGTCCTTGACACAGACGTCCAGCCTCAGCTCGGTCCCTGTGGCTCCATGCTTGCTGTCCACGCAGAGATTTGCTGCCACGTTTCGAAGCTGCGGAAAGAAGACAGGATGACGATGGGCTGTTTTTCATTGTACCCCTGGTTCCTGACAATCCTGGTGGAGATTTGGTTTTTTTTTTTTTTTTGATTCCATGATGATTGAATGATGCCTTAAATTTATATGCAATTTATGGAGAGAAATCAGAGGATTAACTATAACATTGCCCAGTCTACGTGTAAAGGAACATGGGAAGATTGAACAGCAAAACCTCAGCCAGGCAGTATGTGAAGCTACGACCCAGGAGCACGAACGTGGAGTCCATGACTTCTGTATGATGGGAGATTTTTCTTTTTCAGGTAGTTCTTGAACTTGGAACTGGTTATCTTCCTGCTTCAAAGCATCTTCTCCCTTCACTACCTTAGCTGGGAGAGCTCCGCTATGAGGCAGGTGGTGCAGATGAAAGCTGTGAGGAAGAGATCACTGTGTAAGAATGTGGTCACCTGACACCCCCAGCGGCCTGGGATGGTCTTTGTCTGCACCTGTCATCCTGGTTTAGCATTTCTCCTGGATGATAAATTAATGCCATCCTAGAGTATTAGCAAAACCGGAAGGATAGTACCGTTGGTGGAATCCTTTACTGGATGAAGGTTCTCTACATCGTGTCTGGACTTTGAAAAGTTGCAGAATGAGAAAAAAACACTCATAATTTTTAGCAAGTATTTTGTTAACATGGATGTAAAGAACTGAACAGTTGGGGGTGGGAAAAGGGTGAAAAATATCAACAGCAGAAACACCAGTGGAAAGAGTCTGGTTGCAGACACA
The DNA here is from genome assembly GCF_003676395.1 of Aethalodelphis obliquidens. NCBI lineage: Eukaryota > Metazoa > Chordata > Mammalia > Artiodactyla > Delphinidae > Aethalodelphis > Aethalodelphis obliquidens. The sequence goes on from NW_020838005.1 coordinate 9,290,016, forward strand.
TCCCCACGTCGCATCTTCCCGCATGAAGCTTCCACCAATCTTCCTGTTGGCATCAGAACCACATCCTGCTGCAGAGCTGGGCAATGTCTATAGTTTGTTACTGAGGTGTGTCTGCTTAGATAAGCTGAAGGGTCACAATCCTTTCCGTGCCTTTGTAGAGTGCTGGATTATAATAATCCTTTAGGTACCACTAAGAATGGAAACAAGAACAGGGTGTACTCAAGTGATCGTTTTAGTCACGGTTCTTTTGCCCAGAATGAGTAGATAAGGAGTCTCTCCAGGATGGAAGGATGCCTGCATGGGGCCTGATCCTCCCGGGATGGGGCGATGAGGCAGAGAGGAGCTTGTCATGTGATGTATTGGGTATCACGAATGGAATAAATGATGCCTGGATGGGGTGTGGTGGAGAGAGCTGTTTCATTTCCACTTCCTTTAGGAGCAGAGGCTGGTATAGTGTCATTCAGGAGGGAATCAATGTGGTGGATACCAGTTTCCTTATCCACGGAATTTGGCAACAGCTGGGGTTTGTCTTCTGCTACTGGACCACTATTCTCGGGATGTCTGTCCCCGATGACAGGGGATGTGAAATAATGGAGGACACAGGGCAACGGTTCTGAACCCACTTTGGCCTACGGACCTCTCCGAAAATCCAAGGAGAGCTATGGACACTCTTGCAAAAACAAGTGGACAAACTGTAAGTGGACACACACACAAGCACTTTTCTATTCACTTTCCTGGGCACCATAGACTCCACATTTGAAGTTGAAAGAGGAAAAATGTTTGCCACCCCCCAAGCTCCCCCTCCCCCCTTGCAAATGAATTGACTCTTTCCTCTTAGCCTCATGGGCGATCTTGAAGGAAAGGGGATGAACTAGGGCGTGTCGGCGAGCACCCCAGTCACTCCCACTTCCTTCACCTTTTCTCCACGTCCTCAGTCAAGCACCAGGGAGGAATTTTTCTGTGGAATTTGGGGAGCCACGCTTAAAATAGTCCTTTTGTGGACTCAGCTCCCAGGTGTGTGATCCAATTTTTTGGTGAAAGAGAAGCACCCTGAGGGGCAGAAGTCTGAGCTTGCATCTCTCTCCAGAGGCCAGCATCCGTCAGCGCCCGTCTGAACTTATCTGGGGCCAGGGTGTTGGTTTCTAACGCAGCTCCACCCGAGGGCTGTTGGAGAGAACTCTGGACAGAGCTCTCTCTTACTCTTGGCCACTGAATTCACAGACTCACTCTTCTTAGAGAACCAGTGTCAGTGGATGCTAAAGGCACCTTCATGGCATTCTTGTTCCCTCTCCTGAGTCCAGGAGCTCTGATCCACAGGGAGGGAAAAGCAGCTGCTATCGGTTTATGGCCACGTGGCTGCAGAGGGACGAGCTACACGGGCTCTGCTCTTGGAAGAGAAGGATTCGGGGAAGGAAAGGACCTGGAACAGCCAGGGATGCCAGGCGGTGTACCTGCCAGACCTGCCCGAGGATCTGCACCAAAGACATCAGAGACCCTCTTTCTGTTTCTAAATGCTATGAGAGTGAAAGGGCTCTAGCAGGGGTAGGGAAAACCGTTTTCTAAACTCTTGAATGTTCCTTTTTTTTTTTTTAATGAGAAATTTGTTTTAACTTTTTATTTTATATTGCAGTATAGTTGATTAACAATGTTGTGTTAGTTTCAGGTGTACAGCAAAGTGATTCAGTTGTACATATACATGTATCTATTCTTTTTCAAATTCTTCTTTCATTTAGGTTGTTACGTAATATTGAGCAGAGTTCCCTGTGCTATACAGTAGGTCCTTGTTGGTTATCCATTTTAAATATAGGGTGCACATGGCAACGAGAGAGTTGTTGAATATGCACCCTCAAACAAGTGTAAAATTACTGATAAATTATATACATAATTCCTGTCCTTGAATGTTCTAAATTCTCACGCAAATGGCATCTGTGTAGACAATGGGATAAATGGCTGCAGAAACCAAATTTCAAGTTTCCAAGCCATAATTGTCCACATCTGTGTAGATTTCAGCCCATCATTGTGCCAGAGAGGAGATGCAGAGAGTTCCCTAGAGGACAAGGCGGGCACCTGGACTCAAGGCTCATCAGGCCAGCCTCACCTGCTGCTGTTTTCATTCCCACCTCTTCATTTAGAATGCACATCCCATCTTGGGCGCATAAGCACAGCTCTGTCATAATAAACAGATGAGTAAAATCCCAACAGAACGGACCCTAATCCTTGCTTATCCATTTGAATAAAGTTTTCTTTCTAAAAAAAAGTAGACAAGAAAAAACACAAATGATCTGGACTTTTCCCACCAGGGGCTCTGTATTTGCGGCTGAAGGAAAAGCCGTTCACAGGCAAACACACGCCCAGATCTAGGACAGGGACACAATACATCAATGCAGAGCAGGGAATTTTCCTGTTCTGTTCCTGTGACGTCCAGCACCGGGACTTGGCAGCACTAAAATTGCATCAAGGAATCTGAGAGACACGGGGCAGGATTAGAAAGTGAGGTGGTGCTTGACTAGGAACGGGTGGGAAGCAGGAGAAAAATGGGGCGAAAGGGACTCAAGGTGTATGACAGGAGTACAGAGATAATCTGTTGGACGAGGATTAGGAAAAGGTCTGGCAGAGAGTGAAGGATTTCTTAGGTCTGCAAGAGACGTCAGGCTCAGCTGGAACCTTGGCTTTTCCTCCCCAACATGAGAGGTTTTATAAAAGAGGCACAGGAGAAGGGGCGTGTGAAATAAATGTCGAGGTGGCTGACAGGTAATTCAGTTGGTTGGCGAAGAGAGACTCGCCTCAGCTCAATGAGCGCTAGAGGATGGTTTGCTATCCTCTCGCTCCCCAAAGACTTGGGGTGTTTTAAGTAAGAAGTGGTACGTTCGTGACTCATTCAACAAACATTAAGTACCTGGTATGTCCCAGCCACTATGCTAGATACTGGTATACAGTGAAAAATAAAAAAGGATTTGTGGGTGAGATGGTGAAGGGGGTCAATAGGTACAGACTTCCAGGGGACTTCCCTGGCGGTCCAGTGGTTAAGACTCCAAGCTTCCAATGCAGGGGGCGCGGGTTCGATCCCTGGTCGGGATCCCACATGCTGCACGGTGAGGGGGCCCCCCAAAATATGCTAAAAAAAGGTACAGACTTCCAGTTATAAAATAAATAAGTCCTGGGGATGTGATGTACAGCACGGTCAGGATAGTTAACCATACTGTGCTGTATATTTGAAAGCTGCTAAGACAGTAGGTCTTAAATGCTTTCATCACAAGAAAATTAGTCACTCTGTGGTGACAGATATTAACTAGACTTATCGTGGTAATCATTTTGTAATATGTACAAATATCAAATCATTATGTGGACACCTGAAAGGAATATGTTACGGGTCAATTATATCTCAGTTTAAAAAATTCATACGAATAAATTCGAATTCAACCCTCCAGAAATCTGTCCGCTTCTTTGAAAGCATGCCTAGTCCCTTGTGGTCCAGAAAGTCCTGACGCCTCAGGACCAATGATTCTTGAACCCCCTCTGGCATGGTGTCCTCACTGAGCGGGGCATGTCTGGGGGAGATGAAGACCCCTGGTGGGGTCAGGGTCCTCAAGACCGTGAAGACGGCTGCAGAGACTGGACTGATGGGCTCCCAAAACTGTTGCTTAGTGATTCTCCTTCCTATGGACAACATTTCTTCAAATCCCAGAGCTCTGTGGGTGAGCATTATTTTTTCATTCTTGGAAAACTGTGACCTTTCTGGTGCCCACGGCCTGCTGTAGCACCGAGAGGGCTTCGCAGGTGCCTCAGCTGCCAGTAAACCTGACGGGGCCAGTTTTCTTTCAGGGTCTTGTAGCTTTGATTGGATTTGACTAGTGAAGTGGGGAAAGGATTTCTCTTCTGAGAGCCCATAAACCTTTTTATTTTTTTAAATTCAGCTTTTATTGCGGTATAATTGACATATAAAATTAGATATTTATTTATTTTATTCGTTTTTAAAATTTATTTTTGGCTGCGTTGGGTCTTCGTTGCTGCTATGCGCGGGCTTTGCCTAGTTGCGGCGAGGCGAGCGGGGGCTACTCTTCTTGCAGCGCGTGGGCTTCTCATTGCGGTGGCTTCTTTTGTTGCGGAGCATGGGCTCTAGGCGCGCGTGCTTCAGTAGTTGTGGAGCACGGGCTTAGTTGCTCTGCAGCATGTGGGATCTTTCCAGACCAGGGCTGGAACCCGTGTCCCCTGCATTGGCAGGTGGATTCTTAACCACTGTGCCACCAGGGAAGTCCTAAAATTAGATATTTAAAGTATGCATTGTGGTGAGTGAATATACGTTTACTTTGTGAAGGGATTCTCCTCATTTAGTTAATTAACACAGCCATCACCTCACATATTGATCTTTTTTTTTGTAAGATCTTTCAAGCTCTCCTTGCTTAGCTAGTTTCAATTGTACAATTCGGTGTTATCAACTACGGTCAGCGTGTTTTATATTAGGTCCTCAGACTTTGTTCGTCTTATTCCTGCCTTGAATGTGTGCTGCATTCTACTCACAACCAGGCCCAGCACGTGTTACAGGGGACCCCCTAGCGTTTAACAGTTACTTCTTTTTGAATCGCTACCACCTGACTCACATGACTGACCTCCCTACGTACTTGCCCGGCTCCAGCTGGTGATTGTTCTAACCTTGAGATCAGAACGTCTCCACCATGATACCTCATCCAATGGGAGGGAAGGGGTGTGCTCCTCTGCTGGTTTCCCTGGTAACCGCCGAGCTCACCTGACATCGATCACCCTATAACTGGGTTTCCCCTTGCCCCTGGGAGCCAAGACTGCCTCCATGTTCTGCCCGCCGTCCACCGTTCACAGTGGGAGTGGCCCCAGGACCCTGCCTCAGACATGTAAGCTCCCCTATGCATTAACCACTGATGCCTCTGTCGCTGACTCCGGGCTCTTCCTTCCGTCTTAAAGCTGGGCAAGTACAGGCCTTGGAGGCCTGCGGGGTGCAGCCCAACATTTGATGGAGTAGCCAGGAGACGGAGGAAACGCCCGTGAGCACCGAGATGTCGGGAAGTTAGGACGGGGAATGGAAAGTTTTGGGGCCGACCACTAACACGTGGGGCCTGAAAGTTTCGGGGGTAACCCCAGGGTGGCCGTCCACTGGTATCGGGGTCTTGCAGTGGCTGACCTTGATGAATGGGGGCCGCCGAGAGAGTACAGAGAACTCCTAGACACCCCTACGGCTGTTGCAGAGATATTCGCCACAGCTGTGGGCTGGCCATTGTCGTTTATATTAAGAAAGGCCATGGAGGCTGAGCTAAGAGCCGAGGCGAACGTTGACTTGAATGCTGATTCCTGTTCCTCTGCAAGTGAGGCGTGTGCATGTGTGTGAATGATACGGATTATTCTCTATTCCTGTTATTCGTTTAAACTTAATCGGCTATTTAGAAACTAAAAAAAAAGCCGTGAAAATGCCCCTAAATGGAAAGCTTTTGACATTGTAAAACGGGTTTTTGCTTATGCTGTTAGAGGAATTTGGCTTTCTAGGTGGAATTGGTATTTCTCTCCCTGTGCCTTTTGAGATATAAATGATCTACCTGGGCTCTCAGGAACTTTAATCCCTGAGAGTGAGGACAGAAAAGAGAGGCCGTTTAAGCTGTAGCAGGAAAACTGTGAGATCTCTGTGTCTGTAGAGATATATGCACGTCTATGTGTACCTTATAAATATGAGGTGTCTCTGCTTCTAGATGGCGTTGCCAGGATTGGTTTGTGGATGAGCTCTGTTTATTTGCTTAAAAGAAATTACAAGCTTATATGAATTCTCAGACGTAGAATGAATTTCAGGTTCATGTGATCTGGGAAATATTCAGTACTGAATTGATATCTGTTATTGAAGCTACTGAAGCTTGTTGGTTTGATTGATATAGACATGTTTTTAGAGTCATCAATGTTAAGTGTAATACTTCTGTTGTACCTAGGTTTACTGGAGGTCAAATAAGACCTTATTATATCTGTTGCAAATTTGTCAGCAAGGAAAATAACTTGATATGATGAAACTTAAATGTAAATGAGATAAGAGCTTTTAGGTAAACTCTATAGGAATAATTATGTTTTGGGAATGTCTGTCTAAAATAGTCCCTCCAGATTTTGCTAACTTGAAACTAAGTTCAATAAAGAGAATTCATTGACTATCTGGGTCATTTCAAATGGGATAAAATATTAGATTAATTGCTGGGCGAGTCTCAGTTTACCAACCTTTGCCTTCCTGGGAGAGGAAGACTAAAGCATAAATTATCCAATCAGGAAATGCCGGTATGACAAACAGTTCACATTTACTTGCTTCTTGGTTTTTGGTTGGTTCATTTCCTTTGAATATATGCCCAGAAGTGGGATTGCTGGATCATCGGAGTACCACACATTTTTGATTACTGTAACTTTGTGTTGCATTTTGAAATCAGGAAGTGTGAGTCCTCCAACTTTGTTCTTCTTCTTCAAGGTTGTTTTGACTATTTAGGATTCTTCAGATTCCATATGAACTTCAGAATGAGTTTTTCTATTGCTGCAAAAAAAGCCCTTGGAGTTTTGATAGGGATTGCCTGTAGATTTCTTTGAGTAGTGTTGCCGTAGTATTTTTGGGTAGTATTAACAATATTGTCTTCGAATCCATGAACATTTATTTAGATCTTTTAAAATTCCTTTCAGTAATGTTTGTATATGTCCTTTGCCCCATTGGTTAAATTTATTCTTACATGTATTTATTTTTAGAAAGAAATGTATATAGGAGTATAGATTCTGGAATTAAACTGCCTGGGTTTAGAGTTTGATGTCACCATTTACTAGCTGTGGGCCTTTAAGCAACTTATTTAGCTTCTTTGTGCCTCAGTTTACTCTTCTGTAAAATGAAGATAATAATAATGATACATGAGAAATCTGATGTGATGATTAAATGAGATTATACGTAAAAGGTGCTTGCATTAGTGTCTGGTTCATACTAATTGCTCCATAAATGTTAGCTTTATTGCACTATTGGGATGCATAGAAAAATGAGGCTGGGGGGGTAGATTGGTGCCATTTTGGGAGGGTCGCAAACACCAAGATAAGCAATGTAGACCTTGTGCTGTTGGCAGAGAGAATTATTAGGAGTTTTTGAGAAGGAAGTCTTATTTTAGGCAGTCAATTCTGGTGTTAATGGGAAAGAGAGATGAAGAGTAATGCTGTTGTGAGCATAGGCACCAGTTCTAATGGATAATGAGAATCTGAACTCTGGTAGAGGTGGTGGTAGAATGTATCCAAACAATGTATACGTATTCCAAGGGAGAGGTGTACTGCAGACACATTTTTTTTTTCAGAGAACATTTGCAGGTCTTGACAGTTGTTTGCTTGTGGATAATGAAGATGTGCTGAGTTCGAGGTGTCTTGGTGACATCCATACATAGACAGTCTGAAGTTTGGGAGGGAGGTCAGCGTAAGAAATTCAGATTTGGAAATGATCCACTATGCCGATTATTAAGACATCGCCTCTCAACTCCACACCTACCCCCTCTGCCTCGCTTTGTGGTACTCAGGGTGGACCCTGTAGACATTTTCCTCGCACTGGTTACAACTGTAGGCTTCACTAATGGAAGGTTCAGAGCAGGAGGAAGACTCTTTCCTTCTTTCGTGTGCCCTGTTTTCCCATGTATATCAGCACGTGGGTGTGTGGGGGTGGGGCAGAAGGAAGCGGCCTCACCTGAGAGGTCCTCATGGATTCACCGGGGCTCCTGCCTCCTGCAGGTGTCCTCACCACCACCTGGTGGGGCTGTTTGCAGCAGCCATACCCGGCAAAGGAGGCCTGACCTTCCTCCTTGCTGGGGGAGGGGGTGAGGAGAGGGGGGAGGGGAGGGGGGGGAGGGAGGGGGGGGGGGGGGGAAGGGGGAGGGGAGGGAGGGGGAGGGGTGGGCTCTCCTAAGCCTCTGAGTTCCCACCTTGCTCACGTTCCCTGAAAGTGGCTACTTCTGTGCCCTTTAAAGTCCATTTTACCCCTTTTACTAGTTTATGCTTTTCTGCCCATGAAGATTTCCCTGTTCAGATCACTGGTGTGATTTCTGCCTCCTGCCTGGACTCTGACTGAGTAATAGAGTCAGAGGAGGATGTGATATTGCACAGCAAAGAGGAGGAGGGTTGAGGATGGAATTCCAGGGACTGGTTTCTCTGGGAAGCAGTCAAAGAACGAGTTGTCGGGAAAAAGCCGGGAAAGTAAGAGGAGAGCCAGAGAGAAGGCAGAGAGAAGGGTTTCAAGAAGTGGATGTGGAGGGGGGCGGGGGTCAGCAGGGTCAAATTCCTTAGTGAGGTCGGGGGGGCTGGGAGGGGCCGTTGGACTTGGCTGCTAGGAGGTCCCCAGGGGCCTTTCCAAGGACAGTTTCAGTTTCCAAGGTCAGTGAAGGCAGGAGACAGATGGCCAAGTGGACAGAGGAAAAATGAGAGGCAACCAATGCTAGCTCCTCTTTCAGGAAGCTTGACCTCGATGGGAATGAGGAAAAGCAGAATTAACACGGAACAGCCTTTCTGGGATGGGGAGACTTGAGAACAGAATTATATATGAGCCCTCCCTAATTCATGTGAGGCGGATAAAAAAAATTGTGAGGTGCTTTTAGAAATTAAAAACAGCAGATGGAAGGGGAGGGATAAAGTAGGAGTTTGGGATTAAAATATACACACATTTATATATAAAATAGATAAACAACAAGGACCTACTGTAGAGCACAGGGAACTGTACCCAGTATCTTGTGGTAGTGTATAATGGAAAAGAATCTGAAAAAGAATATATATATATATATAACATCTGAATCACTTTGCTGTACACCTGAAACTAACACAACATTGGCAATCAACTGTACTCCACAAAAATTAAAAAAAAAAACCCAGCATATAAATGCAAAGTACTGAAAACGCTCTCATTATCCTTCTAGGACCTTCGGTGTGGAAGGTTCTGCCTTGTGGCCGTCACACTATTTCTGCTCGAGCAGATCATTCCACCCCTAAATGCTCCATGCTAGTGGCGTCCCGTGGCTGCTGGCAGAGATGACTCCTGCCTTTCCTAGAAATTAAGCCCACAGAGATTTTCTTCCTGTCGTATGCACATTTTCCTCTTCTGAATTTACCATAAACTTAATTGCTTTGGCATCTCTCTCTTGCCCTGGGACCTACTGGAACTGCTCATTTCGGAAGCCTGGCTTACATTATGCAAGAAAGCGATGAGCCCACGGTAGAAATATTACCATAGGGCCTGCAGACTTGTATCTGTTCTGCTCCAAATAGTCTATTTCTAAAACTATGTCCTGCCACTTGAAATGAAGGATTGTGAGTATTGTTTGTGAAAACGACAATATCCAGTGTCAGAATAGAACTTTCAGATTAAGGATTAATCGCCAAAAACATTTTGATTTGCGCAAATAGATACGGAGGAAGATTTGTATAAACACAGACCACTTATTAGAGTTATGATAAGTAACTTTCTCTGATAGAAGGAAGAGAAATGAGAGTACCTACTTCATACTAAATTAGGAGCATTCACAACCATTATTTCACTTCTTCATCTGCACCACTGCTGTGCTGTGTATCCATTCCCATTGGCAACTGAGGCTCTGGGAAATGAAATGGTTTGTCCATGATTATACAACCGGTAGATGGCAAGCGGGATTTGTACCTATGTCTCTGATCCCCATATCTGAGCTCTTACACTACATTATGGAAATGGATATAATTAATTCACCAGAAGAGTGCAGTTTTGGGTGATAAGTCTGTGGTAAGTGCTTTACTGAGCTCAAAGGGATACATGGAGATGAAAGAAAGCTATGAATCCTTGGGTTTAGAAAAGAAGTGATCTCAGTCCAAATTTGGGCTGGAGTCTGACTGAGGTAGAGAAGCTGAAGCAGTGTTAGAAATAAAACCACTTAAAAAAAATCAAATCAACATAAATATCCATTATCCATTGATAGGGAATTGTTTAAATATATTATGATAGAGGCATACAATGGAATACTTTGTAGCCATTCCAAATAATGACGTGTCGCATCGTAAATCAACTATACTTCAATAAAGAAAAAGAAAAAACAAACCAAAAAAGAAATAAAACCACTTCAACGATCAGGGAGCTTTGGTAAAGCACTGGCAGCCCAGGGATGGAAGTGACCAGTGGTCCAGGTCCAGGGCTGAAGGGGCCCAGCTGCTTGCCCACGATGGCTGGACTCTGGGCGGGGGGAAGGGGTACTGGTACCAGAGAAGGCATCACGGGGGTGTTAAGGGGAGCAAGCATTTCCTGACCTCTGCACGAGACCCTAGATTTTGAACCTGGCTTTTTAAGAGTCCACTTTCCGAAAAGAAAAATTAGAAAATGGCAGAATAGTGATGACTTATATATCCTTTGCAAAGCAGAGAAGACGGAACAATTGTGATCCCTGGAGCACACAAGAATACGAACTCTTAGGAACTATGATTTTTTTTTTTTTTTTTTTAGTTTGGATTTTTTCCCTTAGGTTTTGGTGTTGTAATTTCACAGAGTCAAGGAAGGAACTAGTTTAGTACACATCCTCGAAGGGGTGCACGGCTGGCAAAAGCCAGTGACCGACTGGCTTGGCCGAGCAAAAGTTTCTGAAAGCTCAGGCAGTGATTATTCACGCCTTGGTGTGAGTTATGCACACACACGTTATGAGACAAAAGCGCATTGTATGTCAGAAACATGAAAGCAGACCTCTTCTGGGTAAAGTGTAAGAGTAGCTTAGGAGATGAACAGAGTCACCCATGCCCTGGTTTTCTCCCTGCAGTTTACAAAACTCAAACTAGTCCATTAAAGCTGGACAGGAGGAGGGGAAATGAGACCTGAAGGAAAATTTTACAGGGAGAGTTCAAGAGTATATACAGGAAGAGTTGCCAGAAGGAGATCTGTGAGTGGGGAGTTAATATGAGTAGTCCGTGCAGAGAAGGGATCTAGGAGGAGACCACTTCCCATGCTGCTAACAGCACCAACAGCACCCCTGTGTGTCAAGGGGTTTACGAGGGGGGATGCTGCTTTGAAGGGAGTGCCTTGGGGAGAAGCTGGCTCATGTGCAGTGTGGCCCCATCTCTGCCGAGATTGTGGGAAGACACCCCGGCAAGGTGGTTGTCATCACACTCGGGAAGCAGCACAGAGCCATCTCCGCACACTCGGCCCTGTTGTACACCTCATCTTTTAACGAATACCTTGACATTTCCTATTCCTGTCAATTTCCCCTGGAGTGCTGTTCTATGAATACGAAAACACTCCTGCCAATGCTGCGTTCATCTATGATTTGCCAGTAAATCTCCGATGTGCTCCAGGGTAATCGTGAAAATCCACTTCCAACATCATCCTCAAGGATCTGAGGGTAATAGCCACAGGTGTCGAAAATAAAGCAACCTTTTTCGTACTTGAGAGATGACTCATACAACATGGTGTCCAGATAAAATAATTCTTCCTGTTGAATTCAGGTCCGATCATTGAAATGTGGGCAGGTTTAAAAGCTTATCGAATAGAGGGATGTTAAGCTCTTGTGTAAAATTCAGGACTGTTAATTAATGAAAATCTGCAATCAAATTCATAGAGTTGATTCTGAGAATGATGTGACACTTTGACCTGGACAGGTTTGCAGCAACATCCCTGAGACACATGATCATCTGTGGGCTTTTAAAGAAGTAGGTTCTCTTGAACTCATTTGTGAGTTTAATAGCCATCCTTCTAAGGAAGGTCAGGAAATTGTCCTTATTTTCAAGTAAGATAGTTCAGGGTTTGAGTTTTCTACTGTAAATTTCATCATTGTTAAACACACCATATTAAAAGAGGTGACTTGGGTCTTTAAGGGGAAAAAAGGTGAAAATGTCAAATTGCATTTGGGATACTAACTAGGAGTGTAATACGGGGTATAACTACTTCCCTGAAAGATTTCTTTGCGGGCCCTCGATTATGAAGCCGTAACATTTCCATTTTGTAGAGGACAAAGCTGAGTGGTGATAAAAATATTCCCCCTCTCCTTCTTACCATCTGACACAAAATCAAACAGATGGGGAACAGAAATAGTGAGCTTCAGAGGCCAGCCTTAAAATTCTCAGTCACACTGACCAGCATTCCACCACTGTGTCCTGGATCAAGGGAAATTCGTGCAAAACTAATAAGAAAACTGTTTAATATTTCCTATGAAAAAGCAAATGTTCTCTCTCCAAACCAGTGACACCAGAAATTCCACCCTGGAGCACCATCTCATGCAAAAACCAGTGTAATAATCTCTGAATGCTTGAACGGCTCCGTCAGCTTTCTGAATGATAATATCACATTTCCTTGTAATCTGAGCATTTTGCATAATCTCCCTCCTCTCAAATTTCTTAACTGACTGTAATTAATCAGGACAGACTCAATGGGTGGATAGTTCTGAGAACGAGCTAGTTGGGGTTTGATGAGATTGTGAGTGATCCTTTCTCTGGGAGAGAGTGAGATGTTATTTTTCCCTGAAAATAGAGCAGAACAGAACAACAAAACAAAACAATGCAGAACAAAACAAAAGAGGTCTTAAAGAAAGCCAGCATTAGTCTAGTTCTGGTCTAATGAGTCTGGGCCCACATACAACCTAAACAGCCGGTCCAGGCAAGTTCAAGAGGAAGTTTGGCAGGCTCACCCTAGTGTCAGGTGGCTTTGGGAGGCCAAGGGCTGGTTCTGTTTCTTGCAGGATCCTGCAGTGTTACCTCAAGCCAGTGAGCTTATGGAGAAGCTATGCCTTAACCATCTCTGTAACTCCAGCCCCTGGTGTAGTTCTTGGTGTATAATGAATTCATCAGCTGGGCTGCCATAACAAAATACCACAGACTGGGCGGCTTAAACAACAGGAATTTATTTCTTACAGTTCTGGGGGCTGGAGGTCTCAGATCAAGGTGTCGGTAGGTTTGGTTTCCTCTGAGGCCTCCCTCCTTGGCATGAAGACGGCAGCCTTGTTACTGTGTTTTCACATGGCCTTTTCTCTGGCACCTGGTGTCTTTTCTTACAAGGACACCAGTCCTATAGGGTTAGGGCCTCACCCTTATTACCTCATTTAATGTTAATTACCTCCTTGAAGGCCCTATGTCCAAATAGTTATATTGTTGAAGGGTTAGGGCTTCAACTTATGCATTTGGAAGGTGGGGGACATAATTCAGTGCATAACATACAGTACTTACTCAATAGTTGCCTTTTAAATAAAGAAAAAGGTTAACTGTTTATCTGGTTCCTTTCTCTGCTGATGAATGAGAGGGCTCACAATGACAGCTATTATTATTCTGGCAGTATATCCTAGGGTTTTACAAAGAGGCTTCACTAAACGTTGAATTTTTCAAATGATTTCAAGGGAATTTATTGCTAGACCTGTTTGTTGGATGCGCTGAATGTCCACTTCCTATTACGACACACACACACACACACACACACACACACACGAGGCCTGTTCAGGAGATGGCTGGAGTCGCAAAGCCCCTGGCTTGGACTCACGTCTCAAATCCCTTTCCCAAGTCCTGACTGCTCTCTCCTCTTATTGCTGGAATTAGGTCACGGGCCAAGCTCCAGCAATGACTTTTTTTAAAAAACATTTTTCTTGGAGTATAATTGCTCTACAGTGTTGTGTTAGTTTCTGCTTTATAACAAAGTGAATCAGCCATACATATACATATATCTCTGTATTTCGTCCCTCTTGCGTCTCCCTCCCACCCTCCCTATCCCACCCCTCTAGGCGGTCACAAGGGACCGAGCTGATCTCCCTGCAGCAATCACTTTTTGAGCTACAGGTGGCCCTCCAGCTGAATGGGATGCTTGCCTGGTTCATATTTTGAGTCCTGTCTGAATCTTTTCATTCACGGCTGTCAGGATCATTTTATGGAAGCGATTTTAAACTTTTTTGGAATCTGATGAAAGCTATGGACTCTCCAGAAAAATATATATAAACACAAAGTATTCTTGCTTTGTATGTCTGGTGGCCCATAAAGACTGTTTCACAGACACATGGGAGCTTAGAATTTGCTTTTTGGAATGCATGATCTGAAAACTTCCCTGTACCCATGGGCATTGGTAGACAATAAAATGGTTATAGTTTTTGCTTTAAAAAAAAACAGCGGAGAGCAGTCTCACGCAAAAACGTCTTGAATCTCTGCCTTGCATATGACTTAGGTACTGTATTGCCTCCTCTATCCATTTGTAATGCAAATCAGGGTTTCCACAGCAGTAAATAATAATAGCCAACGTTCCATTGAGAGCTTGCTGTGTTAGCCCTGTGCTACGTGCTTTCCAGGGATTATTTCATTTAACTGTTGCAACAGCTCTTTGACGTAGGTACTATTGTATTTCTATTGTGCAATGAGGAAACCAAGGTATATTAGTTTCCTGTAGCTGCTGTAACAAATTACCACAATCTCGGTGGCTTAAAACAATTGAAATGCAGTCTCTCACAGTTCTGGAGGCCAAAAGTCCAAAATCAAAGTGTTGACTGGGCTGTGCTCCCTCCAAAGGCAATTATATACGAAATAATTGATAGCAAAGACTTGAACAGGTATTTGTACACCCATGTTCATAGCAACATTATTTGCAATAGCCCCAATGTGGAAACAGCCTAAGCTTCCATTAACAGATGAATGGATAAACAAAATGTGGTATATACGTACAAGGGAATATTATTTTGCCTTAAAAACGGATGACGTTCTGATGCATGCTACAACGTGGATGAATCTTGAAGACATTATACTAAGTGAAAAAAGCCAGCCCCCAAAGGACAAACATTGTATGGTTCTACTTCTCAGTTTCCCGAAACAGTCAAATCCATAGAAACGAGGAGCAGAATAGAAGCTACCAGAGCGTGGGGGAGGCAGGAATGGAGAGTTGGCTCCTGGGGACAGAGTGTCAGGTTGGGGTGATGAAAAGTTCTGGAGATGGATGCTGGGGATGGTTACACAACAGTGTGGATGTATTTACCGCCACTGAACCGTATGTTTAAAAATAGCTAAAAAGGTAAATTTTATGTTATGTATATTTCACAATAGGGCTTAAAAAACAGGGCTTCCCTGGTGGTGCAGTGGTTAAGAACCCACCTGCCAGTGCAGGGGACACAGGTTCGAGCCCTGGTCCGGGAAGATCCCACATGCTGCGGAGCACCTAAGCCCGTGTGCCACAACTACTGAGCCTGTGCTCTAGAGCCCGCGAGCCACAGCTACTGAGCCCATGTGCCACAACTACTGAAGCCCACATGCCTAGAGCCCGTGCTCTACAATAAGAGAAGCCACCACAATGAGAATGCTGCGTGCCACAACGAAGAGTAGCCCCCGCTCGCCGCAACTAGAGAAAGCCCGCGTGCGGCAACGAAGACCCAACATGGCCAAAAATAAATAAATAAAATAAATTTAAAAAAATAATAAAAAAAACACAGTGCTTACTTGATGGTGATTTAGGAAGTTGCTTTCACTTTCTGTAAATCCATGAAAGAGAAGAAGCCAAGCTAAGGGGTCTGGAGGTAATGGCAGGTCATATAAGGCAGGACTGAATTCCTTTGCTTTGGGGTGGATATTGGAAGAGACTTGTGCTTAATACGACCTCTGAATGAATAAAATTTTCTCCATGCATTTAGAACTTACTATATCTCATGCCAACAACATATTTCACCCTCACTTACACAGAAGGAAAAATCTTATGATGAGAGATAACATGATCTGCTTTTCTCTGGTGGTACATAATTGTTTCAGGAGAGAGCTGTCTGGAAATCCCCCCCCCCCAAAGGACTGGGATTACTTCCGGTTGCAGGGAGGAAATTAAAACCAGCTGCAGGTAGTTGCAGGTGATAAGCATTTTTATTTTTTCTTCCCCTCTCTAATCCCGCTTTATTCCAGACTAACTCCCTTCCAACCCATACTATCATCTTTAGAAACTAACCAAGATTGTTTTCTTAATGTACAAGTAGTCATGGCCGAGTTTTCCAGCCTTATTGCCAGTGTTTGTAACCAAGCAGGGCAGCTCACTCAGAGGGTTCTTAAAACCAGAGAAAGCACTCTAATAAGCTGAAAGAGGCAAAGTGTGCTTTTAAATTCATAAGCAATCTTATAGTTCATTTGGAGAGGGAGAGAGAGCAAGAGAGAGAAGAAAGAAGTACCTGAAAAATGGGAGACGCTTGCAATTTTCTGCTCCATGTAACCCAGATGTAGACTCGGTATGAACTTGAACTTCCCCCCACCATTTGCTCATTCAGAATGTCACGGTTGGGGCTGACGCTGTCAAATGAAATTGCTTTTTCCATATTCAGTTTTCCTTGTTTTATTCAGTTTGTATCTTCTGTCCAAAACGTTTCTTGCAAATTGGATCTTTTAGAGGAGGCAATACCAGTTATCTTCAGGAGAAGAAACTGCGTCATTTTGCTTTGGCATGGAACAGAATTAAGTGTAATTTCTCTCTTAGATATGGGAATTCGATATTTAATTGTCAATAACTATAGCAGACGTGGAATGATTCTCTTTGGGTTATTCTGTATTTCTTTGGCTTTGAGATGGCCAGACTGTTAACACAACAACTCCAGTTACTTTAGCCATGAATTTGGATGTGCAGATACCGCGGATACCATCACCGCTGCCCGTGCAGGCAGGAAGCTTCTGTTGGTCACTTGCCATATGCCAGACCTTGAAGTAAGAGCTCTACATGCATAACTACAGTTAATCCTCCACTAACTCTAGAACGTAGGGACTGTTATTCTCATTTTACTGCTGAAGAAACTGAGAGATTAAAGTAACTCACCTGATATGAACATATCCCATAAATGTTGGAGCTGGAATGTGAACGAACAGAGGTGCATGGGAGTTCGGCAGAACGCAGGGTGTGTTCTGAACTTTGAGAAACCGAGAACAACGATCATTTCCTGTTATTCTCGTATTTTTTTATATTAATTTTTATTGGAGTATAGTTGCTTTACAATGTTGTGTTAGTTTCTGCTGTACAGTAAAATTGATCCGTTATACCTATACATCTATCCCCTCTTTTTTGGATTTCCTTCCAATGGAGGTCACTACGGAGCACCGAATAGAGCTCCCTGTGCTATGCAGCAGGTTATTAGTTATCTGTTTTATACATAGCAGTGTACATGTGTCAGTCCCAATCTCCCAATCCATCCCACCCCCCGTTCCCCGCCTTGGTATTGTCCGTCCTCTACGTCTGTGTCTCTGTTTCTGCTTTGCAGATAAGATCATCGTATTTGTCAAAACTTCGCACGTAGAGCTTGATGTATGGCAGAGTGAGATCAATCAAGTCTGTAGAATAAACGAACGAAGAAAGCCGAGGGATATTTTGCACTTTCATCACCGCATTTTCCTTTGGAAGTTGCTGCAGTGTGACATTTTATGGGCTCATTTGTATGCACTTCGGTAGCCTATGAATTTAAGGGGATGCATCGTGGGTTTGTTTTTTGGCGGGGTGCACAGGCTAGTCCCCAGAAACACTGAAAGAGAACACTTCTGTCATGGCCTCTTGTGTGCGCGGAGATGTGGTCTCATCAGAAACTGTTCTGAACAGTGAAGAGGGTTTCAGGAACGCTAGGATTCAGTCTGCATGCTGGGCATGAGGTGTTTGTCCCTCAAAATGATGCAAACGGCTCACCCTCATTGTGGCTCACTAGCCCTTAGGCCATACGAGGGCAGAGCTCTGTCTCCTGTGCGCACAGTTCATCTGTGGTGATGACTACAGTGCCTGGCCCATGAATACTGCAGAATGAAACCAGAGGAATGAAAGTGACCACTTGATAGGTCAGATGACAGCTGTGTAAGCCCCTGGAAGAGACAGGGTGGCCAGCGAAGCTCCACAGTCCCACACATCCACACTCAACGGAGCAGCGCACACAAAACAGAAAGAATGTGTTGGTGAGAAGGGTTCCTCCGTCATGGAAGGACAGGAAGGGTGAGTGAGAGGTGGATGCTGGCAGTGCCATCCACATATTGCCAGGGCAACCACCTCCTGCGAATATCCCTCGTCTCAACAGCAGGGCTGTCCTTGGGATGGAGGTGAAGCGGACCGTTATAGGCAACAGACTCCGGTTTTGCTCTTTCGGGCAAACCAAACCCATGGGCATCCATGGTGCGTTAAATATTCTCTTTGTCTTTGTTCTGACTTCAGGTTCACCAAACAGCTCCTCCTTGGTCTGCTTACGTGGAGAGGATGTGCTGACGATACTGATTTCGCATTTCTCTGTTCCACGTGGCCGCTGCTCTTTATCATAGGAAGTCAATAGATAGGTTTCCAAGGAACGTTTGGTGTATACGTAGCGTTCTGAGGCCAGACGTGCTGCTTCTCTTCACACGTGGACTTCTGAGCTTTGTGACAGTTGTCATTGACAGTTTTTTTCTTATTAGTTGTCTATTTTATGCAGATTAGTGTATATATGTCAATCCAAATCTCCCAATTCATCCCCCCTCCCTGCTTTCCCCCCTTCGTGTCCATATGTTTGTTCTCTACATCTGTGTCTCTATTTCTGCCTTGCAAACTCGTTCATCTGTACCATTTTTCTAGATTCCACATTTGTGTGTTAATATACGATAATTCGTTTTTCTCTTTCTGACTTACTTCACCCTGTATGATGGTCTCTAGGTCCATCCACGTCTCTACAAAGGACCCAGTTTCATTCCTTTTTACGGCTGAGTAATATTCCATTGTATATATGTGCCACATCTTCTTTATCCGTTCGTCTGTTGACAGATTCATTGACAATTAATACTGGATATCTTGGTATTGTTCTCAGCCATGTGCATTTCAGTTGAGGAGAGTGATTCTCTTGGGATATGATCATTGTGAGGCCCAGAAAATATTAAGTTTCTGGGTCTTCAAAGAGGAGGGTCAGTTTCATCCATCCAGCCTTTTCCTTAGGTTGGTGCTCCTCAAACATTTCCCCGAGGACCAGGCTGATGGCAGGTGCACGTGTATCTGGGGAGCTGGCAGTCTTGGATTGAAGTACAGCATCTTCTTGAAGAATTCTTTTTACTTAAAAAAACTGTTCTGCATTGTGCATTCTATTCTCCAACATGCCCATTTCGTATCAGTGTTATTTTTCATACAGTATTATTTTCCTGCCAACCTTTAAGTAAACTCGATGTTGGGGGGAGCTGTGAAGGGCTTTCCCGTGTCTCTGGTGCTGCTGGGCACAGGGCTGGGCACCTCCAGGCGTGTCTGTGAGAAGCCTTGCCTCACACCACGCTTCACCTGTGCAGTTATGTGACTTCTGTGTCTCAGGGCTTTTTAGGTCTATAATCTTTGTCTACTTTATTTCCTCTAAATAGTATTATTTTGACCCGGATTGCTACATAGTGATTTTGGTTGTGGAGACTAGCATCTCCTATGAACATGGTGATTTTTTTTTTCCATTCTTTCTTTTAATACCAGTGTGGTCTCTGTTGCTATCTAGTTAAATGGTGAATAATTGGACTACATGTTTCATGTATGTTTGGAGAACTAAGTCAATAAGAGTAAGCATTTTGAAAACATGAACTATTCTATATATTTTACTAATCAGTATATGATTTCAAAAGTTAATTTTATTTTACTGATGAGAAAGAAGAAAGTTTTCTAGACAGCTAAGAACCTTTAGAAATGAGAGAGAGAGAGAGAGAGAGAGAGAGAGGGAGGGAGAGAGAGGGAGGGAGGGAGAGAGAGAGAGAGGGAGAGAGAGGGAGGGAGGGAGGGAGGGAGGGAGGGAGGGAGAGAGAGAGAGAGAGAGGGAGAGAGAGAGAGAGAGGGAGAGGGAGATAGGGATCTGGCAGACAAAAAGGTGCCATCTGCGGGCTTCCCTGGTGGCGCAGTGGTTGAGAGTCCGCCTGCTGATACAGGGGACACGGGTTCGTGCCCCGGTCCGGGAAGATCCCACATGCCGCGGAGCGGCTGCGCCCGTGAGCCATGGCCGCTGAGCCTGCGCGTCCGGAGCCTGTGCTCCGCGACGGGAGAGGCCAGAGCGGTGAGAGGCCTGCATACTGCAAAAAAAAAAAGGTGCCATCTGCTCATATATTTATGGCATCTTGTCTCATGTTATTCAACACCAGCTCTCAGACAAAGGTAATAAATACCTTAAATACAAAAATCTGAGTAAAATATTGTATTATTAAGGCATTATGCCATTCAAACATGATAGGTCTGATGATGGTTCAATATAATGATTTTTAGCTCTAGGGTACAAATAAAATAAAATGGTGATGTCTAGCTGTGACTCCAGCGTCACCAGAATGTAACTATTTCTCTATTGTTATTGCATTCCCACATTCCTTCAAAGGCCATGCATTCAAAAAAACTTATGAAAATTTCTATGTCCCAATCACTGATGTTTGAAAACCATCAGCATTTTGCCATACTTGTTCATCTGTTCACTTCCTAACCTGTTCCCTTTTTTGCTGGATAATTTTAAAGCAAACTCTGTGTACCTTGTCATTTCACCCCTAAATGGTTTAATCTTCTCCAGGAGAGAGAGAGAGAGAGAGAGAGAGAGAGAGAGAGAGAGAGAGAGACAGAGACAGAGGGGGGCGGGTGAGAGGGAGAGAGAGAAACATTTTCCCACATATCTGCAAATTAACAATAGTTAGTGTCATCAGATACCTAGCCCATATTCAAATTCTCCTGATCGTCTAAAAATGCCTCTTTTCAGTTAGTCTATTCTACTTCTATTCTATTCTATTCTGTTCTATTCTATTCTATTCTATTCTAGATCCAAACAAGTTCCATTTCATTGTGTGTGTTTGGTAAGCTCCACAGAGCCTTGTGAATGCCTCATAATCTAGAACAGTTCCCCGCTCCCTGTACGGACTTAGTAAAGGAATTAGGTTCTTAAATTCTAGATTTGGGTTGAGATGTTATTTACCTTCCTCTGCTACTCCCTGAATTTCTTGTGGACTGAATTTACATTTAAAAGCTTATTAAATGCAGATTTGGTTTTGTTGTTGTTATTGCTGTTATTGTTTTTAAAAGAATATTTCAGACCTGGTTCTTGATTTTCCAGCTGTCACATTGTGTCTTATCAGCATGTCTGTGTGATTCACTTTTAATGACGCTAAAATTGATCACTGGGCTTAGGTGACGGTAGCTGGATAATTTGATTGTTTTCATTCCCTACTTTGTCTAAGGGTTTAACCATCCAATGATGACTATCTCCTGAATCAGTTATGGGATTAGGGGTTGCAAAATGTTGATTTTTTGAACTCAATCTTTCTGTTTCAATTTATTGCCTGAGAATCTGTATTAAAAAACTCTCAACCACGAGGGCTCTTTGGACACCCTGAAATACATATTATACTAGAATAGTGAGAAAAATGCTTCATGGTTTCCCTTTAAAATGTCTGTTTTTCAGAGTAATGATTTGGTGTTCTATCAACTGCAGTGGTGTTCAGTGGACTCTATTTTGTTTCTCTCTCACCTCCCTGCCTCTTACGAATTTACAGCTTTTTGTATATTTAGTATATTTTAATTAATTGGGTCACTTTTTGGATGTTCATAGGCTCCCGCCTAAGGCAAGTGGGAACGCTTAGCTGACGCCTGTGTCCTTTTGATCAGACCCACGTCAGCCGTTAATCGCTCTTTCCCTTCCTTACTTTCTGGAGCAACAAAACATCCCAGCCCACTTTTCTATGTTTCCTGCTCCACACCTAAAATCAGCCATTTCTTCAAGGATCCTTAGTTCCACTGAGTGGAGAATCCAATTTAGAGACCACCTGGCGAGTTAGAAGTGCCAGTGAGATTGGACTGGAGTTGTTTCTAGCCCTTTTCAGTGGATGGAGCTGGAAAATTTGTATTTTAGAAAGTGAGAAAACATATCATGATCCACCTTGTCATTTCCAATTCAAATTTAGGATCCTAAATGTTTATATCGTTAATTTTATATTTGGATTTCTTTTTATATTTAGATCTCTGTGGCAAACCTTTTTCTTTATAACATTAACGTACTTTAAAATTTGTGTGCTTGAAAAGAATGTGAATTAAGAAAAAATATTTCAGAGTTAAATAGGTCTACGTTATTGATTTTTTTTTTTTTTTTTTGCACGTTACGCGGGCCTCTCACTGCTGTGGCCTCTCCCGTTGTGGAGCACAGGCTCCGGACGCGCAGGCTCAGCGGCCATGGCTCACGGGCCCAGCCGCTCTGCGGCATGTGGGATCCTCC
Source organism: Aethalodelphis obliquidens (assembly GCF_003676395.1). Lineage (NCBI taxonomy): Eukaryota > Metazoa > Chordata > Mammalia > Artiodactyla > Delphinidae > Aethalodelphis > Aethalodelphis obliquidens. Next base: position 9,312,140 of record NW_020838005.1, read on the forward strand.
CGGACCGGGGCACGAACCCGTGTCCTCTGCATCGGCAGGCGGACTCTCAACCACTGCGCCACCAGGGAAGCCCCTACATTATTGATTTTTAGAAGTTGTTTTTACTATTATGTGTTTCTGGCTGTGCCACATGGCTTGCGGGATCCTAGTTCCCTGACCAAGGATCAAACCTGGGTTCCTGGCAGTGGAGGCAGAGTCCTAGCCACTGGGTGGCCAGGGAATTCCTGATTACATGGTTTAGATTATATAGAATCTTATTAATTTGGGTTTACCTATTATGTCTTGGACTGAGAGAGGTATGTTAAGCTGTCCTATTTTTGGTGTGTTTCAGTCCTTTTCTCCTTACATTTCCAGCAATTTCTACCTTATAAAAGTTGTTTCTCTATAGGCTGCAGTCTTTGGCATTATAATGTCTTTTTTGGCTTCTTTTAACTTTTTAGGTGTTTTTGCTCCCCTGTATTCTACCAAGTTTCGTATTAAAATCTGAACTGCTGCTTTCGTATTACTTGAGTTTCCCTGGTGTATCTATGCTTATTCTTTACTCCTTAATATTTCTGTGTCTTTTGGATTAAGGTATGTCTCATACCACAGACAGTTAACGATTTGCTTTATTAGTCAATCTGAATTTATTAAACAGATTTCTTTATATGTTTGATCTCAGCTCTGACATATCAATATATTATTTATTTACTGTATCTAGTAAATCTTTCACTGTGTGATTCATTTTCTTTTCTCTTTGTAATCTTTGGTATTTCATATGGTTTGTATTTTTGTTCTACTGGTTACCTTTAATATTGTGTATAATATCTGAAGTTTCTTTTTTTTTAAGGAAATGCCTAATTCTACTCTTTTCTGAGCAGTACTGATTAGTTAGAATGTTTTCCCTTTTCTTCCTTCTCCTCCAGTATCTAAACATATTCTTTTAATCCTAGTTAATGCCCGTGGGCATTAACTTATTAATTAAGTTCTTATTAGCAGAACTTATTCTGCTTTCCGCTTATTTTCCTTATTTGTTTGTTGTGTTATTTCTACAGTGTCAGACCATATAACATTTGCATATTCTTTTTAAAATTAATTTATTTTTAACGTCTTTATTGGAGCATAATTGCTTTACAATGTTGTGTTAGTTTCTGCTGTATAACATAGTGAATCAGCTATATGTATACATATATCCCCATATCCCCTCCCTCTTGTGTCACCCTCCCTATCCCACCCCTCTTGGTGGTCACAAAGCACTGAGCTGATCTCCCTGTTCTATGAAGCTGCTTCCCACTAGCTATCTGTTTTACATTTGGTAGTGTATATATGTCCATGCCACTCTCTCACTTCGTCCCAGCTTACCCTTTCCCCTCCCCGTGCCCTCAAGTCCATTCTCTACATCTGTATTTTTATTCCTGTCCTGCCCCTAGGTTCATCAGAGCCATTATTTTTTAGATTCCATATATATGTGTTAGCATACGGTATTTCTTTTTCTCTTTCTGACTTACTTCACTCTGTATGACTGACAGGTCCATCCACCTCACTACAAATAACTCAGTTTCGTTTCTTTTTATGGCTGAGTAATATCCCATCGTATATATGTGCCACTTCTTCTTTATCCATTCATCTGTTGATGGACACTTAGGTTGCTTCCATGTCCTGGCTGTTGTAAATAGTGCTGCAGTGAACATTGTGGTACATGACTCTTTTTGAATTATGGTTTTCTCAGGGTATATGCCCAGTAGTGGGATTGCTGGGTCATATGGTAGTTCTATTTGTAGCTTTTTAAGGAACCTCCATATTGTTCTCCACAGTGGTTGTATCAATTTACATTCCCACCAACAGTGCCAGAGTGTTCCCTTTTCTCCACACCCTCTCCAGCATTTATTGTTTGTAGATTTTTTGATGATGGCCATTCTGACTGGTGTGAGATGATATCTCATTGTAGTTTTGATTTGCATTTCTCTGATGATTAGTGATGTTGAGCATCCTTTCATGTGTTTGTTGGGAGTCTGTGTATCTTCTTTGGAGAAATGTCTGTTTAGGTCTTCTGCCCATTTTTGGATTGGGTTGTTTGTTTTTTTGATATGGAGCTGCATGAGCTGCTTGTATGTTTTGCAGATTAATCCTTTGTCAGTTGCTTTGTTTGCAAATATTTTCTCACATTCTGAGGGTTATCTTGTTTATGGTTTCCTGTGCTGTGCAAAAGCTTTTAAGTTTCATTAGGTCCCATTTGTTTATTTTTGTTTTTATTTCCATTTCTCTAGGAGGTGGGTCACAAAGGATCTTGCTGTGATTTATGTCATAGAGTGTTCTGCCTATGTTTTCCTCTAAGAGTTTTATAGTGTCTGGCCTTAGATTTAGGTCTTTAATCCATTTTGAGTTTATTTTTGAGTATGGTGTTAGGAAGTATTCTAATTTCATTCTTTTACATGTAGCTGTCCAGTTTTCCCAGCACCACTTATTGAAGAGACTGTCTTTTCTCTATTTATATTCTTACCTCGTTTATCAAAGATAAACCCACGCATATATGGTCACCTTATCTCTGGGCTTTCTATCCTGTTCCGTTGATCTATATTTCTGTTTTTGTGCCAGTACCATACTCTCTTGATTACTGTAGCTTTGTAGTATAGTCCAAAGTCAGGGAGCCTGATTCCTCCAGCTCCATTTTTCTTTCTCAAGATTGCTTTGGCTATTCGGGGTCTTTTATGTTTCCATACAAATTGTGAAACTTTTTATTCTAGTTCTGTGAAAAATGCCATTGTTAGTTTGATAGAGATTGCATTGAATCTGTAGATTGCTTTGGGTAGTAGAGTCATTTTCACAATGTTGATTCTTCCAATCCAAGAACATTGTATATCTCTCCATCTGTTTATATCATCTTTAATTTTTCTTTCATCAGTGTCTTATAGTTTTCTTGCATATTCTTTTATCCTTTCAGCCACTCTCTACCAGACCGTAGGCCAAGCTAATCTAAACATCTCTTGGTTTTCTGAGGCTCATTCTCTAGTAGGTTCCTCAGAAAGACTCTTGGGAAAATTAATCCCTGAGTTCTTGAATGTTTATAACTATTTTTCAGTGGGCTTTATACTTGAAGCACAGTTTGGTTGGATATAAAATCTTTGACTCATATTTTATTTTCTGAAGCATCTTTACAATGTCGTCCATTGTTTTCTGGTACAAAATGTTTGTGCTTCAAAGTCTGGCTTAGGTTTTGGTTTTGTTTTTTTTTGGTCGAATGCACAAAATTGTTTTCCTTCATTTAAAAAATACAACTGTTTTACTAGAAATGTTTGTGTTGAGGGTTCTCAGTTGAATTTCTCAGCTATAACCCCTTTAATATGTAGGTTCAAATCTTTTATTTTGTGAAGGTTTTCTTAATTATAGTTTTATGTCTTTGTTGTCTTTCATTCTGTGGGGGAACATTCTTTGGGAATTGATGTTAAATCTTCATTAAAACTCTGTTGTTCCAAATCTTTGGTAGAATCTTCTATCTCTTCTTTATTTCTGCTTTCTTAATTTCACTCTCCTCCCTTCCAGCCTTGGTTGCCTTTCCTGGGCCTCCCCGGGTGTCTATTTGCTTCTTTGTTTCTTCTAATTCAGTCTTTGTTTCTGAGATTTTTTTTTTCTTTCCTTTTCTTCTCTTTTCATTCTTGAGTTTTCAGCTCTCTTTTCATATCATCACATTTCACATCATTCCAAGTGTCTTCTCTTTTCTTAATTAAAAAATTTTTTTTGTATTATAGTTGATTTATAATGTGTTAGTTTCTGGTGTACAGCAAAGTGAATCAGTTTTACATAAACACACACACACATGTATATATATATGTATATATATATATATATATATACACACACACATATGTGTGTATGGGTATATATATTCTTTTTCAGATTCTTTTCCATTATAGTTTATTACAAGCTATTGAATATAGTTCCCTGTGTTATACAGTAGACCCTTGGTTTAGCCATCTCATTTCTGAGCTGTTCTAATTCTGACTTGTTTGGTTCTTTCAAGCTTTGATTGTTTTTAAGCTTCTTTTAGCTCATTTAAAAATCATATGTTGCTGTTTTCATCCTCTTTGTGGCCACATGTGTGGGATGTTTTCATCATCTCCTGGAACTTTATTTGGTTCATTTAAATGTTTATCCTTGCTGTATCTCTGTATGGGGTTTTATTGTAATCTGGTTTTATTTTCCACATACAAATTAAATGGTTCTCTTGGAAAGTACCTCTGTAGGGCTCTCTTTTGCGTTGTTACTGTGACAGATTAAAAAAATTATGGCCTCTTTATATACATGATGACTTCTCTGTCTCTCAGGGGTGAGCCTGATTCACAAAAGCTTCCTGCCTCTAATTCTGTGTTGTCTGGAGTCTGAAGGTCTTTCCTTCCAGAGCAGTGAGGCTGCCTTTCCACGTGCTTGTCCACCACGTCCTGGGGTCCAGCCCAGATACCTCCTTCTCTGGTGTTAGAAGTTTAGTCTCCCTGGGATCCACAGTGTTTTGTTTCAGATCCAGTGATCAGCAGGGTTTTTTTTTTTTAAGCAAGGTTGGTGGAAGGGAAGTGGAAAGAATGAGTCTCTGTCTTTCCAAAAGGGAGTGTGCCAGAGCATTTCTGAGATCCTGCGGGCGGAGGCTGCTTTGGCATTGTTTTGAATTCCCAGGCCCCTTACTGGTTTCCTGTGGTTTCTTTGCACTTGTCCTCAGCTTGGAGCCTGTGAGGGAGTCTTTGAATTTCACTGGTCATTTGCAGATTTAATTGCTTTAGTTCCTATTCTGTAAAGGATCGGCTCCTTTTGGGGGTGAATATTTGTTGATTCCTGAGTTGCAGCTCATAGCACTGTCCACACTCTCCTTTTCTGTTTCCTACCAACCCCTCATCCCCAGTGATCTCACACAAGACCTGCTGCTGCCTGGTGTATAGGTAACACTAACCCTACTCTGGGATTCCTGGGGGTTCCTTGTCACCAGTTTTACGTAAGATGTTATCCATGTTGTGTGTGTTTTTTCTTTTGCTATCCTATATGTTTTGCCTGGCTTTTATGATTGAACAAAACCATGCTGCGGCCATGTGTTTAGCATCAGAAATCCCAGTATATTTTTAAAACAAGAATATTGTAGAAAATTCAGCTTTTTATTTCCGGCATCACACCACATGGTTTTTCATTATTTCCAGCAGAATGGCAGTATTTGAATGTTAGGATCTGGAACAAAATTATTTGCTGCCGACTGGTATGCAATTCTGGCAAAAAAGTGTGGGCAAAGAGGGTCGATGTGTGTAACTGGTTCTGCATGATTTGGGTCTAGAAGAAGACTAAGTAAAACTGACTTGTCCTTCCTGTTTTAGGGATGGTCTGGAAAGTTAAGCTCCTCCTGAGATTATCTTGTCGTGTTAATTTCTCTTTGTAATGGGCCTAACGGATTGGCAACCTTTTTCAGAAACTGAGCAACTAACAGACTTCACATTGGCAATAGAAGCTCGAGAGAAAAGGCCTTGCATGTGGCTGTGAAAGGGAAAGACCTAAGAGCTTGTTTGTTGTTGATGGGACAGAAACAATGTTTTGGAAATCTAAAGGTGGTCAAAGGAAATTCCTGTATTTCTTAAAATTAATAAGAAATCTAATCAAGTGGATCAAAAGCATAAAGAGATAGTTGGAGAGAAAACAAAACGTGGAGAGAGAATGGTGGCTTCAGGAGGCCAGGACCACTGATTTTTCCCATCTCTCAGTCCAAGTAAGAGACAGTTACGTTTCAGGCCACTCACAAAATCTAAGACTGACTGATGACCTCTAAGCTGTGAATGGAAGGGACAATTGACGTCTAAGCGGTGCAGTAACTGTGTGTCCCAGAGTTTGGAACAGGGCCAGCCAAGACCTACTGCTGACAGACAGCTCAATGCGTAGCGAGGACACTGGGAGGAATATTTGCTCTTGTTCTTAGCTACTGTCTGCCAGCAAATGATGAAACCAGTTCCAAGCCCAATGATGCATCCTGGCATCTGTCTGCATCTCTTAGCATGACTCCCAGGATCTTCTCACTGTTATTCCAGGACCCCAAGAATCTTGCCCATTTTTTTGCTGTGTTTTTTCTTGTCCTCCACCAACCTGTGGATGGTCACTAGACTTTGAAGTTGAGGGCAGATGCCCCTGAAGGGACCACTCTGAGCTCTCCCAGAAGCCAGCTGGGCTCTTTGTAAAAGAATGGGTGGGGTGGGGGTATTCTTATGTCCATGGCTGGAAAAATTATATTGAATTTTTCCACCAGTGCTGACTCTCTGAGGCTGTGCATTGGAAATCCTACTTTAATAGCTGAGTGATCCTCAAATTCTATTAATTCTATGTCATTGTTGAAATTAGAAAGGTACCAGTTATTAAAAGTTAAACACTAGAATGAATTCACGATTGGGCTAACATACACTTAAAATTTCCTTTACTCCTGTCATGTGAAACCCCAAAGGTATGTATTTATGTATATAAACATATGTCAGTATGAATACATACACATTGTAAGGAAGAACAAAATAGAAAGAGAAGATAGAAAGTTTTTGGCATATATATGTGTATATAGATATAGATATATAGATATAGATACAGATATAGGTATATATGCAGAAAAATCTTCTAGTTCTGAAACACCTCTGATTCTATTAGGACATGGGTCAAATTGCTGCTTTTGAGACATTAAGATGTCTTAATGATGTCCAGTTTGCATTAAGATGTCCAGTTTGCTCAGCTGGAGATATGAAATTAAAATCACGTTTAGTGCTGAAGACAGCACTAAGTTTGTCTTCAATTGTCTCAGCTGTTGAGAACTCAGAAAACACATAGTGGAAGCTCAAAGGATAATGCAATTCTTTATGTAGTCTTACCTTTTTCTCAACCTGCTTGTGGAGCTCCAGAGAGATGAATTAGCATAGTGTGCCAGCATTGTCTCTGCCTGAGAAAGTAAATGACAAATCAAGTCTCGAGCACTCAGAGAATGACAAAGCATCTCTGAACGGCTGCTCAGTTTACAGGTCTGGTTTAGACAGAGGGCGGCCGAAGGGCAGCGATGGTCCCAGTGTGCTTGCCAGGGGAGCAGCAAGACACGTCCTCTGTGGGTTCCCCAGTTGCCAGTCGAGGCTGTTGGTGGGGGGAGATGGGAAAGGGGGCCATTGCTCTCCCAAGAAAAGGAGCCAGAGCCTGGCGTTTCCCTCTGTGTAACCCAGTAGCCACCCTGGCACAGAATTTGTTTGAAAGAGACAGCATCACGCCGTCAGATGGCCTTTCAGATAATGTGCCTCCTAGTGTCAAGCTTCCTTTCCTGGAAGCCCATATGGAGAAATCTGAAAGGCCTCGTGCACCGTGAGAACATCAGAAGGAAGAGAGCCAGTGAAAATAAGTCAAGAGCAGCTGAAGCCGAGGAGGTGAGCTGGGACGATTCCGGGGGCCTGTCTTTGTGAAGATGCCGCAATTCAGGGTGACATGACTCTTGAGCGAGGGGTTTAAATAGCAGCAGCAGAAGTTCGGCATTGAAATGAATTTTTAAAATAAAGATTTTCCAAAAGTTTTGCACAATGGCGAGATGACAAACGGATGTGTCAAGATTGGCACATTGAGGACGGCAAGCAGACACCTTGGTCAGGAAAGACATGCCTGTCTACTTTACATCTTTTATTCCCTCTTACACATGAAGATGCGGGATTCTGCAGAACTCTACTTTTTGGACTATAAAGGAGTACTATAAATGGCTCTCACGAATTCATGAATTCTAAGGAGGGGAAGGAGTAAGAAGGCAAAAAATAATCGGAAATTCTGTTCCGTTCATTTAGCATCTTGACACAAAAAGACACACTCCCTCTGTGCCTGGTTTAAGAACAGTTTTCTGTTTTGAACCTGTTCTTACCCGGGTTTCTTCTCCAACACAGCACTGCGGAAAGCGCATTGCTTCTACATGAATAGCACCAAGGGATGCTCGACTTATTACATGGCTCAAAATCCCCTTTATTCTCTCGGGGCCCCTCACCTCCCCACTCCACCCACTACCCTGGCGACCAGAGGACGGAATGATGCCTCCATCAGAGGTGACTTTAATCTCTTCTTGCCTTTGAAGTACGAAGGTGACATGGAGAGATTGGAAATTGCTGGCATGGAGGATTTTCACTTTTGGAGGTTCTCCTTCTTCTCCTTAGGTTGTCAGAAGAGACTATTTCATATCTTGTTGGACTGTGACATGGAATGTGGACCTGGCAGTCCCTTGGAATCACTCACCTGAGATTCATTACTCACACTGTCTTCCCGGCCAGGCTTTCCAGAGAGGCAGCCTCTGTATGCCCGGCCAGGGAGTGGTGTGGAGACCCTTCCCCGTGCGGTGAAGGGGGGCCAGAGCTTGGCCTGCCCATGGGGGCCTCTGGGCAGAGCTGTGAATGCAGAGGGGGTGACGGAGCCAGGATCCTCCACTCCTTCATCATTCACTCAATAAGCATTTATTGAGCACCCACTATATGCCAAACCCTGTTTGTAGCTGCTGAAGGGCAGTAGTAACTCAGCAAATCAACAGGACCCTATGTCCTGGAACTGGCTTTCTAGGTAGGTGAGAAACACGATAAATATGTAGATGGCATGGCTTGTTCTGTAGCGAGGGATGCTGACGAGCAGGAGAGAGCAGGGGAGGGGTGTTGGGAGTGGATGAGGATGGACAGCCCCCTGTGCATTGCTGCCCACGACAGAGGGGACAGCCGGGGAGGGCTTTCCGAGAAGACAGTGCTTTTTGAGAAAGGGCCTGAAGGGAGTGAGGGAAGAGCCTTGGGATGTAAGCAGGAGGAACAGCAAGTGACAAGGCCCTGAGGTTGGCTTGTGCCTGGCCTGACGGGGAGCAGCGCTGAGGCCAGTGTCCCTGGAAAAAGGAAGCCGAGGGCTAACAGTAAGAGATGAGGTCGGAGGGGACGCAGCAGAGACCAGGTCGTTCAGGGTGCAGGTGAGGACTTTGACTTTGACCCCGAGAGAGCTGGTAGCTTTCGAAAGTTTCTGAGTGAGGCAGTGGCCTGATCTCCCGTTTCAAGTGGAGAATAAGCTAAGGGGCGGGGGGGGGGGGGGGGCGGGAAGACTGGGATGAGTTAGGAGACACACACGACAACCAGCTGAATCTGTCAGGGAAACGAGTAGCAGTTTATAGGATGTGTATGGTCTGTAACACATCCTTTCCAAGCTGGGTTCCAACGACCAGAGCCCAAGATGGCCTAAGCACTTGATGGTTTATCCAGAATCAGGCTGGCACAGAGGAGCAGGTGGGAAACTGTTCCAAGTACAAGTGCATGAAACAGCACGTTACCCTGCTTCCCGGCACAGCGCTCCCATAAAGGAGTCTTGCGTTTTCATTGCTGGAGGTTTGGGGTTCCTTCCTACCACACAGTCTGCCTTTCCCTTGTCACTCTCTTACCAAAACAGGAAGTGACCTATTACATTTATGTAGGAGCTTGGCGCATTCGAGCCATTAATTTAAAGTTTATAGGAAATGAAACAGCCCTTTTATGTACTAGATTGGATCCTGCAGCAGAAAGGGGACATTAGTTAGAAAAACAAACAAAACTGGTGAAATCTGATGGAAGTCTGTAGCCGAGTTAGTAGTGTTGTGCCAATACTTATTACTTAGTTTAAATGTGCTATGGTTAAACGTATGGGGGCAAACGTAAGATGTTAACATCAGAAGAAATGGGTGAAAGGTGTATGTCAACTTTCTGTGCCTTCTTTGCAACTTTTCCGTATGTTTAAAATGATTCCAAAATAAAAACTTAATAAACAAAAGCTCTTTGTAGAGGGCCAAGGAATACACGAGGGAAACTTTGAATTTTTTAGAGATAAAATGGTCCACATTTAGCAATTTTTATCCACCATTAAGAAGTAGGTTATTACCCAATATATAGTTAGAAAGTGGTCCTTCCTGTTCATCATTCCATGTAGATTAAGCTGCATTTCAAATACTTCATTTGCCTCCCGCATTAAATGTCCAGGCACCACTTTTACTCTCAGGGATCTCCCCTGCTTGGGAAATAGATATTTTTCGATACACTTTACCAGCCCAAGCCCTGTCGCTTGCCGATTCCCCTTCCTTCTGTCTTCCTCCTACGTCTCGTCTTCATCCTTGCCGTGTACCACCCCTTCACTGAGCAAATGTAACTGAATGTAACTGGCGCTTGAACTACTTTGCCATTTTCTTCTTTCCCTAAACCTAAAGGTGACCTTACCTTCCTTTGCTGTTCTGAAGCTTTGGGGAAAGAAATTTGCCACTATATTAGAAGAAAATCTGATCTTCTCAATGTCTGATTGTTTAAACCAAGGATGATGAACTCAAATGTCTCTAGGGCCCAGGCAAACCACGTAAAGCTGTGAGGTAGTCAAGAGTAATAGGTTAAAAACTGGCATCACCCACTGGCCATAAGATGGTTCTTATTATTCCTGGAAAGTTATGTCTTTTCTAGAACCTCAGGGAAATTTTGAATCTGTTTCCATGCAAGATGCTTTTTTTCCCCCCCAAGATGCTTTATAAATGCAGGTTATGGTTTAGTCAGGCAACGAGGGAAAATGCGACCAGTCGCAGTTTAGGTAGTAGCCAGGTTGGAATAAAAAATTACGTTTCCACATAGGGAAAAGACTGATGAGATTTTAACCTCGTCCCGAATCACACAATGATACTGGGAGGTCTTGGAGAGTTTTCTTTTCTTTTGTTTTTCATGGGAGGAGGAGCCAATGTAATGTCTTTACTGCAAAGAAGAAACTTTACACCCCGTTTTGAGGGAGCTAGTGCAGGGGCTCCGTGGGCCAGCTGCTAGGACACCGGCTTGTGATGGGTTCCGCGAGGCCTCGCCTTTGTGCAGCCAGGGCCAGACGATGTTGTCTTCTTCACAGATGCAGCCCACCATGCGCTTCCTGGAAGCAGACTAAATGAGGGTCTTCCTTGGTACCGGAGGCTGCGTTCGGGGGGAGCGTATGGTACGGCTCCAGACCCTTGCGTGCAGGCAGCATGACCTCCCTCGGCAGCCCAGTCCCTGCTCGTCCGCAGTAAGAGCGCCACCTCCAGACGCCAGAGGGCGCACCACGGAGACTCCCCTGGGACCGCAGGCGCTCAGGGCCTGCGCGGCCAGCGCTCCAGCCCCACGGAGCTACCTTGGAGCCGTCAGGCCAGCTACCAACACCAGCGCTTCCGGGAGCTGGCTCCGGAGGCAGAAGGGACTTGGCGGGCAGGGCTTCTTTCCCCTCCGCGTGCTTGCCTCTGCCGTGGGGCGGGGCCGTGGGCTCTTGGAGAGTTTCCTACTAAGTCACTAAGGCAGGACTGTTTTTAGATTATTAGGGAAGGATGGCAGACATAACCTTAACCCAAAAACTCGAGGAAGAAACTCACCTGCTTCTTGGGTAACAAATTCTTATGTCTTCCAACACCTTAGACTAAGAAGGTTCTCTCTGGGGTCTACTTTAAATTGCTGCTGCTGTAAATTAAGCCCCTGGTAGATAACAAAAACGAATACCAGCAGAGTAATAGTACTAATATTCCAGGGACGCGTTAATGAATTCTTTAAGATGCAAAGAATCAGAGACCAAATTACTCACTGAAACATCCACGATCAGGACCACGTGCATATACAAAGAAATATTAGGAGATGAAGCCTTGGTGCCAGCCTTCACTCTGTCCTTCATGCCCGAGGTTCCCCAGGTCAAGCAGAGGACCACCTCTCTACGGGCCCCTTAGCAAAACAAGCAGCGCACGTGTAACCTGCTGAACGCGTTTTCTGCCTGGAGCCAGGACGCTGGCTCACCCAAGGACGCTGCCCCAGCGCGCGGGCCTCCCCTGCCACGCCTGGGGGCCACCTGTTTTCAGAACTCTGCCCAGCCACAGACACTAACCGGACAAGCGCCTGTTCTCTCCACACCACAAAGTCAAGGACGACGATGGGAAGGCACCTGCACGACGCGAGACAGTCTGCTCCTGAGCGTGGGGATGGCGCTAGCATCCCTCCCCCCCGCCCCCCCCCCCCCCGAAGCCCCCTGCTACGAGCAGATTAAATTGCAGACTAAATTCACCTCATGCCATTTGAGTCCTTGCTCTAGCAACCCTCTCCTAAGAGGAAAAGGCCACAGTAACGAGACTGAACAGACCTGAACCCAGCACAAAAGTCCTTTATATGCCAAAATATAGATGCTTTAAATTGGGCACCTGGGGCCTTTCAGCTCTTTCCATTTTAGATCATGAAGTAAAATTTAAAAGAAGCGCTCAGAGGTGGAAAGGTTGGTGCTTATTTAAGGAACCCACGAGGTTCCACATTTGCCACAGTTCAGGGTATTGTGGAAAAGCGCATCTTGATTCTGCATCGCACACCTGGTTAGGAAAGCCGCCCAGCCCCATCGGGGCACCTCGTCCTTGCACACGCCCATAGCAACCAGGCTGCACGCGCGGCGGACAGGGAGGGATTTTATCGTGGACATCGGGTCACATTTATGTACACAAGAGCACGACAGATATTTTCATTCTCTGCAAGCTCTTAGCGCAATATCACTAATCTCAAATAAACAGTTTCCAGGCGCATTTAAAAAAAATCAATTTGGGGAGTCAACAGTGGCCAGGGGTTCCAGGGGTGAGCTGAATGCCCTTCCCCAGCAATTCCTACAGAGGACATATATTTATCGGAGATCATTTCAGCTGACCCTGGCCGCAGGGCCAGGGAGCTGAGGGTTTCAGCAGCCCACTCCCACCCCCAGGGGGCGCCTCACCTCCCCCCAGGCTGCGGGTAGGGGCTCCACTGGAGGGTAGTACTCAGGCACGTCCCAGGCCACCGCCGCCATGAACCACTTGAAGTCCTTGCACTTGAGCTGTCTGCGCAGCTCCTTCTGCGCGGAGAGGTCCCCCGTGGACAGGTGCCGGTACTCCGGGCGCCGCTGGTAAATGTACTCGGCAAACTCATCCATCCAGGTCTCCGCCACCCGCTTCAGGTTCTGTGCAGCAGAAAAGAGGGTCAGTTACTGGCTTGTGCCCGCAAAGGTGGATTTTAGTTGCCCTCCAAACGGACAAAGAAAGAAAAGAAATCAATCTCAGGAAGCTCTAGTTAGGAGTTTTCCTAACTGCGAGGGGTGTGAGATGATTAGCCCCAGGCCTTGCACACATCTCTGCTTCTGGCATGGGGTCCAACTGCCAATCAGAGAATTCACCAGAGCCAGTAAAAAAAATGACCCAGCTTGCAATCCCCTCCGCTTTCTCATCCCTCCTGTTATTTCACGGTGACAAATTCTTTGTTTTTCACGTAGAACTACAGGAGTTGGGCCTGGAGATGATGACATTGCTCTTAGGCATCAAATGGCTTAAACCCTTTCAAGGAACAGTGAGGGATCTTGGAAAGAATGAGGACAAACAAGCTGTTATTCTCTCAGTTACAGCGAGAGCCCAGTATTACTAAATTCAAGACTTTGTGTTCTGGTGATGCTTTGTGCCACCGGAAGCCCAGGGGAATTTAGTAATTCACTGCACAGTGAAGTCGGGCTAAGGAAGCACCAGGGGGCCAGTCTTCTCTGCAGATGGAGCCATGGGGGGAGGGAGCAGGGAGACACGCACACTCCTTAGTGGCAGGGAGTGTGGGTGTTCAGGGTAGGAAGCTCAGCCCTTTCCCCAGTTTTGAGACTGAGCTAGGAACTTACACACTCTGGGCCTCAGATTCCTTGCCTGAAGAAGGAACAGAGCAGAATGTCCCTCCATCAGGGGAGTGGTTGTAAGGTTAAGTAAAGTAACACCTGTCAGGGGCTTCGACTAGTACCTGGCTCCCAATAGGTACTATGGCTATTAGAGCTGTTGTACCTACTAGAATAATAATAGTGCAGCATTGGAAGACAGAACGCCTGGGTGTTGGGCTTGGCCGTGGGTGAAATGACTTGTTCTTTGGTCTTGGAGGAGGGCCGTGGCTGCCATGAGGCGTCCTCTGACACTCCGTCACCCCTCGGTGCTGAGTGGTAGAGAGAACACGGCCATGTCTGGAGCATCCGTTCTGATGCTTCATAGGCGGGTGTCCCACAAGCTCTCGTTCTTGTTGTTTTGTGTTCACATTCCTTATTTGAAGCCCCCAGCTGGTGTGAATATTGACCCTTTCCAGCCTCTCATTTGCACTTAGAAGGAAAAATGAGCAGAATGTCTGGGAACTAGAATAAGACCCAGATACACCCAGATCCAAGTGACTAAGGGGATGTTTAGGAAAATTGCTTTGTCTTAAAAATTGCTACGGAATCCTAAATAGGGCCTGAAACTGTGCCTAGAGGTCCGTTGGATTTGAAGACAGAGTCTCCAGATACCCTATTCCTAGTGGAATTGTACCCTTTTCTTTTTTCCCCATCACCCCTACCTCCAGCGTCGCCGGGGGGCCTCTCCCACCTCATCCCCCGTGGACTCCTTGGTTAGCACATGTAGGGCTCAGTTAATCAGCAAGATGCAGAGAAGACACAGTGCCATGAAGACTACTCTGATTTCTTGGTTGCCTCTGTGTTCCTTCCTTTCGAAGCTTCCTGACGTGGAGAGTGTAAGCCTTGTTCCCTGAGGGGTTATTATTATTTGCTATCACTGTGCTGTCTGCCATCCCACTGGCATTGCCTGGCCCAGAACACCTTCTTTTCTCTGACTCCAGTTTGCTTTGACAGATGATCAGAGTCGACGTTGTTTTGTTATAGTCTAGCCCTCGCCACAGACTCTGAGCTGCCCCATTTGTTTGGAGACAGAAAAAGAAACGTGATATTCGGAGGTTCCTGCTCTGTCCTGGCACCAGGTACCACGTGCACACGTAACGTCCAAATAGGAGTCTTCAGTATCACTTTGCCGTTTACCTTTCATTCTGACAAATGTTCGGGATGAAATGTGCTCTGTTATCATTTGTCCTTGGACAGACAGTTTTTATGGTTAGCAACAAGGCTCAAAGATAGAATGGAAAAAAAGTTGGTTGATAATATTAAAGCTTTATTTGTATTCAAATTAGATTTTTGGCTGTAGTTTCAACCTTTCTCCTATATTCCAATTATTAGGTAAAGTGAAAATATTTAATTTTCACCTACTTTGTGCTTCTCTCATAAACACAAATGAATAAAGGTAAGAAAATAGCAAAGAGCAGAGGCAAAGAGCAGAGGTAAATTACCCAGGAATAATGAGAAAGTGATTTATTAAGTGGAGACATGCCTTAAAATTTTTGATAGCTTGCAAGAAAGATTTGTCACTAAGAAATCTATTTGACTTGGGTAAATAAGCACTTTTAGACTATAAATGCTGTGAAGTTAGGGATAGATAGTGTTTTGGGTTTTTTTAAAAAATTAAAAGGCCCTAGCACATGTGTGTGCTCATCTGGACATGCTAATTGTGGAGTTAAGAAAAGACCATTTATAAAATGAATATGAAGAAATTCCTAGCGTGTGCATGTATCTGTTGATAAAGGCACTGAAATAAAAACAATATTTTAAAAAGCACTGTTGCTAAAGGGTAGATATTTGTTGCTTTGGGTTTTTGAAATAGAGATAGTAATTATTGTGAAAACTCAAAGAGGAACTGACCAGTTCAGATGCGTTCAATTGGAAATGGCTGCAAGGGTCAGGATGAATGTTTGCCAGAATAAATGACATGAATAAGTGGAAGAGGCAGGAGATGGCAAGTTGGAAGATTCTCAGCAACATCAGGGAAGCTGCAGGGTAGTTAACCTGGGAACCAGGCAGGTAGCTTTTGCCTTTTCACGTCCTGTTCAAATCGAAATACTTGATCGAAGGTTAGGTTTGCGGATTTCCCAAACACTCCAAAGCAAGCAGAAGGTCATGGACATACTCCAGGGATAATGAATGTCAAATCATGGAGCCCTTTTGCAGTAGCTTTCAGGAGATGGGGAAAGAGAACCAGCACAATAATTGCAAAAACTAATTGCCGGTGTCTCTCCAGCAAGGAGGGTTACGTGAACATTTTGACATACATGTGAATCCTGACCGTTTTAATGTTCTGATGACTCATCAGACATCCTCCACTGCAGATGCTCTGTTCTCTGAATGGAGTTTCCCGCCAGGAGGAAACTTTCTCAGGTGTCAATTATTATAGTCAAGGGACAGTCTAGAGCAGTGCAGGTGACTGGCCAAATCATATCATTCTGAAGGCATTGTTCCAGAAATAACAATACACTGTGTGAATCTGCCACTGTCATTATGTATCAGTACTTAGTTTTGGGGAAACCATTGGAACCTCAGCTGAGAAATGTTATAAGCAGTTGCAAGAAGCATTTCATTGGTCTTTCATAGATGGTAGAATAAATCCACCCACTGCAGGAAATAGAACAATCTCATACGGGAACACATGTATCTATACACTCAAATACATGGAGGTGTCGGGGTAGGAGCAAAGCAGTATTTCTCACTTCAACATTCATTGCTGGGTGCACAGGGACAGAATCGTGAAACGGACATCCCAATGACACATCTTGCCCGTGATGGTTACAAAGAGAAAAGGAAATCAATCTGAGTTGGCCCGTCTCTCCTGAGATTGAATAAACGTTGGTGATGGTGCTAAGATGTTAAGAATTAGTTATGAAGAGGAAGGAAAGAAGGAAGTACGGACACTGGGAGATCTATACATGCAATCATTCTTTCCCAAACTATCAGGAGTTGGGTATAAAAGTTGCCTTATATATGTGGAGCTAGGTGTTAGCTGGGATTCCTGGTTTTTGAGACTTAAATGAAATTGCATTAACCCCAAATGACACATTCCTGTCTTCCTTAAGATTTGTGTGGCTTTCCAGGGACGTGGGTTCACACGTTCATCCTTCACTTTTTTTTTTTTTTTGCTATACGCGGGCCTCTCACTGTTGTGGCCCCCCCCCGTTGCGGAGCACAGGCTCCGGACGCGCAGGCTCAGCGGCCATGGCTCACGGGCGCAGCCACTCCGCGGCATATGGAATCTTCCCGGACCGGGGCACGAACCCGTGTCCCCTGCATCGGCAGGCGGACTCTCAACCACTGTGCCACCAGGGAAGCCCCATCCTTCACTTTGATGTCCTGTTTGGGGATCCTTCCTTCTTTCCTGCTGGCATTCCGCCCAGGCTTGCTCGCTACCTCGGTCATGCCGAGCTGAGTGGGTCACACACCCACTGTTCCTCACCTCTCAAACACGTCTCGGGTAGATGAGCGAGGCCTAGACTCGGAAGGTGTGAGGGCAGTGGCAGAGACGAAGCTGACAACAGGAAGGTGGAAGCTCTGACTTCTTTCATATTCTTTAGCTCCTATAGAGAATTTCTTCCCGGACAGAATTTCCTCCCTCCTGACATGTATCCTCAGAATTTCCCTCTTATGTCTCTCTTGCAGGTCTGTACCAGAATATGTCATTCCTTCTTCCTTTTCACGCCGAGTAAGTCAGCTTTCTCACTATCTGTCTCTGCCTGTCCTGGCCAGACGCTGAGGCTTACCTTTCCGTAACCAACAGTCCTTTCCAGGTGTTTTGCTAAACAAAGGTCATTCCCCTGAAAGAAATTAAACAGCTGGTTCTTGAATTACGCCCACCCAACGTTTGGTCGCATACTGGTTGGTGGCCCGCTATTGAAGACATTCCACGGTAGGTCCCTAAGTGTCCTCTCCAGCTTTATTCTCCTCCATGGAACTCTGCTCGGGAGATCTGCTCTGGTCATTGCCACTCCTCGTTAATGAAACAAGGAGGCCCCCGGACTGAGGTGGCTCTAATGCCTTGGTGGCCTGTGTAAGCAAACCGAAATGTAGCTTGTAAACGCCTCCAGGTTACAAGATCAAAACCTAAGGCCAGGGCCTTCCCTGGTTGCGCAGTGGTTAAGAATCTGCCTGCCAATGCAGGGGACACAGGTTCGAGCCCTGGTCCGGGAAGATCCCACATGCTGTGGAGCAACTAGGCCTGTGCGCCACAACTACTGAGCCTGCGCTCTAGAGCCCGCGAGACACAGCTACTGAGCCCACGTGCCACAACTGCTGAGCCTGCGCTCTAGAGCCCGTGTGCCACAACTACTGAAGCCCACACACCTAGAGCCTGTGCTCTGCAACAAGATAAGTCACTGCAGTGAGAAGCCCGAGCACCGCAATGAAGAGTAGCCCCCGCTCGCCGCAACTAGAGAAAGCCCGCCCGCGTGCAGCAACGAAGACCCAACGCAGCCAAAAATAAATAAATTAAAAACAAAAACCCAGCCCATCACAACCAACCAACCAACCAGCAGCAACGAAGACCCAACGCAGCCAAAAATAAATAAATTAAAAACAAAAACCCAGCCCATCACAACCAACCAACCAACCAACCAGCTTTCAGCTACAACCCATCAATGATTTCCTTCCTTTGCTTCTGCTGTTTCTCTGATCTGTGTAAGTCTTTCCCCAGCTCCTGTGGGTGGAGCATTTCTAACCACTTCCTGTCCGGCGCTGACTAATTTGAATTGATTTTTGCTTAGATAAACTCTTAAAAATTTTCTCTCATTTTATCTTGTTACGCAGGGAACCTACTTATACTAAAGAATTTATCCGGAATTCAAATTTAACTGGGCGCCCTGTAATTTTATTTTCTGAATCTGGCAACCTTACTCCCGACGTCCACAATAGGCATATAATATACGCTTCATGAATGTTTTTGAATTGATTAAGTGGCTGTACATGCAGAGTCTGGTATCTTTTGATGCTGTTGCTAACACAGAGTGAATGCTTTGCTTCGGTGGAAATCATTCCAGAGAAGCTTCAAGCTCTCTGCAGAGAAGCCTGCTATGACGCACAGTTGACCTAAATATACTTCCCCGTCCCACTGCCTTTCTGTTTCTAATGGGGGTGGGGTGTCCTGCTGGCCCTCTATCTGTGAAGCAAGCAGAGTGGGGGCAGCCACGGGCTCATGACAACAGCAGTGCTCACGGGTAGCTAGAGGTGAGTGTGCCACGTGGCTGGAACTGACAATTTATGGCCCACTGTTGGTTAAACTCAGTCAGAAAATAAATAGGTGAAGACCTCTGTCTCTGCAGCCCTGGGCTGAGCTCCGTCCCGGCGCCTAGTGTAGTGTGGACAAAGGGGAGTTGGGGAGAGGGTTCAATCCCATTCAAGGTGGGTCCAAGAGGTTTTCACCCGCTGGGGTTGCACCCAGCATGGGACTCCTGTAACAGAGGAAGGTAGCTCCTGTGGCTGAGGAATACATTTATTTTCTGGTGTACGAAGCAAATGAAGGATTTCTCTGTTTTCAAAAGCTGCAGACCTTTGTACTTCTTGAATGACAAATGAAATAAAAATTGTTATGCTGAGCACCTCTGTGCACACGACATTGAGAGCCTCCCCTGTTTTTATGTCACCCCCTCTGGTTCCTTGTGTAACAACAAGCCCCCGTATTCAACCCAAAGTGGTATTAACGTCTCCCTTCTCTGTGTTGCCCAAATAATTATTAACTCACTTAACACATTCAGCCCTGTAGTAGAGACCTTTAGAATTCAAGTCGTCTTCAGTGCATTCTCCAGTGCTACATCTTTCCTTAATTCTAATACTCGTCGGGTGTTTGAATTGATAGTTTACCAGGAACACTTAATCACTTTGCTACCTCAGTCATAGGAACAGATTTCAGCTTTGACCGATCATCTTCATCATAAAGCATGAAGAAAGTAGCTATTTCTATGAAGCCTGCTGCCTCACCGAATGACACAAGTCTATCCACTAATTTTTTTTTTCCCCCAGCAACACTTTAGACCCTATGGCTTCAGTATCCTGAAAATTCAATCCCTATTCTGTTTCTGAGCATATTATCTGGGGGCTGATTGTTTCTCCGGCCGGCAGGCTACCCTGTGCATGTGAATTACCTGGGCCACCTCACCTCAGTTGCGTGTTTCTGCTTCTTTGTGGCGGGTGCAATCATACGTGCCCACTGGTGTGACCCCAGTGCACACGCTGCGCTTGAGTCAATGTTAAGCTATTGTATTATGGTGGCTTGAGTAATAGATTGCTCTTTCTTCAGCTATCATTTTCTCCGGTGGTTTTTCCAGAAACTGCTGATAACCAGCAAAGCCAGTCTCACCAGCAAGGTGCGTATTTGTCACAGTCACTTCTCCAGCAAGGAATCGCACCACTCTCCCATGACTCTGAAACTTCTGCTTTGATTGAAATGTGTTTCTTTTCTCCTCTTTGTAGCTTAAGAGCACTTCAGTAGCTCCTGAGTCCCGCCCCAAAGCCCTCTTATCACTGATGATGTGATAAATGTCATCATGGCTACAGCTCAAAAGACGATCTTTTTCAGAGAGCCTCAACTCAACACAATTATTTAGCCCAGCGCTATTTTTCTCTAATCTAGAGACTTCTTTGAAGTCAGTGGGATGCGTTCAGCATGAGGAGAGGATGGCTAATCTAGTCCTAAAAAGAGGCTTCTCTGACAGGCAATTTCCTCTCTCTTCTTCCCCAAGGCTGTGCAGGTTGTCTGCAAGTGGTTACATGCTCTTGGCTGGTTTGATATAATTTAATTATATCTCTATTATATTTTTTGGCCGAATATTTTGGATATTTATGGTAGTGTTTCTGATAGCATTTGATGTAGGCTTTAGATATAGAACAAACAAAAAATAACTCCCCGAATTATTTAACTACATATCTTATTAAAAATGCACGTAAGCCTAATTTAAAAATGGTTTTATTGAGGAATAATTGATAGGCAATAAACTACACGTGTTTAAAGTGTACAATTTGGTATACTTTGACATGTGTATGTGTTACTGAAACCGTCATTGCAATCAAGATAATGAACATATCCATCACCTCCAATCGTTTCCACATGCCTTTTTGAAATCTCTCTTCCCATCTCCTTTCTTAGGCACTTCTACCATCCCCAGGCAATCACTGATCTACTCAAAAAAATTTTTATTAAGACTTTATGTCTTTAGAGCAGTTTTTGGTTCACAGCAAAGTTGAGGGGCAGGGGCAGAGGTTTCCCATGTGCGTCCTGCCCCTAGAGACGCATAGCCTCTCCCACTATCCATGTCCCCACAGAGTGGCGCATGTATTACAGGAACACACCATAATCACACAAAGTCCACAGTTTACATTAAGGGTCACTCTTGGTGTTATACACCGATCTACTTTTCATCACTATAATTTAGTTTGCATTTTCTAGAATTCTAAATATAATCATAAAATACGTGCTTTTTGTCTGGCTTCTTTCACCTAGTGTAATTATTTTGAGGCTCACCCACATAGTCGCATGTACTACTTTTTATTATATTTTATAGACTGCCTATGGATAGACCACAATTTGTGTATCCATTTACGTGTTGATGGGCAACACAGAAATACAAACGATCATAAGAGACTACTATGAAAAATTGTATGCCAGCAAATTGGGCAACCTAGAATAAACTGATACATTTCTAGAAATGTATCATCTACCAAGACTGAACCGTGATGAAATAGAAAATCTGAACAGACTGATTACTAGTAAGGAGATGGAACAGGTAATCAAAAACATTCCAACAAGCAAAAGTCCAGGACCAGTGACTTCACTGGTGAATTCCACCAATTATTCAAAAAAGAATTGGTACTAATTTTTCTCAAACTCGCCCCCAAAATAGAAGAGAACTCTTCCAAACTCATTTTACGAGGCCAGCATTACCCCAATACCAAAACCAGACAAGGATGCCACAGGAAAAGAAGAATTATAGGCTGACGTCCCTGATGAACATAGATGCAAAATTCCTCAACAAAATATTAGCAAACCAAAATCAGGAATACATTAAAAGGACCATATACCATGATCAAATGGGATTTATTCCAGGAATGCAGGGATGGTTCAACATTTACAAATCAGTCAGTGTGATACACCACATAACAAAATAAAGGGTAAAAAAATCATATGATCATCTCAATAGATGCAGAACAAGCATTTGATAAATTTAACATACATTTATAATAAAAGCTCTCAGCAAAGTGGGTATAAAGGGAAGGTTCCTCAACATAATAAAGGCTACATATGACAAGCCCACAGCCAATATCATACTCAACAGTGAAAAGCTGAAAGGATTTCTTTTAAGATCAGGAGAAAGACAAGGATTCCCACTCTCATCACTTTTATTCGACATAGTATTGGAAGTCCTAGCCACAACAATTAGATAAGGAAAAGAAATAAAAGGAATCCAGATTGGAAAGGAAGAAGTAAAACTGTCACTATTTGCAGATGACATGATACTACATATATAAAATCCTGAAGACCCAATTAAAAAACTGTTAGAACTAATACATAAATTCAGTAAAGTTGCAGGATACGAAATCAATACACAAAAGTCTGTTGCATTTCTATACACTAATAATGACCTATCAGAAAGAGAAATGTAAAAAGAATCTCATTTACAATTGTATCAAAAGAATAAAATACCTAGGAATAAACTTAACCAAGACCTGCATATCGAAAACTGTAAGATATTAATGGAAGAAACTGAAGAAGACACAAATAAATGGACAGATATTCCATTCTCTTGGATTGGACGAATTTAACAAACATAACTCTGAAATATTGCAGGTTTGGTCCAGACCACCACAATGAAGCAACTGTCACAATAAAATGAGTCACATGAATTTTTTGGTTTCTCAGTTCATATAAAAGTTATGTTTACACTATACTATAGTGTAAAGTTATTATTTACACTATAGTATATACTATACTTTATACTATACTATAAAGTTATTATTTATACTATACTGTAGTCTGTTAAGTGTGCAATAGCATTATGTATAAAAAACAATGTACATACCTTAATTAAAACTACTTTTTTGCTAAAACATGCTAATCATCATCTGAGCCTTCAGCAAGTCATAACCTTTTGGCTGGTGGAGGGTCTTGCCTTGATGTTGATGGCTGCTGACTGGTCAGGGCAGGGGTTGCTGAAGGCTGGGGTAGCTGTGACAGTTTCTTAAAATAAACAACAGTGGAGTCTGCCACATCCATTGACTCTTCCTTTCACAAATGGTTTCTCTGAAGCATGACATGCTGTTGGATAGCATTTTACCCACAGTAGAACTTCCTTCAAAACTGGAGTCAACCTTCTCAAACCCTGCTGCTGCTTTATCAGCTGAGTTTATGTCATTTTATAAATCCTTTGTTGTCATTTCAACAATCTTCACAGCATCTTCACCAGGAATAGATTCCATCTTAAGAAACTACTTTCTTTGCTCATCCCCAAGAAGCAACTCCTCACCCTTTCAAGTTTTATCATGAAACTGCAGCAATTCAATCACATCTTCAGGCTCCACTTCTAATTCTAGTTGTCTTTCTCTTTCTACCACATCTCCCCCTACTTCCTCCACTGAAGTCTTGAACCCCTCAAAGTCATCCCTGAAGGTTGGAATCAACTTCTTTCAAACTCCTTTTTAACGCTGATATTTTGATCTCTTCCCACGAATCGTGAATGTTCTTAATGGCAACTAGAATGGTGAATTCTTTCCAGAAAGTTTTTATTTACTTTGCCCAGATCCATCAGAGGAATCACCATCTATGGCAGCTATAGCCTTAGGAAATGTTTTTCTTAATAAGACTTGAAAGTAGAAATTACTCCTTGATCCATGGGCCACAGAATGAACATTGTGTTAGCAGGCATGAAAACAACATTAATCTCATTGTTCGTCTCCATCAGAGCTCTTGGATGACCAGGTGCATTGTCAATGAGCAATAATATTTTAAAAAGCATCTTTTTCTTGAGCAGCAGGTCTCAACAGTGGACTTAAAATATTCAGTAAACCATGTTGTAAACAGAGGTGCTCTCTTTCTATCTTTCATAGTTTCTGTGGGTCAGGAACTTGGGAGTGGTTTGACTAGGCAATGTGGCTTGTATTTCTCATGAGTTTCAGTTGGATTTTGGCTGACGAACCAGTCATCTTAAGCCTCCAAGGGGGCTGGAAGATCTTCCAAAGTGGCTCCCTCACGTGTCTGGCAAAGCGGTGCTTGCTATTGGTAGGAGGACTCAGTTTCCTCCATGTGGGCCTCTTTACAGGGCTGTGTGAGTTTCCATGTCATGACATGGTGGCAGGCCTCCCCCAAAGCCAGCCATCCAAGAGATCAAGGTGGACGCTGCAGTGCCTTTTATGACCTAGCTTCAGAAGCAAAAATAGGATGACAGGGCAAAAAAAACATGCTTTCTGTTTCGTTTTGTCTTATTTTTCTCATCCCTTAAGACCATATTTGGCTGAGATTGAGGGTCAGAACATGATGGAATTATTTTTCATGACCTAAAAAAAAATTATGAGAAAGTGGAGATAACCAGTTGTTGTGGGAATTGTTGAAGGGGTGCCGATAGAAACAGAGGTCTCTGTGTTCCAGTGAGGACGTCTGGCCCACAGCTAGATGGTGGCCAGCCTGTCTGAGTCTATCCAGGACCCAAACAAGTTCTGGCACATTGAGGACGGAAGCACTGGTTCCTCCAGAGGCAACACCACAAGCTAGAAGTTGATGCTGTTACTGGGAATGATGGTGGTGGTGTGGCTTCTCCCATGACTTTACGTGGGGTGGGGGGGCAGAGGCAAGCGGGAGCACAAAGCAAAGGGCAGATCTTCCGTGCTGCAGAGTGGGGACTTCCTCTGACAAACAGGTATGTGAGCACGCAGAGGAAGACTTTGGGGGCGTCTAGAGACACCTGGGAATGATGGGAAGGGCGTTCACCTGGCAGTCAAGCCCATGGTGTCTCCTGCTGTCACAACCTGAGTGCAAAGGACAGTGTGATCTCATTTGTGGATGATGATTATTGATCCATTTGCTATATACATCGCATATCGTGTATATAGGTCACAACCAGCATCTTCTAACCACCAGCCAAGGAGAGTATCTAGTGTTTTGTTCCTCCACAAGAACACCCACAGCAAGCAGTCCAACAAATTGTGATGGAACTAAATGGTGCTGAAGCATTGTTCTGTTATTAGAAGACCTTGTTTTAGTTTCCATACTTTCAAAAAAGGCAAAAAAAAAAATCTTTATGTTTTTAACAGCTCACGCAGGGTTCTTAAGTTGAAAACTACATCTGTTCAAAGTTTAGGCAATCTGTGAAATTTTATTTTTATAAAGCATTTTCCAAATTAGAACACCAAGAGCATCCGGACACCACAAAGCCGCCCATTGGTTTCTGACCGTTTCTTAGTTTATAGAGTAGCAAGCGGAACTGTTTTCTCCACCTCACATGACATTAGAAAGGAAACGTGCTTGGGCTGGAATTGTAGTTGGAGATGGAATTCTTGCCATGAACTAATAAACAACTGGAAACAAGGGTGATTAGAATGGAAATGACACAGCAGAGGCCTCCAGCAGCGTCACTCTGCATTTACACATCTCAGGGTAAGAAGCTAATTCCCCTGAATGAGTCCCTCTGAGCCAGGTGCTCCTGCGATTTCATCGTCCAGTTGAGGCCCCAAAAGGCAGAGTCATAGAGCAGCCAATTCTGCTCCCTCTTGCAAGAGTTGCATTTTTCGTTATGGAGATTATGGCAAACTTATGGGAGTTTGGGGGGAAAGTACGTAGAGGAAATAAGAAGACCAAACGAAAAGTTAGTTTTGAGATGTTTGGTGGGAAATCGCTGAATTTTAAAGTAATGTTGTCTTTACCTCACATATTTTGTTCACGAAACTTTCAAATGGTAAGAGACTGTACCCGTCAGTGATTTGCTCCTTCACTTTCTGTTTTGGTGTCTATGTTTGGTATGAAAATTCTATGCTTTACCTCCATATTATTTAAGCATTTTAGAGACAAAGTGTGATTCTGTTGTTTTTTGTTAAATGAAGAGCTAAAAAACATGGATGCTTAAAATTCTCAGACCCCTGGGGTAGGAATTAAGGGAGCAAGTGAGGGTCAAGCCGTGGGGAACACATTTGTGTTTCACGTTTTCCCATCTCCTCTCCCTAGGTCCTTGGCAGATGGAATAGTTTTCCTTATTTTCCTCACATGCAAAACAAGCGGTAGAAAAAGGGACATCATTGAAGGTTAGTATGAGTGCTGTACAGGCAGAAACTTCTCTCTAGTGGGGACTGTCCTTGGGTGAGGTGACATTCTGTTACAAAGGGGAGGCTTGATTTAATTAAAAGGTCCAATGCTCCTGGCTTAGGATATGGGGCAAGCTCTATGCATTTCCGCCTGGCACATGGTGGGCACTTGATAAATATTTATTGAAGAATTTCTGCAGCCTGAGCCTTCTTTGTGGCAAGAGATGACATTTATCTTCATAACCCGCAATGGACTCATCAAATCTCAATGATTTATTGAACTATTATTGTCACATAATAAAGTTATGGTTGATTTTTTAGGGAAGCTGTCAGGAAAAATGATGAAATATTATTTATGGAAGATGCTTGAATTTTTTTTTTTTTTTTTTTTTTTACGGTACACGGGCCTCTCACTGTTGTGGCCTCTCCCGTTGCGGAGCACAGGCTCCGGACACGCAGGCTCAGCAGCCGTGGCTCACGGGCCCAGCCGCTCCGCGGCACATGGGATCCTCCCGGACCGAGGCATGAACCCGCGTCCCCTGCATCGGCAGGCGGACTGTCAACCACTGCGACACCAGGGAAGCCCAAGATGCTTGAATTTTTAAATAAAAAGTTCAATATGGTGATTCCTCAAAAAATTAAAAATAAAACGACAGTAGGATCCAGCTTACCCCTCTTCTGGGTATTTTTCCGAAGAATATGAAAACACGAATTTGAAAAAAATATATGCACCCTTATGTTCATTGCAGCATTATTTACAATAGCCAAGATATGGAACAAGGTAAGTGCCTATCAACAGACGAATGGATAAAAAAGATGTGGTATATATACACGATGGAATATTACTTAGCCATAAAAAGATGACATTTGCCCTTTGTGACATGGATGGACCTTAAAGTTACTATGCTAAGTGAAACAAGACAGACAAAGATAGACAAACACTGTGTGATTTTACTCATATGTGGAATGTACAAAACAAACAGACATACAAAAAACAAAATAAATGAACAAGCCAAATCAAAGAAAAACAAATACGTCGACTCGGAGAACAGAGTAGTGGTTACAGAGGGGAAATGGGGGCAAATTGAGTAAAGGGGACCAACTGCATGGTGGTTGACGGAAACTAAATTTTTGGTGGTGAGCGCTGTAGTGAATACAAAAGTAGAAATATAGTGCTGTACACACGAAACTTACATAATGTTATACATCAATTTTACCTCCATAAAAATAAAATTTAAAAGTGCCATCTAAATAGGAGATATTATATTTTAAAATATGGCCAGGAGGGGAGAGAAACACATGAGAGCAGTAAGTGAATCATCTTTAGTTCTTGCCACGAGTACTGGACAGACTTATTGCCCTTTTGGTTACACTGTAAGGAAGAATTTGAAATAGTTATTGTTTTGAGAGGAACTGCATCTGCACAGAAGTCCTAGGCATTTATGAAAGCTGTCTTTTGGGAAGAATTCATTATTTTCTGCCCTTTGGGGGAAAGCCCACGATAGGCCACCGTGTCCCCAAACTCAAGGACAGTTTCAAACGAAGCATCTGAATCCTGCAGCTTTCAGAGAAGTTGGACGAAGCGCGGGCTGCTGTTGGCGGCCAAGGTAGTGGTGCTCCGGCTTTATTTGCTGGGCAGCTTCATGAGAATCAACTGGTTTACAGTCATGACGGGGGAAAGGTCACTTTGTGGGAGAGTCGACTTCCCATTCATCACCATCCTTGATTGCCTTCTTGGCGATTTCATTTTCTGACATCAAACTAGTCCTTTTGAAGAAAATCTGGCAAAATCTGGTTTTTGTGGGCTCTCAGAATCCTGGATGGGTAGTCCACGCACGTCTCCCAGGTCTGGCTCTCCCCGAGCCTGTGTGCAACGGTCGCTTAGGACCCAGCTTATCTAAATCCAACCTCAGCATCCGTCCCTTCCTCTCGTCCCTGTATCTGTACCTTTGCGTCTCAGATGTGGCGACGAAAACTTTGCAGTCACGTCTGACCTCTCTATTCTTGCACAGGGTGGCAAATCAATGAAAATCCCCCAGGAAGTTTTCTTTACAGATGCTTCTTGCATTCAGAATGTTACTTTCTTTAGTCTTTCTCTCCTTTAATATTTACCTGTTGGCTGATCTTTCCATTTTACCCCTTCTATTTTTACCCTGACACTTCCTGTTCAAAACCCCCGAGTGCGTCCCTGCAGTCGGTAAGGGAAAGGTATACACCTTGGCCTGCATTCTGTCTCCACTGCACCGTCCCAGTTTAACTGCGGCAGCCCAAACGCAATCCTTTGTCACTCTCTGTGTTTGCTCATTCCTACCTGGCCCTCTTCTCCTGCTGGGGCTCCCCCAGGACTCCCGGCCACTCCAGTTTGTTGCGAGCATTGGACAGACACAGTCCCAGCTCTGCTCGTGGGACGTTTCATCTCCATCCCCTTTAACAATCCATTATTATGGGGATTTGATTTTGGCTTTATAGCTCTTATCCTGAAATTTGGACAGTGGTTGCCATGACATGCAAGATGAAATTTAAAAAAGAACAGTTATCGATCTTACGTCAATGGCAAAACACAGAAGGATACAATCCCCCAGTTTGGGCATCCCTTACAGACTCAGGGTGAGGGTTGGGTCCTGCTTTGTCTCCTGTGCAGCCGGGTAAGCCTCCAGGACCCCATCCACAGTCTGCAGGGCTGCCCTGCTCTGCAAGGGGCCCTCCTGGGGACACGCCCCGGCCACGTGTTCCGAGGGGACCACATCGTGCTGCATCAGCTGGTGTGTTTAGCCGTGGGGTGGCTATTCTGTGCCTCTGTTATGTCACCGGTCTCAGGTCCAACGACATGATTGCCTCAAACACACTGGCATTCACAGGGAAGTCTGAGGTGCCCGAAGTGGCTTCTGCAGGGCACGTGGCTCATGACACAGCCTGTCGCAGTGAAGGGTCTCCTCGGAGGGTCTCCACCGAGGGTCTCCCCCCTCTGCCACTCAGCCACTTGGCTGTTCACGCCTCTGTGTAAAGGGCAGTCAGTGCCATCCCAAGGAGGGGATGTCTGTCCCCTCGGCCCTGGGGACTTTCTGGTCCCCCTGCAGCACCAGGGGTGGGCAGCCCTTCCCTCAGGGACTGGCCATTTTCTCCTGGAGAGAAGGTATCACAGCTGTGCCCGGTGTACTGACATCGGACCCCGAGGTAACATGGTAAAATGTTTGGTTTTACTCATGACACGTGGACACTCTGATTCCCTGATGAAGCTGAATTGTAGGGCACAATGTCCCAGAATTTTGCATTTGGTGGGAATTGACATAAGGAGGCTAATTCTTATTCTTGCCAAATAAGGGCATTAATAAAAATCTACCATCTCTTATACTGTCATAAGAGGAAAAAAAAAAACCTAAGATTGCTGCATAAAAAGATGTTATTAAATGGAATAGATTTAGCTTTGTGATTCTCATTTTTCTCAGTTCATAGAGGCTGGGTGAAAAGTGGGCCAGGAACTGGTCCACCGGTCCTGAGTTTGGGAACCACAATTCTGCGAACCATGTTCATCTAACTGAAGTATCCTTGAAGGTCCGCTTTCAGTGCAGCAGCTAGTGTACCCCACCCCTCCTCTTCCCGCCACCACACACATCTTTACAACACGTTTGAACAGCTATCCATATTTGCTGTCTTGTGTTGTCCTCTAACGGTTTCGTGTGTAGATATCTTGTCTCTTCCAGCCAGACTGTCTAGGTAAATAGAAGGCACTGACTAGCTAATTATTTGCATTTCTTTCTATGATACATGCTGGTTTGCTATTTAGAGGACTGTAGGCTATTCACACGTGTGTGTGTGTGTGTGTGTGTGTGTGTGTGTGAGATGCGTGTGTGTTGTGAAAGTCAGCTGGAGCCCTCTATTTACATAGGTACATAAAAGAAGGGTGCACATTTCTGAAGAAATAAGTGAGCTTTGTGATAAGAAAATTAGCCTGTGGAGTTTCCTCCATCTTTCTCTCCGTTTCCTGCAAGGCTGGAAGGATGCACTCTATTGTGTGGACCTGGCCTGCATTTGAGCATCTGTAAAGTCTCCTCATTTGTGATGATTCAGTGATACTGCAGGGTGTAGCAGGTAGTTGAGATTCTCCCGCAAAATATCAGAATTGTTTTTCATTTTAATACACTTTTTTATTTAATAAAATGTTTCTTAGAGTGACAGCTGAGCCTCAATAGTTATGACTTCCTGATTGCTCTAGCAGTTTAGAGAAAAAATAAAAAGGAGCCTCAAGTAAAATTTAAGTGGAAAAGATTAAAATTCAGAATTATGGACGTTTTTTCATTTGAATAAATCCTCCCTCTTTGCGGGAAATTTTATGTGCCAGCCCGTTTCCCTATAGTTGATAGTCTTTGAAGAAGGACTTAATTTCTTTCTTCGAAGTATATGAACAGAGTTATTTTTTGAAGATCCGCACAACTCCCTCCCACCGCCCCCCCCCCCAGCTTCTAGACTCTACTTTTGGCTGCAAACCAAGCACACACACCACCCATCTTGCACATAAAAGATTCAGTTTGGGACACAAGCGTGGAGCGTATGAGTGAGTGAAATGGACAGACGACAGAACATCATTATCTTGGGGATGTTTTAAACTGCTGCTACTTATGATAGCCACACAGCTGATTTATGGTATGTGCTCAAAACTGTTCAGTCATTTCCCTTTTTGGGAGTTCATGAGTTTTCAGATTCATATGTATTAAGTCTTATGCCTAAATTAAATCATATTTCCTAACCCCCAATGCAGCTCTTTAATCACTTTGTGATTGGTTTCTTTTCTTCAAATAATATGTTTCTCTAACAACTTAATGGAGTATGTTATTAACGTCTGATTAATCTTTTGCGGATGGAGGAATAATATGACTACCTCCCTTCAAGGTGTATGTAATGTAACTTCATTACTATTAACTCAAACTGCTGTAAGAGAGATTATGGTGCGCCCAGGAAAACAAAGAAAACGGACGTCATTGACAAATAATCTCAGAAAGGGAATAAGGCAGAATCCTCCTTCCCCAAAAAGGACTCACTATACATGAGAATTTTATTATACTTCATTAAAATGTTTACGTTTTAGTAAGACCTTAGACCTGCGGCATTTTCTTGTCTTAGTTTTTCCTGACTCATTAATTCTTTCAACACAGCTTGGTGAGTGACGCCGACCCTTGTTCTAGGTGCCGGGAGAATAGTAGCAAATAATTCCGAGAGAAACTCTGCCTTTGTGGGATTGATACTCTCATGAATCCTGATGAACTAGTTTATATTTTTTTAAAAGCTTGTTGTGTGAGCTTACTGAACTTTATATAAAAGACTTGATTATATATTGCAGCCTTATTAGTAAAAGAACAAACATGAATCATGTGGGATTAGATTCTTAGGGGAACATGGTGCAGAGGGTGGTGGTGAAACACCCTTTCTCTAGACCTGGGGTCTTAGCAGTAGCAGGGACAGATTGTGGTGCCTGAAATTGATGGAGTGACGAAACAAGGGACACAGAAAACGGGAATTGTCAGGATTGTTTCCAGAAGGTATCATGACCACGTTCTCCCAAACATTGTAAAAGGCAGAAGAGAAAAGCATCCTTGCGTCTGGTCTAAGATAAAGGTTTTACTCAAAACAATATCTTAAAAAAAAAAATCTTGGACTTGACCAGTTTTGGAATTTTGAGGATGGGGTAGAATTTTAGGCAGAGCTGGCCCTGATTAAGAATGAGAGGAAGGTGGAGTTCGGGAGACACCTCTCCGCATCCCGTTTACCCTGTTCTCCATCTGACTTATCCTGTTACACTCCCTGTGAGGGGTCCATTCTGAAGACCTGGGATTAAACCCCAACTTTGCTATTTGTCACTCGTGTACGTGAAAGAGCCACCTTGCTAAGCCTCAGTTTTCTCATCTACAAAATAAAGATAAGAATATTAAGCTCCGAAAGTTGAGATGAAGACTAAATATAATATGCAAATATAGTAATATATAAATATAATGTATGTGCAAGTGCTTCGATACAATTAATAACAAGACTTAGCATCATAACTAATACTTCCTTAAGGAATGGAAATAAAACTCTGAGAAACACAGGAACCTCTACATTGAAAGCCTGCCAGATGGAATGGCCAAGCTGTGGATTTGTACGTTGATCAGACGGTGCCTTGGATTAAACCACGTGTGAGGCTTCACATTTTGCACACGGAAAACCATAGCAAACCCCACTTATTCTGATCCCTGGTTACTCACTCTTGCCAGACTGGTCCCGGATGGAACTTTATAAGGGACGTACTTCCTGTAGATATGACCAACTCTAGAACATGGAACGTCAAACATTTCTCCTCCACACATCCAAACCTAAAGAGGGGAAATTAAAAGTATAATAAAAGCGAACAGTACCTTTCATACCAAAAAACCCAAATTATTAGTAAGATTCATACAAAATCTTAAAATCTCTTAAAGTCTCTAAATAATTTCTGTTTATTATCAATGGCTAACCAAGGGGAAAAACCCCCACATTTTAAAAAACCTAGATTCTTAGGAGTATAGAACCAAAATATTAGTTCAGTAAATCTAATTTCCATAGATAACATGTTGACATATTTTTTATTCTAGTAGAATTTTAACACAACTATTATAATAAACTGGCATTTAATGGTTAGACATCTTATTTATATAGATATTTGTTTTGACAATCTTGTGAAGTCATTAGAAGAAATAACATTGGAATTTGTGTCAGTTAAAAAAGGAATTTCTAAAATAGGTGAATGAATGAAGCCACTTAGGAATATCCATAATTTATCTAGATACTGAAACTTTCAGTAGAGCTCACTTTAAGAATCAGAGTTGCATTCTAATTTCTCCCCACTCCCGATCTTTTCTTAGGTACAGAAAATAATGGGTTAGTGATGTGTACTCAAGAGATGTTAAACTCAGGGTATCTGTTAAGATGTTGTACTTATAGGTAGTGACAAAAATTAATTGGTTATGTTTTCCCATGACTGCCCACTCAAACCATTAATCCTGGTTTTATACAACAGGCTGCTTACTGTAAACGGGCTAATTATCAAAACATAAATGCAGGCTTCATATATGCTAGATTTTTAGCTATTATCATTGCAAGAAAATGATTAAAAAAAAGAGTTAGATACTGTAATGGTTAGTTTTATGTGTCAAAGGCTGCAGCAGAGCGTGCAGATAGTTGGTCAAACATTACTCTGGCTGTTTCCATGAGGATGTTTTATGGATGAGATTAACATTTAAATTGGTGGATTTTGAGTAAAGCAGTTTCTCTCCATGATGTGGGTGGACTTATCCAATCAGTTAAAGGCCCTTGGAGAACAAAGACTGACCTGCCTCAAGCAACAAGGAATTCTGTAGGCAGACTGCCTGCCTTTGATCTTGAAAGGCAACTCTTCCCTGCATCTTCAGCCTGCTGGTCTACCTTGCAGCTTTTTGGATTTACCAAGCTTCCTCAATCCCATGAGCCAATTCCCTTCAATAAATCTCCCTCCATATATGTACCCTGTTGGTTCTGTTTCTCTGGAGAACCCTGACAGATGCAGATACACAGCTTCTTTTAAAGTGAAATATTGGAAGAGAGAAAGAGAAATGTTTATGTCTTAACTTACATTTGCTTATATCTTCTTTCACTAAGAGGAATGGCACCCTAAGTAAGACTGGTGAACAAACAGTGATGAATGGAATCCCAAGGATGGCAAATGGATTATGAAAACAATACTCAGTTGCTCTAACTCCTGAGAGTTCAGGACTATTCATGGTATCAATTTCAACTTGGCTTTAGATCAAGTCGTCAGAACTATGCATAGATCATGTAAAGCTGGGAGGGGCAGAGAACATTCTAAACTACAGTACCGACAATTGGAAAGATCCCGAGAGGCTGGAGCTATATAAGATTCAACATAAAAAGGGTAAATATAAGGACCTGTCCCCAGACCTGCAAAAATCAACTCTTCCAGAGCAGGAGAAGGTAGAAAAAGACTGAGTAGCACAAAACACATCACCAGGAAAATATGGAGAGTTTAGGGATTAAAGGTCTTGATCTATCTACCTGAAGTCTTATGCTAATTTCTGAGAAAATGCTTTATATTCCCTTGTAAAGAGAATTACCAACATGGGGAAGGGATGCAAACTGTGTCTTAGAAAGAAACAATTGGAAGAATGGAGGTTCGTAGTCTTGATAAGATAAAATTCAGAGAAGTGCTTTTCGAATATCTGAAGAACCTAACATTTGGTAGTGATGTTCATAGAACCCCAAGGAGCTAGGACTAGGATTAATAAGATAGAGCTATAAAGAGACAGATTGCAACTCAGTGGAAGGAGGAAATTTGTAATAGACAGCTTGGTTAAAGATGAAATGGGCTTCCTGTATTGCTAGGTGTGTTGAAATCCACAGTTGATGACATTTTGTAGACAAGAATGTAACTCTGGTGGACAGTTGATCTAGCCGATATTTTAGGTAATTCTAATAATAAGAGGTAGCATTTATGAATGCTTACTGTGCTCTTTTTCATTTAATGCCCACAACTCAATGACAGACTTTACTATTTCCCCAGTTATATAGGTGGGAACATGGCAGCCTACAGGCTAACTTGTCCAAAGCTGCAGAATTGGCCACATCCAGAACAGAGATATGCGTCCTAGTGATCTAACTCCAGTGCCCACCTACTAAGTCAACAGTTTATCTACAGAGTCAGCAAACTTTGTTGTAAAGGGCCAGATAGTAAATACTTCAGGCTTTGTGGGTTATATGGTCTTGCAACTAAGAAACTTTGCTAAGAAGAGACATGACTGTATTTCAGTAAAACTTTGTTGACATAGATAGGCAGTGGGTCATAGTTCGCTGGTCCCTGTTCTATAAGATACACAATCCTTTCAAACAC
Source organism: Aethalodelphis obliquidens (assembly GCF_003676395.1). Classification (NCBI taxonomy): domain Eukaryota; kingdom Metazoa; phylum Chordata; class Mammalia; order Artiodactyla; family Delphinidae; genus Aethalodelphis; species Aethalodelphis obliquidens. Next base: position 9,346,950 of record NW_020838005.1, read on the forward strand.
TGAAATTCAGGGATTCTAAGATACTACATATGGGAGGTTGCATTTTCCCAACTTAGACACCACAATATCTCCCATTGCACATGCCCCTCTACAATGTGACCTTGGTACCCCGCACTGAGATGTGGGACTATGTTCCCTGTCCTTGAATTTGGGTGTGCTTGTGAATTCTTAGGCCTGTAGAGGACAGCAGAAGTGACTGAGGTCATGAAAGGCATAGCTTCTGCTTGTCCACTGGGGCACTCGTTTTTGCAAATTTGAGCTGCCATGTAAGAAATCTGACACCTTGAGGAGACCCCACTGTAGAAAGTTTGGGCCACATGAAAGGTCACGTGTAGGCGCTCGGGCCGACACCCTCAGCTGTTTTCACCAACACCCAACATCAACTGCTGGGCATGTAGATGAAGATTCCTCTAAATGATTCCAGCCTCTAGCTGTGACCCTAGATACCATGAAGCAGAAATGAGCTCTCTCCTTTGTACCTTTTCTGAATTTGGGACCCAGGAATTTGATACAATGCTTGTTTTATGCTGTAGATTTTGGGGTGCTTCGTCAGGCAGTAATAACTGGACTACATACTTCCAAATCCGCGGTGGAGGTGAACTCTAACACGGGATAAAAATTTACAGGTCACCCACAGATTTTATCTCATCCTATTGTGGGAGATACAGTGCAGGACGTACAAATTTCCATGCTCACTTCTTCCGGGGCTCACTGCCAGGCTATAATCCCCAGCTCCTTGGTATTCAGAAGGGGCTGTATGCTTGTTTCTTGCCAGTGGAATGTGGACAGAAGTGATGTGCATCACCTCTGGGCTCAAGTCAGTAAGCGGGGACTTCCTTTCTCCCCTTCATGATTCTCTTCTCCCTCAGAGCCTGATGAATTGCAGAAGATCCAGAGGAGGCCTCTGAGCCCCTAGAAGGTGGTGGAGTCACTAAGCAGATGGGGCCTGAGTGTCTGGAAACCGGGGTGGAGCAGAGCGCACAGCTTCCTTCTCTCCCAGGGCTGAAGTGTAGCAGCTGCATGACTGATGCTAAGTTACCAAGATTTGGGGATTATTACAGCAGTTGGTCCACTCTAAGAACCCTGTTTTGTTTGGTTCTATTTTCAGTCTCTTCTGACATTTTAAATCAAATACAGTGAATTTTTTAAGTACAGTTTTAATTTTATCAAAAACTTTATTGAATCAAGCAGCCTGAATATTTGTGAGATTATTTCCTTTTATTAACTGTGCATTTTATTATTATTTTTTTTAATTTATAAATTTATTTATTTATTTAGTTTTGTCTGTGTTGGGTCTTCGTTGCTGTGCACGGGGTTTCTCTAGTTGTGGCGCACGGGGGCTACTCTTGGTTGAGGTGCGTGGCCTTCTCATGGCGGTGGCTTCTCTTGTTGTGGAGCATGAGCTCTAGGTGCACGGGCTTCAGTAGTTGTGGCTCGTGGGCTCAGTAGTTGTGGCACGCGGGCTCAGTAATTGTGTCGCATGGGCTTAGTTGCTCCGCGGCGTGTGGGATCTTCCCGGACCAGGGCTTGAACCCGTGTCCCCTGCATTGGCAGGTGGATTCCCAACCACTGCGTCACCAGGGAAGTCCCAGTTGTGCATTTTAAAGAGAGACAGTTTGAAAGTAATTAGACAATAGATGCAGGGGTGGGAAACCGGAGGGCAGAGAATGTTCAGGAGTCCTGTGTGTAATCAAATGTCAGAGGTAGGCAAGTGTCAAGGCAGAGAGGCTTTCCTACCATCCGCAGCTGGGAGAGAGTGATTGGTTGGCCCAGGTGTTTATTTTTCATGAAAAGGGGACCGCATTTCTCTCATCATTTGGTGAGGTGGCCAATCCCTCTTGCGGGACAAGGGGATGGTGACAAAGGACAGCCATAATAGAAAGTTAAATAAATCCTCGTTGCCTTCCTTTCCAAGGTAGGGCAAAAAAATAACCAAACACACACACAAAAATGAAATTCTAATTCTCTTTGGAGGGTCACTGTAATACAGTTTTTAAAGATCTTTCTATGGGTGTGTAACAAATTACCAGAACTTGGTGGCTTCAAACATCACACATTTATTTATGATCTCCTGTTTCTGTGGGTCAGAGGTCCTGTGGGCTCTGTGGGGTCCCCTGCCTGGCATCTCACGAGGCTGAAATCCAGGTGGTGGCTGGACTGAGCACTTATCTGGAGCCTCTGGGGAAGAACCTGCCTTTAGGCTCATTTAGTTCCTGACAGCTGTAGGACCAGGGCCCGTTTCCTTGCTGGGGATGCCCAGGGCTGCTCCCAGACCCATTCTCAGTTCCTTTTTCCGGGAACTCTCCATCTTAGCCACGGCTAACCGCCCTCACATAGAACCCTTCTCAGGCTTTAAATCTCCCTGACTTCTTGTGCTCCCTGCTGGGGAAAACTCCCTGCTCTACAGGGGCTCCTATGCTGTAAAGCAACTATACTCCAATAAAAATTAAAAAAAAAAAAAAAGAGCATGGTCTAGCTTGACTGGGAAAAAAGAAAAAAAGACCTTACTGAGTTGTGAGAATTAACTGAGCAAAATAGATTTAAAGGCAGTAGTACAGTTTCTGTAAGAGTATTCACTCAATAAATATATTAATTTATTGAGTCTCAATCAATCAATCAAGGGGCCCCTGTGATTAGTTTAGGCCCACCAGGGTCATTGTCCTAGCTTAGCGTGAACTAACTAGAAATTACCTTTGCCATGACTTTTTTGCCCTGGAATATAACTTAAGTGTAGGAGGAAGCCAGGGAAGAGGGGCAGCTTGGAATTCTGCCCACCGCCATCACCAATGAAGCAAATGTTATGCCTTCTATTGCTAACCTACTCCAAATTCTTAAAATTCTCCCCCTCAGAAATTTTTCTTTATAGCTAAGTCAAATTCAGAAAATGTCTGTCCAGATTTTTCAAAAAATGCTAACACCAGTGTTAAAAAGGAATCCTAGAATTTATTATTTTTCTCCATATTGCCACTGTGATCACTTAAAAGCATGAATCTGAGTCTATCATGCTTCCATTTAAAATCCTTCGGTGGTTTTCTGTTGCTGCCAGGGTAGCGTTACAACTCCTGCATAAAGATTCCCAAGCCTTGCATTATCTCGTCTTTGCTTAACTGTCCCTCAATCACTCTCTCCTTTCTTCCCCGCCCCTTCCTCCCCCATCTGGTCAAGTTTTGATTCTCTAGAAAGGACCAAGTTCCCCTCCTCAGGGCTCGCTGCTGTAAATTTTTCTCTCTAAAGAAATTCTCCCCTTCGTCTTTCCTACCCCTTGACTGGTGTTTCCTATTTATTTTCCAAATTTCACCTAGATTTGTTAGGACTCCTGTTTTATACTCTCTTTCCATCCCGTACTTCTCTTTTCAGGTAATTCATGAATCAAGTCGACAAACAGGGTAGCGAGCAGTTACTGTATGCCAGGCATCATTCACTGTTGGAGGTTCAAAGTTCTGAATGCATGGAACTTTCTTTCAAGTAGAGACAGTGCTTATGACAACAGGAATCAAGTGACTTATTTGCATGTGTGTAATGATTCGCCTCATGTTTAGATAATAAATATTTGTTAAGTGTGATCATCTCATTCAGTTATGCTTGTACTCCTACTTATGTAGGGGCTCTAAGACCTTCTCCATTTAGTCCCGCTTCTTATGACCTCAGGGCCAACTTGCTTTCACCATAAGCACACCAACTCAATTGTCTCTACTTTCAGAGGTTTTTTTTTTTTTTAACATCTTTATTGGAGTATAATTGCTTTACAATGGTGTGTTAGTTTCTGCTGTATAACAAAGTGAGTCAGCTATACGTATACATATATCCCCATATCTTCTCCCTCTTGCGTCTCCCTCCCTCCCACCCTCCCTATCCCACCCCTCTAGGTGGTCACAAAGCATGGAGCTGATCTCCCTGTGCTATGCGGCTGCTTCCCACTAGCTATCTATTTTACATTTGGTAGTGTATATATGTCAATGCTACACCCTCACTTCATCCCAGCTTCCCCTTCCCCCTTCCTGTGTCCTCAAGTCCATTCTCTACGTCTGTATCTTTATTCCTATCCTGCCCCTAGGTTCTTCAGAACCTTTTTTTTTTCTTTAGATTCCATATATATGTGTTAGCATATGGTATTTGTTTTTCTCTTTCAGACTTACTTCGCTCTGTATGACTGACTCTAGGTCCCTCCACCTCACTACAAATAACTCAATTTCATTTCTTTTTATGGCTGAGTAATATTCCATCGTATATCTGTGCCACATCTTCTTTATCCATTTATCTGTCGATGGACACCTAGGTTGCTTCCATGTCCTGGCTATTGTAAATAGACCTGCAATGAACACTGTGGTACATGACTCTTTCTGAATTATGGTTTTCTCAGGGTATATACCCAGTAGTGGCATTGCTGGGTCATATGGTAGTTCTATTTTTAGTTTTTTAAGGAACCTCCAAACTGTTCTCCATAGTGGCTGTATCAATTTACATTCCCACCAACAGTGCAGAGGTTTCTCCACACCCTCTCCAGCATTTACTGTTTGTAGACTTTTTGATGATGGCCATTCAGACTGGTGTGAGGTGATACCTCATTGTAGTTGTGATTTGCATTTCTCTGATGATTAGTGGTGTTGAGCATCCTTTCATGTGTTTGTTGGCAGTCTGTATATCTTCTTTGGAGAAATGTCTGTTTAGGTCCTCTGCCCATTTTTGGATTGGGTTGTTTGTTTTTTGATATTGAGCTGCATGAGCTGTTTGTATATTTTGCAGATTAATCCTTTGTCAGTTGCTTCATTTGCAAATATCTTCTCCCATTCTGAGGGCTGTCTTTTGGTCTTGTTTATGGTTTCCTTTGCTGTGCAAAAGCTTTTAAGTTTCATTAGGTCCCATTTGTTTATTTTTGTTTTTATTTCCATTTTTCTAGGAGGTGGGTCACAAAGGATCTTGCTGTGATTTATGTCATAGAGTGTTCTGCCTGTGTTTTCCTCTAAGAGTTTGATAGTGTCTGGCCTTAGATTTAGGTCTTTAATCCATTTTGAGTTTATCTTTGTGTGTGGTGTTAGGAAGTGTTCTAATTTCATTCTTTTACATGTAGCTGTCCAGTTTTCCCAGCACCACTTACTGAAGAGGCTGTCCTTTCTCCACTGTACATTCCTGCCTCCTTTATCAAAGATAAGTAGAGTTGTTTTGTTTATTTATACCATGGATATCACCACATACGTCTTTATTTTTTTCAGTCTTCAATAGCAGTGTCCGTCTCAGTAGACGGATGCATATCCTGACACACTAGGGAGGTACGTTTGGGTAACAGAGTGGGTGCACGCTTTCTTCAGGAAAGCACCACTGTTGTGGCATTTCTCAAATCCTGTATTTGTTCCGAAAGACGTGGTTTATATTTTTAAAAGACATTTCCTGGTAGCGTGATGTGATGATATTCTTTAAAAATATTATGGCATTGTCGTGCTTAAGCGTCTAACTCTTGGAGAAACATTTTACATTTACAAACAACATGCCTTCTTTTGACAACGTAAATATTTTAAAGCAGTGTTATTTCACCGTGAATGAGCACAGTGTGTTTTTTTTCACCATGTAGCTCAAATTGAATGAATAATTGAATGCCTGCCTTCTTTTTTAATCACTTTTCAATACCAGCCACAAACTGGGGTTTCGGCACAGAGAATGTTGAATTGAATGGCATCGTACAATTACAGCAGTCGTATGGAATATGAATGAGTTTCAGTAAGAAATCGGTTGTCAGGAGGTTAGTAAGGGAACATTACCAAGTATAAGATGAAGCATAATATACTACATGGACATGGTGACCTAAATTTAAGAAAAAAGAAATGTATTAGTGCGTTCAGTTCCAAAGCCTGCTCTCCCTCTAATCTTCCCTCGCCCTCTTCTGCCCCTCCCTCCCTCTGCTGTAGCAGTTCTGGCCTCTTTTCTGTTCCTCCGACATGCCAGACACCCTTCCGTCTTAGGGCGTTTGTGCCGGCTGGTCCCTCTGTCTGGAATTCTCTCCCCAGACTCCCCGTGGCTAGCTCGTCATCTCTTTCAAGTCTTAGCTCCAAAGCCTCTGGCCCCACACACCCTCTCACCGCACACTGTCAGCCCTCCTCACCCCACTCTGCTTCTGTTCTCCAGCACTTAACACCTTCTCACTCACTTATTCATTATGTTAATTTCTTTATTTTTTTAAACTTTTCATTTTATTGCTATATTGGAGTATAGTTGATTAACAATGTTGTGTTAATTTCAGTTGTATGACAAAGTGATTCATTATGTTTCTTATTTATCGGCCTCTCTCCCTAACAATGGCAAGTATCTTTGTGTGTTTCATTGAGAGATGGATCTCAAGCACCTAGGACAGTGGCTGACACACAGTTGGTGCCCTGTAAGTATTTGTTGAATAAATGAATGAACTACTCATTTATTGATATAAAGTAAGGTTAATTCCAAACAATTCAGTTATTTAATGATAATCTTCCATTTAGCTGCCAATAAAAACTATGCTCTCTAGTATATTCAAATACAATTTCAAGGGAATAAGCTATCTTGAGCTTATTTTCGTTTGTAACTGGTTTAGTATAAAGAAGTGATTGATGATAAAAGTACAGAGCATATATAAATAAGAAATTAAATTTCTGTGGCTGGAAAATAACTTTCTAAGTGTGTGGTGTGACTCGGATGGGTTATGTTTGAAAAACCTCTTAAGACTAGACAATCAACCCCTTTGTACCATCTATCTAGAAATTAAAATATTAGTTGTTAACCTAAAAAGCTTTAGTGTGTAGATATTGCAAAGGGCCGTGTCTGTCATTAAACTCATTTTCTAGGCTGGATGTAATAAAAACTGTACTTTTCGACCTGACTTGATCTAAAAAAGGTAACAATGGAAAGGCACATGCACACCATTGCTTTGCTTTATTCTTAGAAACCTGGGTTTTGAGGTTATTCTTAGAGATTAGGAGAAAAAAAGAACAGCTTATTTTGACCTTGCCCGACTCTCCTTTTCTATTTGTTGATCAGAACATAATAAAAGGAGAAACGGGAAAATGTATCTGCAGTCTTTACTGAGGATATGTTGGTTTCTAGTCTCAAGGGGAAAGCTCTTGTTTCTGAGCCATCTGCTTAAGATTATTTCAGAGTAAGAAATGCTCTGTTACGTCAGTATAAACAAATCGTGCCCAAGCTATCTTGCATTTAATGAGCTTCAAGAGGTCTGGGTGGGGATGGCAGGGTTTCAGAGGGTACGTTGTTCAGAAGATCCTGTTTTTAAGACGTGACGTTTACATTTGCAGTAACACTACGCTCCTAAAAGCAGTGATTGGGGTGGGACATAAAAACAGATATATCCCTTTTTGGTTTGTCTGAAACATTAATTCTTGGGGAGGAAAGAATGGATTGGAACATCTTCAGAGTGCTTCTCTAGGTAAAAATACTATGGTTTAAGGACACAATCCCTCATGTCCCTTAACTCATTATTCTATAGCTTAGAAGATACAGTAGAAGCAAAGTGTTCACTTTTTACTATTATTTCTGTGCGCCTCCAGATTTTAAGTCTATTGCTTAAATTTTCTGGCTTCACCATCTGCTAAAAAGAAATGAAAGTTCTTAAAAAACTCTTTAAAATTGGCTTTCTGTAGGGGAACAACTTCTTTCCTTTAGGGAAATACCCAAACATGTGCTTCTCCTTCACCCCTGAGTCAGGCTGTCAGTCATCCTACCTTCCGAGTGGCAGGGTGGGAACCGGACTGAGGTCACGCTAACTGAAATCCTTCCTTGGGATTTCGTGAAATTGGAATTACCTCTCTGGTGGCGAAGCAGAGAATGAAAGCCTGAGAGCTTCTAGGGGCCATCCCTGAGGGGTGGAAGGAGTATTCTTCAGAGAGCGGCAGAGGCCAGGTGCTCAGGGAAAGGGTCCTGGCAGCCTCCCAGAGGCTCACTCATTTCTTTGACTTTTTCACAGTTTGTTTACTTGAGTGTCCTGTCCAGTTTCCCCTTTCCTCTAAGTTAGTTGGAATTGGGTTTCCGTCTTCTAGTAAACCAAAGAGTCCACATTAAGAAAGCTCTCTTGTTGGATTTAGAGATTATCATACTAAGTGAAGTACGTCAGACAAATATCATATGATATCATTCATATATGGAATCTAATTTTAAAAGATGCTATAAATGAACTTATTGGGTTGGCCAAAAAGTTCGTTCGGGTCTTCTGTAAGATGTTATGGGAAAACCCGAACGAACTTTTTGGCCAACCCAATATTTACAAAACAGAAACAAGACTCCCAGATTTTGAAAACAAACTTATGATTACCAAAGGGGAAACATGGGGGGTGGAGAGAGATAAATACACACTATTATATATAAAATAGATAATCAACAAGGACCTACTGTATAACACAGAGAGCTCTACTCAGTACTCTGTAATAACCTATATGGGAAAAGAATCTGAAAAAGAGTGAATATATGTACATGTATAACTGAATCACTTTGCTGTACACCTGAAACCAGCACAACATTGTAAATCAACTATACTCCAATCAAACTAAAAAAAAAAGCTCTCTGAACAGCCAGGGTTTGAGTGTCTGGGGGTGTGAAGCACATCATTCAGAAGCTACTCAGATGAAGACCGTTACGTCGGAAACTTTGGAAAAGCAAACAGTCTTCTAAGCTTCAGTTGACAAGTGTTGAAATTTGAGGGGAAACATTCAAAATGAAGAAATGTCATCAGAATAAAAAATGTGAGCACTCTTAAAGGTTCATAATGGCATTTACGTGATATTTTTTTATCTGGAGAAGCTGACATGCTTTCACGATTCAGGACAGAGCAAAGAACGTTTGGCAGTAGGTCTTGAACTGGGCAGGTTCCTACCTTTTCCTGAGTCTCACTTTCATCTTCTGTAAAGTTGGGCTAACGTGTCTGCTTCAGGAGATGGTTTTAAGGACTCAATTGAATAATCACAGAGCACCCTTGGCACATAATAGGTGCTCAAGAATAGTGGTCATGTGTTAATATTACCCGAGGGGACCAGCTTTATTCTTCTGGTATGTGTGGGCTCCAGGGGATGCGTGTCATGTATCCACATGTTGACCTGTGTGAGGCGGGTGGTCAGGCTTATGGCGACATGCAAGTCTGAATGTGTGGCGACGAGGTAGGGATTGCATTCTCAATTGTCCTCTCACAGTTTGAAGAGAGGGAGGGAGTTGTGGGGTCAGCTTACAGGGTCCTGGTGTGTTGTAGGTTGCTGACCTTGATGTAAAGTGTAAAAATCAAATCCTTATACCTCTAAAGTTGATGCGTGCATATACCCCCATGCTCTGTGTAGTACTGTCATTGGGCTTTGGGTGACAGGCTTGAGAACTGTATGGAGCTTTTTAGGTAACTTTCTAAACATATATCTCTTGAGCTTTTGCGGGGGTGTAAACTGACTTGCATTAGAGTCATTAGATTGTATTTCCTTTTTCTTGTTAGGGAAAATGGCAACCAGAAAAATACAAAAATTCTTAAAAATTTCAACGTTAGAAAAAGATTTCAATAGGAAGTTAAATCGACCTGAACACAGATACCGAATGCTGTGTAAATTGTTATATCCCGCTCTCTTTACAGCTATCTATAAAAGCTAAAATAAAATTAAATAGGGAATTAGGAAAATGCCATCAGACATAAAGGAAGTAACAACTGGAAGGAATTTAGACTTGCCAGGCCTCTATCCAATGGACATAAAATTTAACTTGAAAATGCTCTGTTTCACCTGAGGTACCTTTTGTTGGATAATTGAAATGAATCTCAGACTGGCTTGTGAGACATTTAGCAGCTCTTTCTGTTTATCTTTGAGTTTCTGAATGAGTTTAGAGTCGTTTTAATATTTTCTTTGGAAGATCAATTCTGGGCATGTTGAACTAGAATGGTTATTTTTGTATCACCTAGGCTAAATATTGTAGGGGAAGAAACCCCATAGGAACAACTCCAGATATTTTCTTGTGTATGTGAAGGTATACGGTGCGCCATAAAAAGGCTTGTGTCACATTTTAGACACAAAATGCAACTACGCTTCGAGGTATTTGCAGGCTCAGAAGTAAGGAGAGGTTTTTTGTTTTTAATATAGCTCTCTCATAAAAGCAGTGAGAAGGTATATAAAGTATTTTAGAATCATCCTTGGCATAAAAAGGATTTCTAATGAGTACATTTGATAAGACTGAATTTATTTCTACCAAAACCATTTGTACAAAGCATCGTCACTAGAGTTTATATAGAGGTGGCTTAAGTGGGAAAGAGTACGCTTCCAAAATGAGATTGAGTTGTATCCTTCTAAGGAGACAAGGAAACTATTTCAGGAGTATAAATTAAACACCCTAGGAGGTTTCTGTATTTTCAGACAACTGCAGAGAAAGTGGAAAATGCTTATTAATTAGAACTGTAGGTACTCTGCCAATGTGCTGGAGGCTTGTCTTGGGAACCAAGAGTATGGAAATTAACAACGGTGAGGGCAGGGGGACCGAGGGACCGGCTTGGGGTCAGGGCCCCGGGGAACAACCCCCTTTCTTTGGGACACTAGTGTGTCATTGTTTTGTAGTTTCTCCTGCCAATCTGTGGGTCCTGTAACACATGGAACATTTGCTCTGGTGATGGCTGGATCAGACACACTCAAGGCTGGAGGAGTAGGAGGTTGAGGACCAGTAGACACTGGAGCCCATTCCCCACCTTCTAGTTTGGGTACAGATGCAAATATTTTAAAAACATGATGCCAGATCTAGCCATCTCTTCTCTGAGGCTCCTACTTTGTAATATTGGCTGGCTGGACTCCTTTTAGCACTTAGCACCATCTGAAATTATCTTGTTTATTTATTCACTTATTTATTTATGATCTGTCTCTCCTCAGACTAAATTCCACAAGACAGAGAACTTGTCATTTCTGTTGACAATTATATTCTCAGTGTCTGGCAGACAGTAGGCTCTCAATTAATATCTCCTGGATATGTGAATACATCTGTGACAATTGTCTGCATGTGAAATTAATATTGTCATTTTATCATATAAGTGCTTACATTTGTATTATGTGACATGTTATAGATATAAATTATTAAATATATATAACAAAATTTATCTTCTCTCCATATTTATTTTTGCATATATATTTGTACCTTGTCTTTTTTGTCACTTAATAATGATAGGTTTGGATATTATTCCATATTAGTAAAAATACACCTGTTGCATTCTTTTTAAAGGCCATACTGTAGTTCATAGTGATTAATTTAATTAGTCCCCTAGGATGGATATTAATCTTTTTTCATTTTTCATCAATGAAAACAATATTGAGATAAATATCTGTGTACCTGTGTCTTTTCACACGTGGGATTCATCTTTATTTTTTTTCCCTAGATAAGTAGTTGTTCCACACTATTTACTGAGGAATCCACTCTCTTCCTCTTGATTTGAAATGTTTTTCTTATGCTAAATTCCCATATTATCTGGGTCTATTTAAATTCTGTGCCATAGGTATCTCTGTCTAATTTCTGTATTTGATTACTTAAGTTAGCCCCCTATCATTTTTTCCCCAGAAATTTTCTTGTTATTCTATTTGTTTTCCCTTATGAACTAGAAGCAGTTTATCTAGCTGTCCCTGGTTAACCTCCCCCATCCAAAAAATCTTCATGTTATCATTTTTACTGGGATGGCATTAAATACAGGAGTATGCTTAGGGAGAACTATCTTCATTATGAATTTTCATTTATTCATTTATTTTGTGTGTCCCTCAGTAGCATTGTAACATGTCTTCATGGAGGTCTAGGACATTAAAGTTTATTCCAAGTTGGTTTTTCCTTACTGTCGTAAAGGGTGTCTTCCTTTGGGTGGTTGTTTTCATACATAAAGGCTACTGTTTTCTGTATATTTACACACACACACATTTTACTCAAGCAACTTACTGAATTTCTTATTTATAGTAGTTTTTCAGTTGGTTCAACTTGAATTGTTCAGGTAGATATATGGTAATATTATTTGCAATTAATGCAAAATTTCTGTCCTTTCCAATTTTTATATCTCTTATATTATCTTGTCTAATTGAATTGCATACTATCATCAGGATAATCCTAAATGATATTAAATAAATTAATGGGAAAATTCCTAGAGCTGCACTTATTTTGGTGGATTAGGCTTTGAATAGTTATTCTGTTGTGTAATCTTTAATTATTATTTTTAATGCTAGTATTTACAAGTAAAATATGTCTGTACTTTTCTATTTATTTGTGCTATCTTGGTCAGATTTTGTTATCAATATTACGCCAGTTATCTCATCAACTGGAAAGATTTCTTTCTTTTCTGTTATTAGAGAACAGTTTTTGATAAACATTGTAGCCCTAAGTGTTCCTTAAAGGTTTGGAAGAAACTAATGAGGTTTGGTGCTTTATTTTTCAGAGGGGATAGCTTTCTGACAATTTTCTTTATTTCTTCTATCGTCATTGGGCAGCATGATGGGCAGAATTCTGAGATGGCCCCCAAATTCCCACCCCGTGGTACACAAGTCCTTGTATTATCTCTGCCTTTTGAGTGTAGGAAGGTGTGTGATTGTGATGGATTTCACATCTGTGATTTAGGTGAAGGTGACCTTATGACAAAGGTGAAGGGGTTTTGCAGATATAATTATGGTCCCAATTTAGTTGACTTTGAATTAATAAGAAGGGACGTTATCCTGGGAGGGTCCGACCTAACCAGTGAGTCCAAAAAGGGGACTCTGCCCTTCCTGAAGGCAGAGGTGTAGGGATGTGAAGTCTGAGGAGATTCTCACCTTGAAGAAGAAAGCTGCCTTGTTGCGAGAGGGCCGGGGAGGGGAACACAGGGCAAGGGCCCGAGCTGGGCTTCTGGTTACTGCAAGTCATGTCCAGACAACAGCCAGCAAGACAGTAGTGGCTCGGTCCCCGAACCACAGAGAGATGGGTTCTGCCTACAACCTGAGGGGGCTTGGAATCAGATCCTTCCCTGGCTGAGCCTCCAGGTAAGGATGGAGCTGGCCGAAAATTTGATTTCAGCCTTGTGAGATCTTAGCAGAGGCCCTGCAGAAAGATGCTGGATTGCAATCCAGAGGCTGTGGGAGAATTCTGGGTGGTTTTAAGCCACTAAGTTTGTGGTAATTTGTTATGTAGTAGTAGAAAACCAATATAGTTGGTTCAGATTTTTTCTTTTTGGAGGTCAGTTTTGTCATTTATATTTTGTTAAAAATCATCCATTTTCCCTATAATCTTAACTGCATTTGCATAAAATTGAGCAATCTCTTATGATCATTTAAATTTTGAAAATTCCTTTTTTCCCCCATTTTTATACATTTTATTTTATTGAAGTATAGTCAATTTGCAATGTTGTGTTAGTTTTAGGTTTATAGCACAGTGATTGTTATATATATATATATCTACTCTTTTTCAGATTCTTTTCCCTTATAGGTTATTGCAAAATATTGAATGTAGTTCCCTGTGCTATACAGTAGGTCCTTGTTTTTTAATCTATTTTATGTAGATTATTTTATGTGTATCTGTTAATCCCAAACTCCTAATTTATCTCTCCCTCACTTTCCCCTTTGGTAACCATACATTTGTTTTCTGTGTCTGTGGTTCTATTTCTGTTTTGTAAATAAGTTCATTTGTTTTTTTTTGTTTTTTTAGATTCCACGTATAAGTGATATCATATGATATTTCCCTTTCACTGTCTGACTGACTTCACTTAGTATGATAATCTCTAGGTCCATTCAAGTTGCTACAGAAGACATTATTTCATTCTTTTTTATGGCTGAGTAGCATTCCATTGTGTGTGTGTGTGTGTGTGTGTGTGTGTGTGTGTGTGTGTATACATATATATAAACACCACATCTTCTTTATCCGTTCATCTGTTGATGGACATTTAGATTGCTTCCGAGTTTGTGTATTCTTCTAATAAATGTCAATTAACTGTTTTCTAATTAATTTATCTGTCTCCATACCTAGCTATATCTCTTATTAATGATTTATCTTTGGCTCTAAAGAACTAGCTCTTGCACTACTAGTTTTAGGTTTTCTGAATCATTAAGTTTTCAAATGCATATTAATATTTCCTTAGCTTTATTTTATTTTTTATTTGTGAACTGGATATGGATGTTTAGTTTATTTTTATTCTTTTTTATGTTGATGTAAGAATTTAAGAGTCTGCCTTTTCTTCTGAGCACTGCTTCAGCTGTATCTCTTAGGTTTTGAAATATGTTATTTTAATTTAACTTTTTCCCTTAGGAATACTATGAGCTCCTTTATCCTCCATGTCATTCCACTCTACTACTTTTTAACTTTGCTCATTTTAATTTCACTTTGTTCCTTTTTCTCAATCTTATCTTTGTGTCCCTATATATTTTCAGAATATTCCTTCTCTTTTGTGTTGCTTTCAATGTGACCTTCATTTTGGTTTTCGTCTTCTTTTTCATTATATCCTGACTGCTGCTGTTTATTTTCTATCTTCTTCTCTTGTCTGTTAACATTTTTCCTAATCTCAGAAAGTTCAGCATTTCATACTGTTTTACAGAGTCAATGACTTCATTAACCTTTTAAAAGAACTTATAAAAAGGTATAGCAGCATGATTTTGGTGACCATTCCTGAGCCTTTCTTCCTTTTCTTTTGTAATTTTTTTTTTTTTTTTTTGTGGTACGCAGACCTCTCACTGTTGTGGCCTCTTCCATTGCGGAGCATAGGCTCCGGACGCGCAGGCTCAGCAGCCATGGCTCACGGGCCCAGCTGCTCTGCGGTGTGTGGGATCTTCCCGGACCGGGGCATGAACCCGTGTCCCCTGCATCGGCAGGCGGACTCTCAACCACTGCGCCACCAGGGAAGCCCTTTCTTGTAATATTTTAATATGCTATTTCCTTTAAAAAGTTATTATTTATCTTTGAGTAGGGTGCGTTCTTCTTACCAAGTACGGTAGGCATTCACCTTATGACACACAATTTAGTGCGTGAGTGAATTCTTTTGGCCTTTATTTGTCCGCATCCAACAGGAATTGGCTGCTGTAGGGCTGCTTGTGAGCTTGAGTATCTTTCCTCCATCCTGCCTCATTAATAGCCTGCTTCCTGAAAATGTGGCGGGTCTGTATAAACCTCCTCAGACCTGTCCCCAGCCTTCCATGGATGCTTCTCTCTGGTGCCAGACTCAATCCAGAGAAGCTCTGGCCACCAGCAGTCACATCTGTTGCTACTGTTTCAAAAAAGTGATTGTTGATTTTTTTCCCTTAGGAGGTGCCAATTACTTTGGGGAAGTAAGATCTGCTGACTTCAAACGAGATTTGTAGCTGGGGTCATTCTGTCTTCCCGTGCCCCTGTTTTACCACCACTGTATTGATCTTACTGCATATGATAACGTTCCTTAGACACTGTGGTTGGGGGTAAGATATCTGAGAATTTTGTCAAGGGTAAAGTTAGGCTTTTCTTGTTTCTGCTTCATATTCTCCTTTTCTGTTTTGAGTGATCTCTAAGAACAGACCTTTCTTTTCCAGTTTAAAAGTGTAAATTATAATTGTATAACATTCAATTGTTGAACTATAAATACACATGAATTTTTTTTGATAGCTTCATACTGTGTAGGGAAACTTTAAATTTAGCTAATTTAGTGGGTGTATTTTGATTTTCTAAGTACAAATAAATGAAATCCATGTTTGTTCTTGAGAAGCTCTGTAATGAGCTTAAGCTCTAGACTATACAGTTTCCTGAGCTATAACAATTGTAAATTGATGGCTGTTATCCTGTTTGATTGAATAAAGAGCTGAGTGTTCGGTACTCAACAATTAGTCTCTATCATGTATATGCAATCCTTATTGAATAACCATTGCATTTTGAAGACAGTAAAAAGTTAAATTTTACATTAAATAATAACAAGAGTTGTCAGCCCTCATATTTAATAAAAATTCCCGTTGGGAAGAGCCTACATTTCTTTTTTTTTTTTTTTGCGGTACGCAGGCCTCTCACTGTTGTGGCCTCTCCCATTGCGGAGTAACAGGCTCCGGACGTGCAGGCTCAGCGGCCATGGCTCACGGGCCCAGCCGCTCTGCGGCATGTGGGATCTTCCCGGACCGGGGGACGAACCCGTGTCCCCTGCATTAGCAGGTGGACTCTCAACCACTGCGCCACCAGCGAAGCCCCCCTTTATTTCTTTTTAAAAGTGGTTTCAGAGAATGACAGTAGCCACTTGTGCATCAGGGCATAAAGTCTTCTACTTTTTCCGGCTAAGAGAAATTAGCCTAATGGTTTTGCGGGCGAACCCCAATTCTGCTCCTTGCTTTGGTATTAACTAGGAAATGGCCTGCCTTTGCAATTATGAAATCGAAATTATATTTTACCTTGCGTTAGTGTTGAATGGAATAACAAATTTAATTCTGTGACCTTTAGATGCTAAGTCATTACTTTCCCTTGTTAAAGGACCAAATAATAGTTATTACCACCATAGGAGGACTAGAATGGCCAGGACTTTGGGACACAGGGAGCTCCATGTAAAGATTTTGAAAGTCATAAAGGGGGTACAAAATAAACGGATGCTGTCTAGTAAAATCTCAGGTATGTTTTAGTCTCTTTGAGCTGAAATGTTTATTTGTATGTGGCAGGATTAAAACTTAAGTATTCCCTTTGTTCACTGTGTTTTCCATCTTCTATTTTTCCTTGGGGAGCATTTTCTTCCCTACCCCCAGCCACGTAGACGCCAAGATTCAAGGAAACCCCAGAGGCTTCTTGTAGGACTGATTTTTTTTTTTTCAGTTTAGAGAGACTACACGAGATTGGGCTTGAGGGAAGGGAACAGAAGTGACCACTAGCAAACAGGAGTGGGAACTGGTCCGTAGGACCAGCGCACAAGAGTGGAAGAGACAGGAGAAAGGTCACCAAGGCTGCCCCCCTGCCCTGACTCATCACTATAAGACCCTGGCCACTCAGCAACCTGGGTACCTGTAAGTCCCCTGGACAGAGAGCAGGAGACTGGGGCACCTGGGCAGGGATGAGGCCCAGAGGTGAGAGCCTCGCCCCAGACCTGAGTCCAATAAGCCGGGTGATTTGCCTCTGTGCAAAGTCAGCAATGCAGCTGCCTGTGCTACATGAGCTTTTCCTGTCACTTAGGAGACTGAGAGTTTTCGACAGCAAGGTCTGAATCTCTGTTCAATTTACCGTGTGAAACATCCCTCTCTAGTCTCTCTGTAAACATATTGAATGGCGTTCATATTATGGTGGACCTATGCCGGATACAGGCGACATCGAATACACCTGGAACTTCTGGCTCACAATTGTTAAGTTACGTGTGTATCTCAAAGGCATTTCTTCCCAAAGGGGATTGTGCTAGTTTTTAAAAATTGTAATTATGTAATTTAATGAAATATCACTTGAATTGGTGAAATACTGTTATGAAAAGGATTGTTGTTCGTGTCAAAACTAAGTTGAGGAGTTTGAAAGATGGAGTTGTTTACAAATTGCTGTCAAATTAGATGTGAGCAAAGTAACACTGAAGGATTGGGTAAACCCATAAAAAACCGGAAGGATTCTATGACTGCATGAACATAGCTTCCAAGTGTCTTTAGGTTCTCATTCCAATTTAAAGGAGCCCAAGCTGGGACTCATGATGGATACAATGTGGATGTGGTCCATGCATCTCTAGTTCATCCCAATCCGAGGACCCAAATGCAGAAGGGACAGCTTTGGCCTCTCTTGCATTAGAAAATTGGTGAAGAAATGTCCATTTGTGTGTTATACTTAAGAGGAGATTCTTAACGTAGGTTTTTTTGTGCTTTTCTGCTTTAATTGATGTTTATGTTTAATGGGTGAAATATTCATCTCAATTGTACTTGATTCGAAGAAGGCTTCTGTTGGGCTTCCTTTGCATTTTTCTGCGGAGTCTAGCTTGCACAGTACACGGACTCATGGTGAAGGTTCCTGATTAATATTTTAGAGGGGATGACTAAAATCTTCAGGAAAAATTTCATCAAAGTCTGTTTAGTTAAAATCTCTGCAATAAATAGGGACAGTGATGGATGTTTGTGTTTCCCTCTTTTCTGGGAAGGAAAGGAAAACACTACTTAAGTTGGTTTGGCACTGTAGCTGGAGACGGTTAGCTGAGGCAGATGGTTGAGAGAAAGTTCCCTGGTTTATGATTCATATGCTAATCTGATTTGTGATTTGTGGGGTCCTTAGGAGTCACTGTGAACTTTTAGGAGGGGAAAATAAAGCGATCAGGGAATAAGTGAATAAAAAAATGGAGATCAGTTGAAAGAGGAGAGGGAGGGAGGCTGGTGAAGAGCCTCCTGAATATGTTCCTAAACTATTACTGTGAATATGGAAATAAAGTATGTTCCAAACAATAGTGAGAAATTGGGATGAATTCCTTCTCCAGGCGGCTACTGGAGAGAATCTTTCTCACGTTTATCTTGGAACCTCAAGAACTTAGCCCAGAGTTGGCACATTGTAATCGATAAATAAATGCCGGTTGAATGGGTTAGTGACTGGTAAGGGCTGAAAGATTGTGAGAGGTAAGTTAAAATTTCCTTACATGTCTGAACCTTAAGCTTAACGCATGGGAAGGACGAGAGCACATAACAAAGGTGGTTGCGTAGGGTGTTTCAGTCCATTACGAGTGATTTCAGATAGGCCGTGGGGCTTCCAGATTTATTAGACTTGCTCTAGGACAGATGGTGCTCAGAGTCATGTCACCTGGAGCGCTGAAGGTTTCTGCACAGCTGAGGCTGGAGGTCACAAGCTCTCCCCAGACAAAAGATGGCCCAAGAAATATTGGACCAAGGTGGGACCATGTTGTTACGCTCCTGGGCGTGGAAAAGGACAAACCAAATTTAATGCTCTTCTGTGTAGATTTAAGTTTTATGTCTCATGCCAGAGGATTTTTGTGGAATAGAGTCCCTGGGCTTCATTCTAAATCATGTGGGTGACTAATTCGTGTTTATTGTTCACTTTTATTTTCTGGGAAGAGTTTTCTTCTGAAAATGCTAACATTTGGACTTTGATCTTTGGGGAATGGGTATAAAAATGCACTCTGGGGCTTCCCTGGTGGCGCAGTGGTTGAGAGTCCGCCTGCCGATGCAGGGGACACGGGTTCGTGCCCCGGTCTGGGAAGATCCCACATGCGGAGCGGCTGGGCCCATGAGCCATGGCCGCTGAGCCTGTGCTCTGCAACGGGAGAGGCCACAACAGTGAGAGGCCTGCGCATCGCAAAACAAAAACAAAAACAAAAACACAACACACACACACACACAAAAACGCACTCTGGACAATCAGAGACCCATAACGGTGTTAACACTGTTTCAGTAACTTAAGTGGCACACACCGTTTAAAGGAGGGTTGTCTCGCTCATGTAACACTCTGTAGTCTGTCTTGGTTTCCTCTTTGTTTCCAGATGCAGCTCCAAATTAAGTACCTGGAACACTGCCTGGTGTAAATTAGATGCTCAGTAAAACTTGTTGAGTGACTGAGTAAATGGTGCTTTCTCCTTCCCGGCAGCTGGCTAACCTAGCAACGTTTGAGAGGCAGCTGGATAATTCTGGGCCACGTGAGAATTCAGATTCATATTAAAAGAGATTGAAGACTGGGCTCGGTGCAGAGAGATCATTTCTCTAGAGAGCCCTTTTCCTTGATGGACTCCTGAAAATTACGCTGTGTTGGTTTCTATGTGATGGCATGAAATCCACTCACCTACTCAGATGTTAGAAAAAGGAAGGAAAGATATTTACAGAGACAGGGAATTGAGGAGCCCTCTTAGCCAAATCCCGTCTGACCAAAAACTCAGCCCTTAATATAAAGCAGAGTTTTCTGGAAATATTTTCATTCAGCCATGGAATCTTGTCATAAACATCAGTGAAATGATTCTTTGGTTGAAATGTAAACAGCAAGCAAAGATGCCTGATAACAACGACAGACAGAAATCTTTTGAATTAGAGCTTCTAAGTTTCAGACTTGAAACAATTTCTATATTATGGTGTGAAATAGACTAGTAAATTCTCAGTTATCCGTACATACTCTCAAACATGAAGGGCTGACCAGTGTATATCTGACCGTGCTTTACAGTGTAAAATTAATCGCAATTTATGGACTGTGTCCCAAAATGCAGATATTCCATCTTTCTTTGACTTTTTAATACCATTGAACACAGCTATTTGCAGACAGTTCTTTCATTTTCTCTCATATGGAGAAAATTCTTCATCTTCCATGCAAATTCTATCTAATCCTGCTTTAGGGTGTCCCCCTCATGTTACAAATCCTAATAGGGAGGGACAGGAACCCCAAGGTCAGCACACAATAGCGGGAAGAATGGAGAGATGTGTCTGAAATGGGACCCTGTAAG
Source organism: Aethalodelphis obliquidens (assembly GCF_003676395.1). Taxonomy (NCBI): domain Eukaryota; kingdom Metazoa; phylum Chordata; class Mammalia; order Artiodactyla; family Delphinidae; genus Aethalodelphis; species Aethalodelphis obliquidens. The sequence goes on from NW_020838005.1 coordinate 9,367,252, forward strand.
ATATAGCTGTTGCCAAAGGATCTGTCATTTCAATCAAACAACCTGGGGCAATTTAGTCCTGAACCTCTAGCTCTGTTGCCATGGTTTCTAGACAAAGACGACAGGGGTGCATTCCAATTATATCCTTCAGAATGACAGATAACTGAGAAAGAGAAAATGGGGTAATAAAATCTCAGGTCACCCCGAAGAGAAGCAATAGATACAAGTGACAGAGAAATGAGAGGTTCAAGTTTATATTTGTCTTAGAAAATACCTTTGTGATTTAGAATGCAAATGTCCATTCTGCAAATGCTGCAGACTTCCCACAGTACTTTTATCCACACCCAGTTTATTATTCTAAGCCAGGTATCTCCTGCTTACTACAGATTTTCTTTTTCTGTTTTTTCTTATTAAACAATTTTTAAGAAAAATTGAAGTATAGTTGATTTACAGTGTTTTAGGTGATTCAGTTATATATATATGTATTTTCAGATTCTTTTCTAATATAGGTTATTATAAGAAATTGAATATAGTTCCCTGTGCTATACAGTAGGTCCTTGTTGTTTATCTATCTTATATATAGTAGTGTGTGTATGTTAATCCCAAATTCCGAATTTATCCCCCCTTACCCGTTCGGTAGTTTGTTTTCTATGTCTGTGAGTCTATTTCTGTTTCATAAATAAGTTCATTTGTGTCATATTTTAGATTCCACATATAAGTGATATCCTATGGTGTTTGCCTTTCTCTTTCTGACTGACTTCACTTAGTATGATGATCTCTGCGTTCATCCATGTTGCTGCAAATAGCATCATTTCATTCTTTTTTATGGCTGAGTAATATTCCATTATATATATGTACACGTCTTCTTTATCCATTCATGTACTGATAGACATTTAGGTTATCTCTGTGTCTTCGCTATTGTAAATAGTGCTGCTATGAATATAGGTGTCCATGTATCTTTTCAAATTATAGTTTTGTTTGGATATATGCCCAGGAGGGGGATTGCTGGATCATATGGTAGCTCTATTTTTAGTTTTTTAAGGAACCTCCATACTGTTCTCCATAGTGGCTGCATCAATTTACATTCCCACCAACAGTGCAAGAGGGTTCCCTTTTCTCCACACCCTCTCCAGCATTTATTATTTGTAGAATGCAGATATTCTTAATAGCATTTTAAAGTTAAAGAATTCGTGAATGAAGAGAATCTAACAGAAAAAAATCTTGAACCATGAGAAGTAAAAAGCATTCTTTAACTTCTGATGATATTGCAAATAGAGCGATGCCTATTTTCCTTTATTGCTGGAGTCAAATGCAATATTCTGTTTTTCCAGTGGAAGGTATTACTGTAAACTTGCACCCAACTTTGGCCCATATCTGATAATCAGTAGTATTTTGCCAGGGTCAGTACAAAGTTTGCTGCTATGCTCTTAGGGTATAATGAGGATACTCACCTCTGTTCAGTGAGAGGAACCATTAGGTAGAGATCAAAAGGTTAACCGTGAACTCTGGAATGGTGTTGGTAGGTATGCCTTGAGTGAACAGACAATTTTAAGTTTCTATATTCTCTGCAGTTAAGTAGAGGTGGAGCATTTTAATCCCTAAGTGACACTGGGTAGTTTATTTAATCTTTAAAACTTAAAAAATTTAATCTAAAAATTTTAAAACTTTAAGTCTCAGTTTCTTCATCTATAAAATGGAATAATACCCACTTCTCTGAGTTGTGATTTTAAATTATATAAAGCACTTGGCCTAGCATCTGTACATCGCATACCATTAAATAAATGGAGTAAATGTATGTATACAAAGTTTAAGAAAAAAGTAATGTAGATGTGAAATTAGGTGTGTTTCAGTGATGGTAAAAAAGAAAAGCACTAATTTAATAAATAGTATTTCAAGGCTTATTGCCAGCAGTGAGATGGAAAATTCTAGATGTCCTGCAATCGTGTCTCCTGAGTTTCTCTTTGGAATATTTACTTTATGACACTTTGGGGACAACATACCGTTTCTGCTAACACATAGAATGTAGTTGTTACAGTTAAATAAAAACCAGTTTTGTCAATTTCTTTTATGCATAAATTCAAAAAGTTTAGCTGGATTATTAAGTTTGACTTTTACTATATTCAGAATGCACTTTATTTTCTTACCAAGAATTGGTTTGATTTTATAATAGAGGTAATTAGGAAAGCTGATTTATTTAGTGAGATTTCTGTATGATAAATCTTGCAAGAATCACTATATCTTCGATATGAATAATGACAATGATAAAGGAAAAAAAATCCTTTTGCACAGTTTATTTTGCTTTGGTTATCTGGTCTTCACGTGCTGTGGTAAATTTTTTTCATTTACAAACCTTGAAATTTGATATTCTATCATATACTTGCATATATCCTATATGTATATATATAATATATGAATGTATATATATGTAATAAAGTATAATTTTTGTGAGTACTTATGGTCAAAACAAGTGGAAACCTGGGCAACTTCAGATAAAAATAAAAAACTCACTTGTTTTGGAATTATATAAAGAATAGCTTTAATTTGTCATTCATATTGTATTTATTTAATTTTTGTTTTATACTGGAGCATAGTTGATGAACAATGTTGTGTTAGTTTCAGGTGTACAGTAAAGTGATTCAGTTATACATATACAGGTATCTATTCTTTTTCAAATTCTTTTCCCATTTAGACTATTACAGAATTTAAAAATACTCTTCTGTTATTGAAATTGTGGAATAGTGGTTACAGGCAAAAGGTGGAGTATTATTTCGAGAACAAACACAACGGGCAAACGCTCCAGTAATTCCATTTCTTTCACCTTCATGCCTCTGTCTGTCTGTTCTAGGTGCCTGAGAAGGAATGCAGTACCAGCAGGGCGGCAGAAGTGCTGGCACACCACAGTTCCCCCCTGCAAGTGGGATTTTGAATTCTTTCTCATCTGTGTTTCTTTTATGGCATGACTACGTCTCACAGAAACATCAGAAGGAAGTAGCTTCTCTCATCCAAAAGCTGAGGTGGGAAAATGACATGTCTATTTTCATTGTTAATTTGCAACATAGGAGGTCACAAAACGAAATGATGCCATTCTATTAGAATGGTCAAAATGATGCCAACCTAGTGTGAGAAGGGTGCTGACGGCTTACCTTGAAAGAGATTTCATATTGCTCTCCTCCCCAGATTTCCAAACCTGGGTCATAGCCCCCCAACTCCCAAAACCATTTGCGATCCACAGCAAAGAGACCTCCAGCCATAACGGGAGACCTGTGAAAGGAATAAAATAATCTTTAAACAGCTATGAACATCAGGGAACATGGCATTTTGCTTGGGGGAAAAAAAAAAAGCAAACTTTAAGTCTCAGTGTTCACTGCAGGGGGCTTTTCAGTTCGGGTTTTCTGTGAGTGGACATGAGTTCACACTAGGTCTCTGATCGCTCCTGGAACCCCCTTGAGCTTTGAACTTCACAGTTCAGGCTCTAAAGCCACTAGTGCCCCGTGGAGCCACACAATGGCTCCATGTTTGTCATCAGAGAGAAGTACATGACGACCAGTGTCTGATATATTGGGAAAATCCATCAGTTCTATGGCTTTTCCTCAAAGAGATCTTATGCTATCAGACAGATGAAAGTATAGAAAACATGGTTGTAGACCATATCTTTGATTTAATCTCTCAGTATGTATTCAGCAAACACCTACTATTTCCAGGTCATGTCCATTTTACAGACTACGCGATTGTCAGAATAAAATAACCAACCAGCTATTAACGTGCCAAAGTTGGAATTTAAACTAGGTCTTTTCGCTTTAATTATGTACTTTTTAAAGTCTACCTTCTAGTAAATATTCTTTTTGATCAAATACTGATTTTTAGACTTTCTGCTGTCGCTAGGATATATTACAGTCATGTTGCTATGTAATGCTATAATTTATAATCATTGGACCCTGCCTTAAATTTTTTTTGCAGTTCAAAGGCAGCTTTTGTGTTATTATTATTATTACTTTGGCCGCACGGCATGCAGGGATCTTACTTCTCCGAACCTGTTCCCCCTGCAGTGGAAGGGCAGAGTCTTAACCATTGGACCACCAGGGAAGTCCACTCTTGTGATTTTGAATGTTCACTATGTGTTGGGCTCTCGGCTGACAGCCTTGTCCAGTTGCCTTGATTAATCCTCACAGCAGCCCTGGGTATATCCTCCCTGTGTGCTATTGGGAGAAACAGGCAGAAAAAGGTAGGGCCCAGCGCCCAAGGGTGGCACCAGGATGCGGTGGTGCTGCGGCTGGACCAGGTCCCCTGATTTCAAAGCCTTTGAATTCTTTACTGCAACACCGTTTCTGTTTCAATGTTTAGGAGGTGAAGAGAGACAACTACAGAAATATGGACATAAAACAATTAGAGAACACCTGATGCAGACCAAGCAAATCTGTAAAAACACACTCGGTCAAGAGAGTTTTTGTGAGAGTTTTTTTGATTCCACAGGGCTTGGGCATAAGCAATCAGAAATAGGCAATCCTATTCGATCTGAACCACAAATAGAAAGATCTTAAGTCCTACCAATATATTCTCATTTGATTGTGTAAAGCATGAGACCAGAGTGCAACCGAACTTCCACTGTGCAGAATGAATCTCCCAACTAGAATTATCGTAGATATAGAACTAGTATAAATATCCAGCAAGAGAAAGTTCTAGATGGATTTTTTTAATTGTAAATAATTTGTTGGGAACACAATATCTTGTTTTCTTTTTTTTTTTTTAACATCTTCATTGGAGTATAATTGCTTTACAATGGTATGTTAGTTTCAGCTTCACAACAAAATGAATCAGTTATATATATACATATATTCCCATATCTCTTCCCGCTTGCGTCTCCCTCCCTCCCACCCTCCCTATCCCACCCCTCCAGGCGGTCACAAAGCACTGAGCTGATCTCCCTGTGCTATGCGGCTGCTTCCCACTAGCTATCTACCTTACGTTTGGTAGTGTATATATGTCCATGCCTCTTTATCGCTTTGTCACCGTTTACCCTTCCCCCTCCCCATAGCCTCAAGTCCATTCTCTAGTAAGTCTGTGTCTTTATTCCTGTTTCACCCCTAGGTTTTTCATGTCATTTTTTTTTTTTTAAATTCCATATATATGTGTTAGCATACAGTATTTGTCTCTCTCTTTCTGACTTACTTCACTCTGTATGACAGACTCTAGGTCTATCCACCTCATTACAAATAGCTCAATTTCGTCTCTTTTTATGGCTGAGTAATATTCCATTGTATACATGTGCCACATCTTCTTTATCCATTCATCCGATGATGGACACTTAGGTTGTTTCCATCTCTGGGCTATTGTAAATAGAGCTGCAATGAACATTTTGGTACATGACTCTTTTTGAATTATGGTTTTCTCAGGGTATATGCCCAGTAGTGGGATTGCTGGGTCATATGGTAGTTCTATTTGTAGCTTTTTAAGGAACCTCCATACTGTTCTCCACAGTGGCTGTATCAATTTACATTCCCACCAACAGTGTAAGAGGGTTCCCTTTTCTCCACACCCTCTCCAGCATTTATTGTTTCTAGATTTTTTGATGATGGCCATTCTGACTGGTGTGAGATGATATCTCATTGTAGTTTTGATTTGCATTTCTCTAATGATTAGTGATGTTGAGCATTCTTTCATGTGTTTGTTGGCACTCTGTATATCTTCTTTGGAGAAATGTCTATTTAGGTCTTCTGCCCATTTTTGGATTGGGTTGTTTGTTTTTTTGTTATTAAGCTGCATGAGCTGCTTATAAATTTTGGAGATTAATCCTTTGTCAGTTGCTTCATTTGCAAATATTTTCTCCCATTCTGAGGGTCGTCTTTTGGTCTTCTTTATGGTTTCCTTTGCTGCGCAAAAGCTTTGAAGTTTCATTAGGTCCCATTTGTTTACTTTTGTTTTTATTTCCATTTCTCTAGGAGGTGGGTCAAAAAGGACCTTGCTGTGATTTATGTCATAGAGTGTTCTGCCTATGTTTTCCTCTAAGAGTTTGATAGTTTCTGGCCTTACATTTAGGTCTTTAATCCATTTTGAGCTTATTTTTGTGTATGGTGTTAGGGAGTGATCTAATCTCATACTTTTACATGTAGCTGTCCAGTTTTCCCAGCACCACTTATTGAATAGGCTGTCCTTTCTCCACTGTATATTTCTGCCTCCTTTGTCAAAGATAAGGTGACCATATGTGCGTGGGTTTATCTCTGGGCTTTCTATCCTGTTCCATTGATCTATCTTTCTGTTTTTGTGCCAGTACCATACCGTCTTGATAACTGTAGCTTTGTAGTATAGTCTGAAGTCAGGGAGCCTGATTCCTCCAGTTCCTTCTTTCGTTCTCAAGATTGCTTTGGCTATTCAGGGTCTTTTGTGTTTCCATACAAATTGCAAAATTTTTTGTTCTAGTTCTGTGAAAAATGCCAGTGGTAGTTTGATAGGGATTGCATTGAATCTATAGATTGCTTTGGGTAGTAGAGTCATTTTCACAATGTTGATTCTTCCAATCCAAGAACATGGTATGTCTCTCCATCTATTTGTATCATCTTTAATTTCTTTCATCAGTGTCTTATAATTTTCTGCATACAGATCTTTAGTCTCCTTAGGTAGGTTTATTCCTAGATATTTTATTCTTTTTGTTGCAATGGTAAATGGGAGTGTTTTCTTGATTTCACTTTCAGATTTTTCATCATTAGTATATAGGAATGCCAGAGATTTCTGTGCATTAATTTTGTATCCTGCCACTTTACCAAATTCATTGATTAGCTCTAGTAGTTTTCTGGTAGCATCTTTAGGGTTCTCTATGTATAGGATCATGTCATCTGCAAACAGTGACAGCTTTACTTCTTCTTTTCCGATTTGGATTCCTTTTATTTCCTTTTCTTCTCTGATTGCTGTGGCTAAAACTTCCAAAACTATGTTGAATAAGAGTGGTGAGAGTGGGCAACCTTGTCTTGTTCCTGATCTTAGTGGAAATGCTTTCAGTTTTTCACCATTGAGGATGATGTTTGCTGTGGGCTTGTCATATATGGCCTTTATTATGTTGAGGAAAGTTCCCTCTATGCCTACTTTCTGCAGGGTTTTTATCATAAATGGGTGTTGAATTTTGTCAAAAGCTTTCTCTGCATCTATTGAGATGATCATATGGTTTTTCTCCTTCAGTTTGTTAATATGGTTTATCACATTGATAGATTTGCGTATATTGAAGAATCCTTGCATTCCTGGAATAAACCCCACTTGATCATGGTGTATGATCCTTTTAATGTGCTGTTGGATTCTGTTTGCTAGTATTTTGTTGAGGATTTTTGCATCTATGTTCATCAGTGATATTGGCCTGTAGTTTTCTTTCTTTGTGACATCCTTGTCTGGTTTTGGTATCAAGGTGATGGTGGCCTCGTAGAAGGAGTTTGGGAGTGTTCCTCCCTCTGCTATATTTTGGAAGAGTTTGAGAAGGATAGGTGTTAGCTCTTCTCTAAATGTTTGATAGAATTCGCCTGTGAAGCCATCTGGTCCTGGGCTTTTCTTTGTTGGAAGATTTTTAATCACAGTTTCAATTTCAGTGCTTGTGATTGGTCTGTTCATATTTTCTATTTCTTCCTGATTCAGTCTTGGCAGGTTGTGCATTTCTAAGAATTTGTCCATTTCTTCCAGATTGTCCATTTTATTGGCATAGAGTTGCTTGTAGTAATCTCTCATGATCTCTTTTATTTCTCCAGTGTCAGTTGTTACCTCTCCTTTTTCATTTCTAATTCTATTGATTTGAGTCTTCTCCCTTTTTTTCTTGATGAGTCTGGCTAGTGGTTTATCTATTTTGTTTATCTTCTCAAAGAACCAGCTTTTAGTTTTATTGATCTTTGCTATTGTTTTCTTCATTTCTTTTTCATTTATTTCTGATCTGAGTTTTATGATTTCTTTCCTTCTGCTAGCTTTGGGGTTTTTTTGTTCTTCTTTCTCTAATTGCTTGAGGTGCAAGGTTAGGTTGTTTATTCGAGATGTTTCCTGCTTCTTAAGGTGGGCTTGTATTGCTATAAACTTCCCCCTTAGAACTGCTTTTGCTGCATCCCACAGGTTTTGGGTCGTTGTGTCTCCATTGTCATTTGTTTCTAGGTATTTTTTGATTTCCTCTTTGATTTCTTCAGTGATCACTTCATTATTAAGTAGTGTATTGTTTAGCCTCCATGTGTTTGTATTTTTTACAGATCTTTTCCTGTAATTGATATCTAGTCTCATGGCGTTGTGGTCAGAAAAGATACTTGATACAATTTCAATTTTCTTAAATTTACCAAGGCTTGATTTGTGACCCAAGATATGATCTATCCTGGAGAATGTTCCATGAGCACTTGAGAAAAATGTGTATTCTGTTGTTTTTGGATGGAATGTCCTATAAATATCAATTAACTCCATCTTGTTTAATGTATCATTTAAAGCTTGTGTTTCCTTATTTATTTTCATTTTGGATGGTCTGTCCATTGGTGAAAGTGGGGTGTTAAAGTCCCCTACTATGAATGTGTTACTGTCGATTTCCCCTTTTATGGTTGTCAGTATTTGCCTTATGTATTGAGGTGCACCTATGTTGGGTGCGTAAATATTTACAATTGTTATATCTTCATCTTGGATCGATCCCTTGATCATTATGTAGTGTCCTTCTTTGTCTCTTCTAATAGTCTTTGTTTTAAAGTCTATTTTGTCTGATATGAGAATTGCTACTCCAGCTTTCTTTTGGTTTCCATTTGCATGAAATACCTTTTTCCATCCCCTTACTTTCAGTCTGTATGTGTCTCTAGGTCTGAAGTGGGTCTCTTGTAGACAGCAAATATATGGGTCTTGTTTTTGTATCCATTCAGCCAATCTGTGTCTTTTGGTGGGAGCATTTAGTCCATTTACATTTAAGGTAATTATCGATATGTGTGTTCCTATTCCCATTTTCTTAATTGTTTTGGGTTCGTTATTGTAGGTCCTTTCCTTCTTTTATGTTTCTTGCCTAGAGAAGTTCCTTTAGCAGTTGTTGTAGAGCTGGTTTGGTGGTGCTGAACTCTCTCAGCTTTTGCTTGTCTGTAAAGGTTTTAATTTCTCCATCAAATCTGAATGAGATCCTTGCTGGGTAGAGTAATCTTGGTTGCAGGTTTTTCTCCTTCAACACTTTCAATATGTCCTGCCACTCCCTTCTGGCTTGCAGAGTTTCTGCTGAAAGATCAGCTGTTAACCTTATGGGGATTCCCTTGTGTGTTATTTGTTGTTTTTCCCTTGCTGCTTTTAATATGTTTTCTTTGTATTTAATTTTTGACAGTTTGATTAATATGTGTCTTGGCGTATTTCTCCTTGGATTTATCCTGTATGGGACTCTCTGTGCTTCCTGGACTTGATTAATTATTTCCTTTCCCATATTAGGGAAGTTTTCAACTATAATCTCTTCAAATATTTTCTCAGTCCCTTTCTTTTTCTCTTCTTCTTCTGGAACCCCTATAATTCGAATGTTGGTGCATTTAATGTTGTTCCAGAGGTCTCTGAGACTGTCCTCAGTTCTTTTCATTCTTTTTTCTTTATTCTGCTCTGCAGTAGTTATTTCCACTATTTTATCTTCCAGGTCACTTATCCGTTCTTCTGCCTCAGTTATTCTGCTATTGATCCCATCTAGAGTACTTTTAATTTCATTTATTGTGTTGTTCATCGTTGCTTGTTTCATCTTTAGTTCTTCTAGGTCCTTGTTAACTGATTCTTGCAATTTGTCCATTCTATCTCCAAGATTTCGGATCAACCTTACTATCATTATTCTGAATTCTTTTTCAGGTAGACTGCCTATTTCCTCTTCATTTGTTAGGTCTGGTGGGTTTTTATCTTGCTCCTTCATCTGCTGTGTGTTTTTCTGTCTTTTCATTTTGCTTATCTTACTGTGTTTGGGGTCTCCTTTTTTGCAGGCTGAAGGTTCGTAGTTCCTGTTATTTTTTGTGTCTGTCCCCAGTGGCTAAGGTTGGTTCAGTGGGTTGTGTAGGCTTCCTGGTGGAGGGGACTAGTGCCTGTGTTCTGGTGGATGAGGCTGGATCTTGTCTTTCTGGTGGGCAGGTCCACGTCTGGTGGTGTGTTTTGGGGTGTCTGTAGACTTATTATGATTTTGGGCAGCCTCTCTGCTAATGGGTGGGGTTGTGTTCCTGTCTTGCTAGTTGTTTGGCATAGGATGTCCAGCACTGTAGCTTGCTGGTCGTTGAGTGAAGCTGGGTGCTGGCATTGAGATGGAGATCTCTCGGAGATTTTTGCTGTTTGATATTATGTGCAGCTGGGAGGCTTCTTGTGGACCAGTGTCCTGAAGTTGGCTCTCCCACCTCAGAGGCACAGCACTGAGTCCTGGCTGCAGCACCAAGAGCCTTTCATCCACAGGGCTCCTTAATTTGGGATGATTCGTTGTCTATTCAGGTATTCCACAGATGCAGGGTATATCGAGTTGATTGTGGAGCTTTAATCCGCTGCTCCTGAGGCTGCTGGGAGAGATTTCCCTTTCTCTTCTTTGTTCTCACAGTTCCCAGGGGCTCAGCTTTGGATTTGGCCCCGCCTGTGCGTGTAGGTCGCCGGAGGGCGTCTGTTCTTTGTTCGGACAGGACGGGGTTAAAGGAGCCGCTGATTCGGAGGCTCTGGCTCACCCAGGCCGGGGCGTAGGGAGGGTCACGGAGTGCGGGGCGGGCCTGCGGCGTCAGAGGCCGGCGTGACGTTGCAGCCTCAGGTGCGCCGTGCGTTCTCCCGGGGGAGCCGTCCCTGGATCGCGGGACCCTGGCAGTGGCGGGCTGCACAGGCTCCCCGGAAGGGCGTGTGGCTAGTGACCTGTGTTCGCACACAGGCCTCCTGGCGGCGGCGGCAGCAGCGGCCTTAGCGTCCCATGTCCGTCTCTGGGCTCCGCACTCTTAGCCGCGGCTCGCGCCCGTCCCTGGAGCTCTCTCAAGCAGCGTTCTCAATCCCCTCTCCTCGTGCACCAGGAAACAAAGAGGGACGTAAAAGTCTCTTGCCTCTTCGGCAGGTCCACACCCCTCCCCGGACTCTCTCCCCGCCAGCCGCGGCGCACCAACGCCCTGCAGGCTGTGTTCACGCCGCCAACCTCAGTCCTCTCCCGGCGCTCCGACAAAAGCCGGAGCCTCAGCTCCCAGCCCCTCCCGCCCCGGCGGGCGAGCAGACAAGCCTCTCGGCTGGTGAGTGCCGGTGGCCCGATCCTCTGCGCTGGAATCTGTCCGCTTTGCCCTCCGCACCCCTGTTGCTGTGCTCTCCTCCGCGGCTCCCAAGCTCCCCCACTCCGCCTCCCGAAGTCTCCACCCGCGAAGGGGCTTCCTAGTGTGTGGACACTTTTTCCTCCTTCACAGCTCTCTCCCGCTGGTGCAGGACCCGTCCCTATCCTTTTGTCTCTGTTTAGTTTTTTCTTTTGCCCTGACCAGGTACGTGGGGGGGTTCCTTGCCTTTTGGGAGGTCTGAGGTCTTAATATCTTGTTTTCTTAATGAGTTTATAAAAAACTCACCATGGAGTATATTTTTAGTTAATTTGAGGCATAATAAAACAAATTCAAACAGGCCTCTTGACCTTCATTGATGTTTTTGCCAAGCTCCAGGTAAATGAGTGCTTCCTGTTTTGACTAGTGTGAACGGCTGGTAAGAAACAAACTTTTTATTTGTTCGTGTATTTACTTATATTTGTCCATTAATCTTTTGAACACCGTAATTGAGGTATAGTTGACATACAATGAAATGCAAATATTTTAAGTGGACAATCTGATAGATTTTGACTTATGAATATCCCTGTGCAGCAGTCACCACATTCAAGAGAAAGGAACACATCTATCACCCCAACAAAGTTTCCTCATTGTAATCTCTCCCTCCTGACCCTCTCCTCATTCCCTTCCGCTTGGACATCACTGATCTCTGTCACTACAGATTAGTTTGCATTGTCTAGAATTTTCTATAAATGGAATCATACAGTATGTGTTCTTCTTTGGGAGGGTCTGGCTTCTTTCATTCAGCATCATTATTCCGAGACTCACCCTTGTTGCAGCATGTGTTAACAGTTTCTTCCTTTTTTATTGCTGAGTAGTATTCCATTTACATGACTATACAACAGTTTGATTATCCATTCACCCACTGATGAACATTTGGTTTGTTTCCAGTTTGAGGTTATTACAAATAAAGCTGCTATGAGTTTTGTGTACTAATCTCTGTGTGGACATATGCTTTCATTTCTCTTGAGTAAATGCCTAGGAGTGGAATGACTAAATCATATGGTAGGTGTGGGCTTAAACTTTTAAGAAACTGCAAAACTCTTTGCCAGAAAGGTTGTAACTTTATATTTCCGCCAGCAGGGTTTGAATTCCAACTGCTACCCGTCCTCAAATACTCGATATGGGCAGTATTTTGAAGTTTAGTCACTATATCAGCGGCATAGCGGTATTTATTGTGGTTGTGGTTTTATTTATTTATTTATTGTGGTTTTATTTTGCATTTCCATAACAATTAATGATGTTGAGCGTATTTATGTTATTTCTCTCTTTTTTCCTAGTCAGTCTGGCTAGAGGTTTATCAATATTATTGATCTGCTTAAGGAATTAGCTTTTGGTTATATTGATTTTCTCTATTGTTTTTCAGTTTTATATTTCACTGATTTCTCCTTGGTCTTTATTAGTTTAATTATTCTACTTACTTTGTGTTTCATTTTCTCTTCTTTTTCTGGTTACTTAGGGTGGAAGCTGATATTATTGATTTGAGACTTTTTTTTTCTAATATAGCTATTTAGTACTATAAATCTCCCTCAAATACTGCTTTAGCAGAATCCTGTGAAAAATATGTGGTGTTCTCATCTTCATTATGTTCAAAATACTCCCAGTTTTCCCTTTTGTTTTCTTTTTGTGACCTATGGGTTATATAAAAATGTGTAATTTAATTTCCAGCTATTTGGGAATTTTTGGAGATCTTTCTGTTATCGATTTTCATGTAATTCCATGACTTAAATTCTTTTAAATTTATTGGGATTTTTTTTTTTTTTTTTTTTTTTTTTTGCGGTACACGGACCTCTCACTGTTGTGGCCTCTCCCGTTGCAGAGCACAGGCTCCGGACGCACAGGCTCAGCGGCCATGGCTCATGGGCCCAGCCACTCTGTGGCATGCGGGGCACGAACCCGTGTCCCCTGCATCGGCAGGCGGACTCTCAACCACTGCGCCACCAGGGAAGCCCCAATTGGGATTTTTTAATGGCTCAGAATGTGGTCTATCAGAATGTATTCTGTTGCCATTGAGTAGAGCGGTCCATATATTGATTAGGTCAAGTTGGTTGATAGTGTTGTTCTATTCTTCTATATTCTTATTGATTTTCTGTCTCCTCATTGTATCAATTACTGAGAGGGATATTGAAATCTATGACTATAATTCTGGATTTGTTTATTTCTTTTTGCTGTTCTATCAGTTTTTTGCTTCATGCATTTTGTAGCTCTGTTAATAAATGCGTAAATGTTTACGAATGTTATATGCTCTTGATGAATTGACCTCATTCTCATTACAAAATGACTTTTATCATCTCTGGTAATAGTCTTTGCTCGACATTGATTTTGCTTGGCTATTAATATAGCCGTTTCTTTAGATTTGTACTATCTGAACACTACTATTTATACATTTTATATCTTTTTACTTTACTTTTTAAACTATTTGTGTCTGTATTTAAAGTCGTTTTCTTGTGGGCTGCTTATAGTTGCATCTTGCTGTTAAAAATCTCTGCCTTTCATTGGGTTGTTGAGATCACTGTTCTTTTTCTTTTTTAATAGATGTATTGGAGTATAATTGCTTCACAGTACTGTGTTAGTTTCTGTTGTGCAACAAAGTGAATCAGCCATATGCATACATATGTCCCGATATCCCCTCCCTCTTGAGCCTCCCTCCCACCCTCCCTATCCCACCCCTCTAGGTGGTCACAAAGCACCGAGCTGATCTCCCTGTGCTAGGCGGCTGCTTCCCACTAGCCATCCATTTTACATTTGGTAGTGTATATATGTCGATGCTACTCTCACTTTGCCCCAGCTTCCCCCTCCCACCCCGTGTTGTTGAGATCACTTCCTTTTAATACTATTATTCATGTAATCAGGTTCAAATCTATAATCTGCTTTCTATTTGTCCCATCTATTGTTTCCTTTTCCTATCTTTTTGATTAATTGAATATTTTTCATGATTTCATTTAGTATCTTTTTTTGACTTAATGAAAACTCCTTGTTTTCCCTTTTTAGTGGTTGCTGTAGTGGTTTCTGTCATACATCTTTATTTTTTATCAGTTTACCTTCAAGTGATATTTTATAAGAACCTTTTGATAAAATCCTTTTGTTTCTATTTCCCCTATGTTTGTACCTTGTGGGCCATACATTTTACTTTTACATATGTTATGAATCTCAGATCATATCATAATTATTTTTGTTTAAGCACTCAATTATCTTTTAAAAAATTTAAATAATAAAATTATATATATATATATGAAATTATATTGTTATGAACACCATTTCTGTTTTCTTCATTCTTTTGTGTAGATTCAGATTTCTATCCTTCTGCCTAAAGTACTTTCTTCAACATTTCTTGTAGTGGGAGTGTGTTGGTGATGAAGTCTTTCATTCTTTGCATGTCTACATTTTAAGAAAGATATTCTTGTTGGCTATAGAATACCAAGTTAACAGCGTTTTTCTTTTAATGCTCTAAAGATATTACTCACTGTCTTCTCACTGGTCTTGTTTCTCATGAGAAATGTGTTATCTTTATCTCTGTTTTTCTGTATACAATAAGTCTTTTTTCCCTCTGGCTGCTTTTAAGATCTCTATGTCATTGAATTTGAGCTATTATGATGTGACACATGATATATGGTTTTCTTGGTACAGTTTCTTGTGCTTAATAAGACTTGAGTGTCTTGGATTTGTAGGCATAGTTTTCATGAAATTTGGACAGTTTTGGACCATTATTTCTTCCAATATTCTTTCTGTTCTTACCTTTCTTTTACATCCTCCAGAGTGTCCATTTATACACTTTCTTCATTTTTAAAAACTCTCTTTTTTGTTTCATTTTGGATAGTTTCTGTTGTTATATCTTCAAGTTCACTAATCTTTTTTTTTATTTTGTAAAGTCTGGTCTGTTGATAATCCCATCAACATCAAAGCATTTTTAATCTCACACATTTTTTTTCCACCTTTAGGATTTTAATTTTGGTCTTTTTATATCTCACATGTCGCTACTTAACTTTTTGAATTTATAGAATACTGTTATAATGACCATCTAATTGTTCTTGTCTCTTAATTCTTAGTTCACAACTTCAGTTCATTGAATTACCCATTCATTATGGGCCATGTATTGGTGCTTCTTTGCCTGCCTAATATATTTTTCATTGAGATATAGAACTTTTGGGGAGCTGGATATTCTGAACATTTTTGAGCTTTGTTCTAGGATGCAATTACATTACTTGGAGGTAGTTTGACCCTTTTGGGTTTTGCTCTTAAGATTTATTAGGCAGTCTGGAGCAATGCATAATCTACAAATTATTCACACCCTTAAGGCAAGACCCTTCTGTGTGCTCTACTCAACCTCCTGCCAATCATCAGGTTGTTCAGTCTGGCTGGTGGGAACAGACACTCTTCCCAGCCTTGGATGTGTTCTGGGCACTGCTACTTCTAATTCTTTCTAGTGGTGCCTTTCCTAGTCTTGGGTAGTTGCTTTGCACACACGCTCTCATCAGTCCTCTGCTGAGTACTCAGGGGGTACCCACTGCAGATCTTGGGGCTCCCTCCCATATGGCTCTCTTCTGTGGTGTTCTGCCCTTGAAATTCTAGCTGCCCTGTTCTCCCCAGACTCAGCTCCACATCAACTCAGGCTGGTCCCACCTGGGCTCCCCTTCCTTATACCACAACCTGGAGACTCTCTCAGGTCAGTAAGCTGGGGCGATTCTAGGCCTCACCTTAGTGTTTCCCATCTCTCAGGGATCAATGTCCTTCATTGTCAAGTGTCTTGAAAACCACTGTTTCATGTATTTTATTTGTTTTTTTCAGGTGGGAGGGTAAATCTGGCCCATATTACTCCATCTTGTTCAGATGTGGAAGTCTGCAGATCCACCCACTAATCTTTATTTTAGAACATTTTAAAATGTTTAATTATTTTGAATAGATAATATATTCATATATTTATAAAATATCTTGCTCCTGCTTCTATCCCCTGCCACTATTTTTCTCATCACAACCAGCCATGATTTTTTCTTAGGCATCCTTCCAGAGATATTTCATGCTCATATAAGCAAATACAAATATATCTTATTTTTCTTCCTCTTCTATGAAAATGATTGTATGCTACATGTAGTGTCCTTTACCTAGTTTTTTTTAAAACGCCTTAAAATATTTTAATGATCATGCCATATTGAAAAGAGCTTCCTTGTTCTGTTTTTTAACATTTGCTCATTATCCCATTATGCATATAGATGTATATTTATTTTGGTGAACATTTAGATTATTTTCAGTATTTTAACTTCTACAGTAAATAATGTTGTACATCATTTCCACGTGTGTGAGTAAATCTTTAGGAGGAATTCCTAGAATTTAATATCCTGGTTTTTTATGAAGAGCAAAACTATAAAAATTGCTTTACCTTTCCACTTCTGGAAGTTAAAAGTTCATCATAAAGTGCGTCCTAACCTGACCCTTTAGTTCAAGTTTCGTACCAGTCCAAACACGATGATTTAGAGTCTGATCAAATAAGAGGAGCGTCAGATAAAAGTAGCAATCCTACCAAGAAATTACAGATCTACCATGAAATATTAGTATCCTTCTGTCTACAGGTCAAAATCGCCAAGGACATGTCATTATCATGACAATATTTGGAGAGGAGTTGTTGAAAACTTCCACAAGGTAATGAATTTTTCAAAAAGGAAAGAAAGAAGAGTAAAGGATGGATTTGAGGCTAAGGAGGAAGGTACACAAAGGTCCTGTGTTGGGAAGGAGAATAGTAACAGGACAAGGAAGAAGGCCAGTGCTGCCGAGGCCAGAGCATTAGGGGGGGTGATGTTTGGCAGCCGCCCCTGGGCTGTGCAGGACGAGTGCTAAGAATCCCAGCTGGTCCATGAAATAGGCAATGTCAGTGCAACACCAGTTATCCATAAATTAATTGGTATGTATCCTTTCCCTTGGATTGCCACCACCCTTCTCATTTCAAGTACAGAGCAAACCAGAGCTCTCACCCTCACTCCTTTTTGTGGCTTGGCGAGAAGCAGCTACTCAAAAACTCATCTAAGCTGCCCCTTCTAATTCCCACCGTTCCCAGCCTGAGATCATGCATGATGCCAGGAGAGGGGAGAGAGAGGGCGAGAAGGTAGACTCCCCCAAAGAGCTGCCAGGTCCTGGGGTGATGGAGCCCCCCACCCTGCACTGTGCAGGTGCCCCCGGATAATGGCAAGGCCTCCCGTGTGGCACACGCAGGGAGGATAACGCCTCCTGCTCACCACGACTCTTGGCCTTGACAAACTTTATCCCGCTTCGAATTGGCAGAACTGCTGGATTCGAAACCAAGTGGCTTGGGCTATAGGGGTCTGGGTGGCAACCCCTGTGAACCGGCGGCTGTGATCGGGGCAAGTCTGATCGATTGGCCTCGTTGGATTCTGGTGACCGCCACCCCTCGTAAGGGTGACTGAACTTCCTGCTACTTTTGTGCAGGGAATTAGAGTTGGATTTAAGTAGTTCTGAAGAAAAGTTAATACTGTGCTGTGTCATGCACATCTGGGTTTGTGGGTTGAAATCCACACCCCATCACACAGATATGAGTTAACTCTTGTGCAATGTTGCAGTGACATCAAGAGAAGGGTGGCTTTGTTCTTCATAGATTAAAAGATGTTTCTGTGTCACATTATTTTCTCCTCAGAGGAAATGAAGAAGGGCCTTGATAACTTTCAGCATGTTCTTCTATTCTCTATTTCCATTTTACGTATAATACTAATTGCCTGAAACCCTCCCCACTGGCCCCATTTCCCGCCATCTTTAATTTATTTATCTTCACATTCCTTGATTTCTTCCAAAATACTCTTACTGGTTTTGTTCCCCTGGGAATGTTAACCCACTGTAGGCAATGTTTTACTGGGCTCTGTGTCTGTGTAACTTTTAACATATTAATGAACTTCATGAGTATTGCTCATGTAATGTCACAAATCAGGTTTTGGGTTTTGCTATTAAAAAAACACCTGTCATCTTTGGGATGCCTTTTAAAATTAATATAACCACAAAGCAATATATTTCTATTGAAGATTCTTTATTCTTTGGGCCATCAAAATGTGTCTGTTCTGAATACTTAATGGAAATCAATTTTCTATTTTACATTAAGGCTATTATTGAACAGGTAACAAATATGCTTTCCTTTTTACTAGTGGTAGACTAGTTTGCTTTTCTACATTAATTTTTATATTCCAAATTTTACTGACTTTAAGTTCAAGAGTCAATAACGTAAAAGTGTCCTAGAACCATTCTTATTTGGTACCAGAGAAAAACTCCTCATGTTCTCATTTTCAGGTGTGTACTTGGTTGTCTTTGCTAAACCAGGATATAGTTCTTAATGCTGGTAGCCTCACGCTGTGATTCCCACAGCGTTCTAAGGAGTTGCTCGTTTTCCTAATATTCTCTATTTCACTTGTGGACTCTTTCCGCATATGTGAAAAAATGGTGTTTTAATAAACCATCTTTTTCCAGAATATTTTTGTCTACTTTCTCTCATCTCCAGAAAGTGTTTATTTCAAAATTTAATACATCTCGTGTGTTCCCTAGGGGTCAGAAGAGTTTAAAAAAATCCTATTGAAAGATAAATATACATTCAAATTTATTTTTTAAATTGACAAGTAAAACCTAGGTCCAAAAACCCAAAGGAAAACTTCCATTTGGCCTTTTAAAGATCCGATTCTCAATTTCCTTTCATTTTAGTGGCATCAGTGAGAATTCTGGACATGTGGGTTCACACGTGAATTTGATCAGAAATGAAATGGCACGATTTCCCTCAGGACTCCATCAAGCAAAGCCAATCAACATAGAGATGAACCACATAATTTTCAATTATGTAACTAGAAATTTTTAGTTAGCCTGTGACCCAGAAAAATTACAGCTAAAATATAATTATCTTCAACTAGGATTCAATTGAAAAGGATACTGCAGATTAAAACAACACATCTTTTCTAAGAAGTTTGTTCTTTTAAGTATTAGATCATTCCTTACATTAGAATTTGGGAAAGAGTGGCGAAATAACTCCTGATAAATTCATTGGTATCATTCATCTTTAAAAAGGTATTTTGGGCTATAATTATCTTACTGTTTATTGTGTAATAGGGATTATATGGCTGAGGGAGAAATGTGACCGTCTGTTATGCAAAGAGGTGGTGACTCCAGGGGCAAAGAACGAAGTGGGTCCTGAGCTGGGAGAAAGAAGCCTCTTTGGAGGCCAGGATGTTGCAATGGAGGGAAAGTTTGATTCCAATCACAGGAAGCTACGAGTGTCTACCTGGGGATTCTGGTTATATAAAGGGAGAGATGGCCCTGCTAACATGTAAGCTGAAAGGATTGTATAAGTAATGAGGTATAACACTTAGTGCCTCTATCCTGAGCCAGCCAAGCTGAGTCACCTGAGGCTCTTCCCCTCTGCTGTCCACTGTCTGAGGAGGCCCTACGGACACCGGACTGGCCTCTGTGTCTCAACATCACTGCCCTTCTTCCTTCTTCCACAGGCTGCACAGACTGCAGGGCTTGACACTTAAAAAAAAATAGCAGCAGCATCATAAGTTTGTTCTCTACATCTGTGACTCTATTTCTGTTTTGTAAATAAGTTCATTTGTACCCTGTTTTTCAGATTCCACATATAAGTGATATCATATGATATTTGTCTTTGTCTGATTTACTCCATTCAGTATGACACTCTCTACGTCCATCCATGTTGCTGCAAATGGCATTAGTTCATTCTTTTTTTTATGGATGAGTAGTATTCCATTGTATATATACCACATCTTCTTTATCCTTTCCTCTGTTGATGGACACTTAGGTTGCTTCCATGTCCTGGCTATTGTAAATAGTGCGCAATGAACATTGTGGTACATGTGTCTTTTCGAATTATGGTTTTCTCCAGATATATGCCCAGTATTGGGATTGCTGGGCCATATGGTGGCTCTATTTTTAATTTTTTAAGGAATCTCCATACTGTTCTCCACAGTGGCTGCACCAATTTACATTCCCACCAACAGTGCAGGAGGGTTCCCTTTTCTCCACACCCTCTCCAGCATCTGTTTATAGACTTTTTGTTGATGGCCATTCTGACTGGTGTGAGGTGATACCTCATTGTAGTTTTGATTTGCGTTTCTCTAATGATTAGTGATGTTGAGCAGCTTTTCGTCTTTTTTCATCATACAGATGCTTCTTGGCCATCTGTATGTCTTGTTTGGAGAAATGTCTATTTAGATATTCCACCCATTTTTTCATTGGGTTGTTTGTTTGATATGGAACTGCATGAGCCATTTGTATATTTTGGAGATTAATCCCTTGTTGGTTGCTTCATTTGCAAATATTTTCTCCCATTCTGAAGGTTGTCTTTTATTGTTTGTTTATGGTTTCCTTTGCTATGCGAAAGCTTTTAAGTTTAATTAGGTCCTGTTTGGTTATTTTTGTTTTTATTTTCATTACTCTAGGAGGGGGATTGAAAAAGATCTTGCTGTGATTTATGTCAGAGAGTGTTCTGCCTATATTTTCCTCTAAGAGTTTCATAGTAGCAAGGGGGAAAGGGGGGGAGGGATAAATTGGGAGATTGGGACTGACATATACACAGTACTATATATGAAACAGATAACTAATAAGGACCTACTGTATAGCACAGGGAACTCTACGCAATACTCTGTAATGACCTATATGGGAAAAGAATCTAAAAAAAAGTGGATATATGTGTACGTATAACAGGTTCACTTTGCTGTGCAGCAGAAACTAACACAACATTGTAAGTCAACTATACTCCAATAAAAATTAATTTAAAAACATAGCGGCGGCAGCAAAAACAGCAGCAGAGATTTTCTGCTTTTCTTTCTGAGAGACAACTGTTCTTGGACTGTATCCTAGGAGTGAGGGCTTCTTTGACTCACCAAGTAGAAGGTGGACCCTAAAAGTCACGCAGTGAACAACGTGTGAATCTCAGATGTGTTAGGTCTGGTCAAGCCTGGTCCACTGGGACTGGCACTCTCTCCTGCTGCTTCAAGAAGCCTGGGCTAGCCTGTTGCAGGTACTTGGCCTAGCTGACACCGGGCACCGACTAAAAGATTTGTAAGTGAGGCTGTCCTAGGCCATCAGGATCCAAGTGAGCCACCAGAGGGCCGCTGCCACGTGAGGGGCCCCAGGCACAGGGCGCCAACTGTTCTGCTCTGCCAGGGATGGAGGGGTTTCCCAGGATGCTGGCTTGGATGCTGACGTTGGGATGAGTTGTTCATCCCGTGTTGTTCATCCTGTGAGGGGAGAGCAGCGGAAGAGCCATTCGGTACAGCTGAGTCTAAATTTCTGCGCCTCAGAGCTGTGGGCCAACGAAAGATTTGCTGTTGGAAAACCCCCAAATTCTGGGATGGTTTGTTAGGCCTCCACTGACTGCTGATAACGGGTCTCATTTCGAATTCCAAGCATTTGAAGAGGACGTATTAGCAACTCCATTATGCTACTGATAAATGACAATAATCCTTGAGAGAGACAGGATTTTAGTTAGTTTTTAAACTTCTAAGGTCTGACCTAAGCTTGTTTTTTAAAGTTATCTCTGCTAACACCTTAGGGTCTATTGCAATGCATAACTGGATTTGAGAGCTGCTCACAATGAAATTAAAAGCCTTTTAAAATTTTTTTAAAAGCTTTCTATTTTTCTAGGTTTGCAAATGCGCACGTTCATGTTTAGAAAAGGGTTAGTAGAAAAGGAGTAAGGGCCAAATCGTTACGCAAAAGCAGGTGGCAAAATGATGATTTCAGCTCTTTGAATAAAGTGAGGAGGAAAATGAAGCTATAAATCATAGTACAAATTTTGTATTATTTTGTGCCATGTTTATCACAAACACATATTATACTATGTAATACTTTACGGTTTTATAAAATTGAATATGTTCTTTGCTGCTTGTGTCACGTTTAGAACAGTAGACTCTCCTGTGAAAGGGTGTAAAGAGTTGGTGGGAGGAGAAATCTTGCGTTTGTCAGTGCAGATTCCATAGGGCGTTGAACCAGACTATGGTCAAGGAAACAGTATGGTGGTCGGGCCTGGATATCCCAGTTAGGTTGGTGGTTCTGAAGTTGCTCGCCGTACTGGTGCCTCCGTAGCTTCAGTGGTTGGCTCTGGTCTCACGTGAGATGAAAATGAAGACTCTGGACGTCCGAAGGCTATACCAACAGCCATCTCACCGGATAGTGGAGGAGAATGGATAGAACGTGCTAGGTGTTCTCTCAGGCTTACTTTCCTTTGACGTGGCCACGATGCTGTGTCCCTTAGCTAATCTTCTGTGATCCAGAATGGTGTGTGTGTGGGGTGTGTGTGTGTGGTGTGTGTGTGTGCGTGTGTGAGATCGTGTGGTGTGTGTGTGGCTATACACATGCAACTGGAGGAGGTACCGGGAATACCCCCGGAGTGACTGGTTCCAGAACACTTCCCCCCTCCTGGAGGGAGAGGATGGGTGCACTCAGGTATGTGGACAGAGCTGCTATTTCCTGGCAATGCTGCCATTTAAACAGGCACACTCCACCTGAAGTGGACAGGTGAGCCTGCTGCCTTGAGTTCCCTCCTGTCCATGCCCTCCTTTGAGCAACGTGAGGAACTGGAGGCTTGGCTCAAAACAGATTTTTGGATTTTTCCTTGTATTCCAAAATTAGGCCCCCAGTATAATTATCCTGCGGCTCTTACTGGATTTGTTGGTTTCTAATTTCTAATCGGCCACAGGTTTTAGCCACGGCTCCCGTTACGTATCGGGACAGTGACCGTGGCAGTCGAGTCAATTAGCAATCCTCTCCTCATACGATCTGATCAATGCCAACTGTCCCCACCGGAAGGGACAGAAGAGGCCACACGAACACGGACAATCGGGTTAGAGCCTCTGCGTCCATCTGCCTGACCAGGGCTTCAGTCTCTGCCCACTGGATTTTGCTGGTCCTCTGGGGGTCCCTCAGGATGTCAACTGTGTGCTTACGAGCAGCTCGGCTTGTGCTTTGCTACCCAGCCCAGTAAGTCACTTTGCCACTGTGCCCGTGGCAGACCCCTGGGAGGAAGCCGCCCCCTGGCAGTGGTCCCGATCTGCCGGTTCCCCGGACGAGCCAGCCCGGGATGCTGTCCTGTCCACGTGGCTGACCCTGCACTGGAGCCGCAGGGCTCACACTCAGAGAGTTTCACAAAGGCTTTCTCTGGCTCAACGCTTTCTGCTTCTGAATCTGCTCTCCATGGGGGCCACCAACCAGTCTTCAGGCCAGACAGGGGGCAGACGCCCACCCATCACCTCGAGGTTTTCTTTATCGCCTTTTGCTCCTCTCTCTGTTTCCCTTGCTCTTCTGCGACGGTCTGAATGCGTGAGTCCCCCACGATTCATAAGCTGAAGTCTGACCGCCATGGTGATGGTGTGAGGAGGTGGGGCCTATGCGAGGTGACGAGGTCAGGTGAGGCCAGTGAGAAGTTGGCCGTCTGCAACCCGGAACAGGGTCCTCGCCAGAACCCGACCACACTGGCACCACGGTCTCAGACTTCCAGCCTCCAGAACTGTGAGAAATACATTCCTGTTGTCTACAAGCCACCCCGTCTGTGGGATTTTGTTACAGCAGCCCGAACGGACTAAGACACCTTCCCTCCTTCTTTAGCTTAAAAATAATCTGCCAACCCCACTCCTGCTGCGTCGCCAGCCCACTAGTACAACCAGTCTCTGCATCCCAGTTTGGGCTTGGAAGAGACGCTTTGCTTCTATTACATAAAACACAGTCCGGACTTTGTAAGACTATTGTATGGAGACTCCAAAGCCCTCCTGTTTCCCACCTTGTTCATCTTCCAGCATGACCTTCAGCCCTTCCTAAAATCCCTATTTTGACATGGATGCACCTCAGATCCTTACACAATGTGGATGAGGGCACGTCCCTTAAGTTCCTTGTCTCCCCTCTGTTCTGGTGTGTTGGGGTCCATACTCCCTTACACTCTACCATCCACCCCTGGAATGTTCCCCCCTCATTGCCACTGCCCTCCCTTGCCAGGCTCTTATCCCTCCTGTCAGCACCGACATGGCAAGGAACACAGTTAATGTGCAATGGCAGAGCAAATCACTTCTCTCATCAGTTAACGGAGACTGTTCAGAGCTAAAAATCCCAACCGCAGAGTGGGGAGCCTTTCTTCTTGGATACAAATAGAACTTTTCATTCAAGGGATAAATGCCAGTTATTAAAATCCAAGCGTGGATGAACCTGCAGGAAAGCTTGTTTTATGCTTCATTTATTTAATAAACACTTGACAGTTTCTTCTTACGGAAACATTACCCCTTCATCTTAGTAAGGAATGCAAGATATGCTTTTTCCATTTGGTACTGATTGCAACTCAAGGGCAATTTTGGTCTCATTGCCTATTATTTTATATCAAGTTAGAATGGACTGTAAGTGGCATGGATTTTTAATACCTCTTATCAAATCTTTACTGTTTAATAAATTGACACTGTACATCTACCCCCTGCTTAATGATCTTAATTCCTTAAAAACAGAACAGAGCCAAAGAAAACTAGGACTGAGGAAAAGCAGTAATAAGCAAAAAGGCTGTAACTATAATTTATTAAGAATCGGCACAGAAGCATCACCTTCTTTTCCCCTCTGGGCCAGCTCATCCACAAAGAAATTTCATCTAACTACACATGGCAGGAGAGAAGAGCACCCTTGCTGCTCTGCATCTGTGTCCACCTGTTTCTCATTCTAGGGCAGTTTTCCAGCATATTCACAAAGCCTTAGCCCCTCTTCCCATTGAGAAGTGGTTCTTCATCCTTGTCCTTGAACCTGGATGGGGTTATGACAGCTCTGATCCATGGAGTCTGGCAGAACGACGCCCTGTGGCTTCCGAGGTGGCTCACGGGACACCCCAGAGCTTCCATCTTGCTTTGCTGGAATACTCGATCTTGGAGCTCTGAGCTGCCCTGTGAGAACTCAGCCTCCAGGCTAGGAGGGAGCACAGGCCATGTAGGGAAACCATGTGGAGGGCCCTTGATGCCTTTTGTCCTTTGGTCTCGACAAATACTCTCTTTCCTAACTTGTCAGGTGTTTTTAAAGAATAGATCTTTTAAAAAATTGATGCTCATTTCCCAAACTAATAAAGCATTTTTCAAAATAACAAAAAGGAAATGAATCCTTAGCACAAAATCTATACCACGTTACCGATTGCTATGTAACAAGCCACCTCAAAACTTAGCGATGTAAAGCATGAAATATTTGGGATGTACTTACCCTAAAAAAAATTTGTTGCTTATCTGAAATTTGAATTTAACCAAGCATTTTATCTCACAATCCTAGGACACAGGGAGATTCTTTCTGACAGTGTTTCTACGTCAGTACCAGGAAAGGAATTTGATTGGCTTTGCTTGGACCTAGCATCTACCTTTTCATAGAATGAGATGGGATACAGCCCACGTCTGTGGCCAGTGCAGCAGGGTTTAGAACCAGAAGAAGGGGGTTTGGGAAAACTTTCTGGGTGGCCACCATCGCCTACACACTCACTAGTGTTTCGCTCTTACCTTGATTGATCACCAGAAGAATAAAGACACTTAGAACTGTAGGCTCAGAACTATTGGGCTTATTGGCTAAATCCTTCATAGTTCTAGAGTATGAAGATGATTATCTGTATTGGCTTTTGTAGCATCAATTTTATAGGCTGTTGCCTTAGTTCATGTTGCTATAATAAAGTACTATAAACCGGGTGGCTTACAAACAACAGAAAATTCTCTCTCTGGAGGTGGGGAAGTCTGAGATCAGGGCACCAGCATGGTCAGGTTCTAGTGAGACCCCTCTTGCTGGTTGCAGGCTACCTACCTCCTATATACTCACGTGGCAGAAAGATGGCTGGAGAGCTCTCTGGGGACTTTTGAATAAGGACACTAATCCCATTCATGAGGGCTCCACCCTCATGACCTAATCACCTCCCCCTTCCAATACCACCTCGTAATGCCATCACATTGGGGGTTACAGTTTCAACATATGAGTTTTGGGGGTACACAAACATTCAGTCTCTAACAGATGTTGATTTGCCAGGGACTTTTTTTTCATCAGTAACCTAACAGATGACCAAGGAGTAAGGTGAATAGCCTACTTCTTTGCAGTAAAATGCAACAGTTACTGAAAACCAAGGCTTAAGGTACTAAATATGGGATACAAAAGTGAAGAGTCTCCTTTCTGTCCTTGTGGTGCCCAGGGTGAGTGGGGAAGAGACACATGGCATCAAAACAGCATGGTGTGAGAAAAGACCAAGGTGTGTATAGCACTTTGTGGTATCACTAGAGGGTTATGTACCTTTACCTGGGTGTGACAGTGGAGTGAGCAGGAAGATGGAAGGAGCACGTGTCAGGCAGAGGAAATAGAGCAGACAAAGCCCATAGACAGAAAGAGCATGATGTGTCCCCAGTGGAGTTTGGAGAGTGTGGTGTACGGCGTGTGTAGGTACAAGTGTTGGAAGCTTGGTTAAAGCTGGACAAGAAAGTGCAAGGCAGAGTGTTGTGGAGGATGAGGCTAGAGACCTTGGCAGGGGTCAGGGTGCTCAGGGTCTTGTGAACTGTTTCATGGAGGATGGGTTTGATTTGGAGTTTTCAGTGTTCACTCTTTGCTGGGCCATGGAGAGTGATGAAAGCTATGATCTTTCTCTAAATAAATGCAAAGTCACCCAAAATTCTGCATCAAGATTCAAGAGAATTAGAGGTGTTCCTGGAAGGCCCATCCAAGAAAGTTTATGAATCCCAGCTTAACATTCTTAGTCTTTGGTGAGACTGGGTACCACCAAAGAATTTTAACCAGGGGAATAATGCATTCAGATTTTTGGATAGATGACTCTGGCAGTGTAGAGGGTGGATTTGAGGGTGATAACTCTGAAGTAGAGAACCCAGTTGGGGGGGCGGGTGACAGCTGTCCAGGTGAGAGGTGATACTGTGATTGTGCTAATGCTGTGGAAACGGTGATGGATGGCTGAAAATTTAAGAGGTAAAGTTGGCAGGGCTTAGAGCCCAAAGGATGTGGGGACCAGGGGTGGGATAGGGAAGCAACCTGTTATCAAATAAAGGAGGAAGTGCAGCTTTAGCAGGGACATAAAAGATCAAGCTAGCGTTACAGTTTGGGGTCAAAAAGCAAGATCTGACTGCAGAAAAGTGGCGCATTATTTCTTGACTCTAATACTCTGAGAGCAACCCTGGAAAAATGAGTTTAGGTGTTTCTTGCAGTTACTCTTTGGAAGGATCTCCTGAGGTTTAAAATGTGCTATTCGTTTTTGAAGCGTGGCTTATTGGTTGGATATTCCTGCATTTTTCTTTCTTTAAGGTGTCACTACACTGCAATCAATCCTTGCATCATAAGAGAGAAGATATTTATATTGAGCTTCAGGCGTTTATTTAAAAATCATCCTTAAAATGGATAATGCTTAAAATAATTGTGATGAACAGAAGGCAATTAGAATAAACTCCTACTAATTTGTATTAATCGAGGGGAAGGTCAGTTGAAATTCATTAAAAATCTGAAGACTAGGGTGTTGTTTTCATTCATATTCTTATCTTAAAAATAATCTGAAGGACAAAAATTGTTTTTCCCACTATCACATAATTGCTTCCTATTTCTGTTCTGCAAATTAGCATGGAGGATGCAGACCATCCAAACTCTACTTAACTTCCTATGACCACTATTGACAAAAATCAGTGTCTTTTGACAGAAACGAATCCCAGAATATCTCTTCATGTTCTCGTTTAAAAAATTCTGAACTTAATAAGCCACTCCTCACTGGCCATCGATAATTAATGGTACCCCTTGCTTTGGTGGGCAGTTTTGAGCATCACTTCCAAGTTTTTTTTTTAAATTTTTGTTGGGGTATAGTTGATTTACAATGTTGTGTTAGTTTCTGCTGTACAGAAAAGTGAATCATTTATACATATACATATATCCACACCTTTTTTAGATTCTTTTCCCATATGGGCCATTACAGAGTATTGAGTAGAGTTCCCCGTGTTATACAGAGGTCCTTATTAGTTATCTATTTTATACATAGTAGTGTGTATATGTCAGTCCCAGTCTTCCACATCACTTCCAAGTTTTACACGAACAGTGTGATAGACACACAGAGACACACACAAAATGAGACACCAGAGTGAGTGACAGGGGACACCGCTGTTCCTTCTGTTGGGCTGGAGCCTATGTGTGTGAAGGTTGGAACATCTGTACGGAAACTCTTTGACATTTCCCTCGTGATAGACCATGGAAAAAGAATGAAGGAAAGTGAATGGGTGTAAGGATGGCTAGAGCGCCTCTGTGTGGGGTTTATTTCCTGCTTGGGAAGCCTGAGACACAGGATGACAAGTTCCAGGAGGTGTGTGAACCATTCCTGCCCCAGGGTTGGGGGGTGGTCCACTCACAGGGGCGTTTCTTGAACCAGATAAGTACATGTTCAACTTGCAGAGAGGCCTGTTTGAATGTTCAGGAACTGGGGAAGAGGGTGGAAATCAGGGAAAAGCCGTCCTCTGCAGAAGGAGGAAGGGCTGAAAGCTGGGGGTCAGAGGGCTGCGTGGAGGAGACCTTAGGAAGTCCTGGCTGTGGTCACAGCCTGATCGCAGGAGGGATGAGAATGTACTGGAGAAACTCAGCCCAGAAAGGCAAAGGCACCTCTACCCTCTCTGTGTTTTAGTATCTGTAGTTGTAGCCTCCTAACTCTGAGTCAGCACGTGAAACCCTCTGGGCCTGAACAAAACATGTTTGGAAATTTTTTGTAGGAATATTCAAATGAATGCCAATATGGAAATGGACCCCCCAATTGTCCTTGTATCTTTTCCCATTTGGTTTGAATGGGTCCAGAGAATACTATACATATTTCCATGGAATTTATTTATTCCATTATTCTTCCTGAGTGTTTTCTTGTTTTCATCTTGGTCACATTTCCTAATAACCCTGAGATGGAGTTATCATGTCCCTATTACCAGGTTAAAGATTTATCATCAGTAAACCAGATATATATATATATATATATATTTTTGTCATAGGCTTGATTTGAGCTGTTTATCTCTAAAACCAGAGCAGGACCTGTTTTGCTCTGTAACTTGCACTGTCCTTTGACCTGTTCTGTTGCATCTAAAGTTTTTGAGGAATGAACTTTTCATGGTGTATCAAACAACTGCCTATAAAACTGCTCCTCATAAAAGGGACCAAAGACTGAATGCATACAGGCCCAGGGCCAAAGCGAAGGAATATTACCTGAAATAGCCTGGGGCTGTAAATACGAAAGGAATGGGTTCTTTATCCCGAGGTAATAAAAAATACTACAAAGTTTTAAAAAATGTACAATTACAGCAGTTATGGGACAATGTAGAAAACGGTTCAAATAGGAGGAACTCTTTCATTGCTAGAGTTTTTAGTGTTCCTTAAATTTACCCACGGTTCCCAGGGGAGAGGGATAGGGGGACACTGGGTTTCTGTCTTCTTAGATGATGGTGATGACTGGAAAAATCACCTAGATCTGCAGACTTCAGAGCAAATAGCAGGGTGTGTGGACTGAGGAGCAAAAATCCAGAGAGTTCGGAGGTAGAAGAAAATGATGTGAATAATCCACTCTGCTTGAGGACTCGTTCCTTTCGATGCGTCTTTCCAGAGCCCAAGAGGACTGATGAGCACACTGAACGTATTGATTAGGTTTGGGGTCACGGTCCCCTGACCATAACACGAGGCAGAGGAGGAAGAGAAATGAGTGTGGTGGCCGGAAGGCGGTGAATGGACGCTGGCGGCCCAGAAACAGACACACAGCTTACGGGGATTTGGCGCTCATAGAGTGGCAACTAGGACAGCACTGGAATTAAGTTTGCTTTCTGTTGAGACTGAATGGCGAGGATGGAGTGTAGAGGGATGGGAAATGGTTGAGAGCGTGAGCCTGGGAGCCAGATGCGTGGGTTCAAGTCCCTCCTCTGCAACTTAACGTGGGCAAGTTCCTTACTGGCTCTGACTAGGTTTCCTCCTTGTAAAATCGGGCTGCTTATAATAGAAAACATTTCTTTGTGAGAGCAGGTGTACATGGAAAGCATCAGAAGCTCTCCGTGAACATGGGCTGTGGTCACAGGCAGTTGGCCGTCTGTGGGGATAGAAGGATGGCAAGATGCTGACAGAGCTCAGAGAGCTCGTTCTTACGAAGTCAACTGTTGTGTTCCTACCGAATGTCAAAAGCTGGATTCGAAGAATTCTGTAACTTGATATTTCTTTTTTGGGGGGAGTGCTTTTTAGAGACAACTTTTCATGCCCTTTGAGGTAGTAACCATCACCAGATTCATGGAACGGGCATCACTGGTGTGACCTTGACTCTCACCGACAGGCCCAGGTTGGACAACAGGGCTGGAGTTTTCTCCCGCACAACCCGAGGTCCTGCCTCAGCCCCAGCTCCACCGCGATGATGGGCTTATGCTGGTGGGATTTTGTCCTGAGCTCTGGTCATGTGTTTCAGTTCCTTGTATTTTTCACTGACACGCTCACATTCCTTTTTATTTTGGTGTAAATTCATAAATGGATTCGAGATGATTGATAGGGTGATCCATGCTGACCGCAGCAGGTGTGTATTCAGTGACAGGATGTGTAGTTCCTTAGATCCTGTGGTTGCGCTTAGCGTGTCCTCTGTGATGAGACGAAAGCCTAGTCTTCATCCTTCCAAGAACTCCAGTTCATCGGAGATTTGATTCTACCCTTTTCCCCGCCGCTCCACCCCATTCTGCTAAATTCACACCACACCGCCACATGAGGTGGAAATTGAAAGACAATCAAGGCTGAGTCACTTCTCAAGAGGAGTTTATAAGTGTAGCTTCCAAACTGGAATTTGGGTAGCAAATAGTAGAAAATTTGAAAAGTGTGTAAAGTAGATATTTTCTAAGTTAGCGAGTTAGTTGTCCTTACGCTTATCATGAAACAGTCCATGTGATTTCAGTTCCAGGAGCTGCTGGGGCCCCACTGGACCCCCTTTTCTACTGGAACTCCCATCCCCATCCCCTGCAGGCACACTGGGAACTGTTCCCAGCTGCTTACCCTCTGCAAAATTGTCTTAGGCGGAAGGTAGCTGCCTTGCCCAGAAAACCCTGAGAGGTTATACCTTCTTCCCCTGCTACCCACAGGGGCAGCCACTGTGAGGCTGATATGGGGGTGAAAAAGCCCAGCCCCCTTTTCTCACAGAGGGTCAGCTCTGTGTGTGTTATGCTCAGACCCCTCTGGACGAGGCCACACCTTTCTTGGCTATTTCTCCCTCCCAGTCCATCAACTGCTCCCTTGCAGGTCTTTCCTGAAGCGACTCCTACAAGAAATGAAATGCACCAAGCATTGCATTCCCTGTGTCAAGCTGTTCTTCCAGGAAACTCCATGTAAGTCAGCTAAAATAATAATAAAATTGACTCTTTTATTTTAGGGATTGACAATAGGAGGCATTGATTTATATTCATCCTTTTAAACTTGTCTTCTTCAAGATTTTAAGTCTGTTCATTGCCACAGATGATTTGCGCAAGGATCTTCTCTCATCTTGGTTGAAAACAATTTTCTTATCCACATCTGACAGCTCTACACTTCCCAACATAGAGTACCCTCGGATACTCCAGAGAAATCAATGAGCTCTGTTTGGAATCAGATCCGGTATTTAATATCTGCTCAGTCATTGGAATGCACAAGATATACCCACACATTCACAGGTTGTCATGTAGTCATCACCAGAACAAATTTTAGAAGGAGGAGTTGGGTGTCTCAGTTCACTAGTCCAGTGCCCTCAGGTCCCAAGATTAACAAAAAGTACTCAGTATTTTAGGTTGTGTCATTCTCCGTGGAAAGCCAAGCCTTCATTTATGTATGATTTCACCTGAGGCTTTGATCAGTGAAGTACGAAGTGTTGTTCCCATGTAGGAAGGGGATCCCATGAGTGCCCAGCTCTGGGTGCTTCAGCTGGAAGTTTCAGAGGCAGACTCAAAGCCAGCTGCCTAATTCCCAGCTTGGCACTCCTCTTGTATTCCATCAGCGAAATCACGAGATAAAATTACATCTCTATTTGCCCTGGTAATTCTTAGGATTTGAAGAGCTACTGGAGACCTACTGATGCATTGTTCGGAAGCAGCATGCATCTTATACGAAAATTTTCTCTGCTAGCAAAAGGCGGATAATTAACATGTGACTGTCCAGATTCTCTCTTCTTAGGAGACTTATGGAAGCTATATGCATCACCTTTTCCGTGTCCCTAAATACGGTAATCTTTTCCTCTTGCTCGCTCACGAAGATACTGAGAAGATGAAGTGTGACAAGGATCTTCCAAGCGCTTTGACTGCTGGGAGGTATAGAGTCTCCATTTAAGCAGGGCGGTCTTAGCTCTAAGTGCCTGTGATGACTGTGTAGTGTTGCTCTAGACTGTCCTGGGTGTGAATCATTTGTCTATCTATACCTCCCTTCAGGGATTGTAAATTGCAGTCACCAGGTAACCATTGGCTTCTAAGTGTTCCGTGTTGGCTATAAACAGAACAGAAAACTGCCTGCAGCTCATTCTATACACTGCTGGGTTCTGATAATAGAAAAAAGAGCCCAAAGGATCCTTTTCTGGACTTTGTAATCTGACATTTGTCAGACACACCCTTTGGGGGATTCACTATGAGACTGGGTGTGGAAGAGAGGGGTCTACTCCTAATCTTGCGTGTGCGCAGATTCCTGCTTAGTACTGCTTCCCTTAATTGTGTGTTTCAGAAGTTATTACCCTCTCTTACTCCAATTGTATGGCTCAGGTAACTGTATTGTGAGGGCTTGTTTACCTCCCTCTGGGGTCATGATGTTGTCTGGAGCTGGAAAAGAGAAAGTTGCTCATTTTGCTGGATGTCATGGGCTACAGCACGTGCTACAAAGATGGGCAAGTTTGGCCACGTAATGAGCCTGGTAGAGGCTGGAGAATTGGAGCTGTGCCGACAGCCCTTAGTCAAGAAGGGGGTGAAGTCAGAAGATGCCCTGCACCCTGCTGTCCTGTGCCCTGCCCCCAAGCACATCACAGGTGGTGTGGGCTGAGAACAATGTGGACAAACCAACAGAATCACAGAAGGAATATTTAGCCCAGCTGCTGTGTAGGGAGCTCATTTTGCTGTCCTCGTCCTGCCGTGTTCCCGTTGGCCTGAGGGGTAGGACAGGCTCTTCTCCTCGCTGTGGACACCCCAGCCCTCCAGGTTTTCTGACTGTCTCGAGAGGTAATACCACTGCCGCCTCTAAAACTCGTTAATTGTAGGCATTCAACGCACACTGAGTTGGCACCCACTAAGCTGTGTCAGCACTGTGCTCTGTACTGTCAATGGCCACCCTAGTCTGTGATGGGGGACATGCAGCCGTATGGAGGGGGATGTTACAACCTGTTTGTCCTGGACAGTCCTGGTTGTGTCTATTGTTCAGGCTGGTTATGAAGAGCACTCTCTTTTATTCTTAAGAGTGTCTCGATTTGGACAATGAATGACGATAGGTCAAATTTAGCCTACTCAGAAGATTCTGGAAATTTCGTTTCTTCCAGAAGCTGCCTCAGACCCTTCGAGGCAAGATTGGAGGCCTCTTCTACCTATTCTCCTGAAGCTTGGGAACACACCTGTCCCAGCATCTCTGTCCCACTGGAACCTGCGCATTCTGTGAGGGCAAGGTCTGTGTCCCCAGGCATTCATTCACTCCCAACTGACGTAAGACTGACACACAGAAGGCACGCAAGTTTTGATTGAAATAATTACAAACTTCGGAGCACAGGCCCATAATCCATGTGGAGATGTGGATTAAGGAAAGTTATCCAGCGCAAGAAATGCCTGATTGGAGCCTTGAGTAGGAGTTGGCTGGGCAAAGAAGGAAAGAGGACAAAGCATTTGCGACAGAACGGCAGAAGGTATCAGAACCCACAGCACTTCAGCTGACACAGTGGCATCCTAGGGTGTGAAGGGTTTGGCTAAAGATGAGTCTGGGTGGGTAGTGAGTACGGACTGGGGGAGGGTCGGGTCGGTACGTAACACTGATGAGTTTGGACTTAATCGAGTAAGAACAACAATAACTATATTGACCAAACACCTAATTATTAGCCAGGCAGTAGGTTAGGTGCCTTGAATACTTTGTCTCAACTTGTCCTCACAGTTCCCCTAGGAGTTAGATACAGGGGTTATCCCCATTTAATAGATGAGGAAACCCAGGTTAGGGAGAGTTGACATGATCTGACTAATGTCACATGGTTGAATGTGGATTCAAACCAAGAGGGTTTGACATCACACCCTAGCATATTTTTCTCCTCTTTTTGTCTTTTCCTCATTTTATCTCCCTCAGATGCACAAAGGCACACACACCATCCCAGAGTCAGTGAGGATCCATTGAAGTGCTTGAAGCTGGAAAATGACGTGATCAGGTTTCTATTTTAGAAAGACCACATTGGCGGACGTTTGGGAATGGAAGTTTGGAGTAGGATTCTAGGAGCAGAGATGCCTGCTAGGAGGCTGGTCCAGACGTCCAGGTGGGAAGGGATGAGCCTGGTCCAAGGTAGAAGCAGTGAACATAGTGAAGAGGGAATGGACCCAAGAGATGCTGAGGACGTAGGATCAACAGATTTTGAAAGGGAGGTTGAAAGTTTGGTTGTGCATTCAAGCCTTGTCTCTTTGGAAATCGGGTGGGTTCAATCAGATGGTGCAGTTCCTTGAGACTGGGAATCAGGTATGTAAAGAGGCCAGGGGATTAGTTCAGTTTGGGGCACGTTTGCTTTGAGTTGTCTGTGTAATATCCAAATGGATTTATTAAATAGCATATGCAGGACCGCGGCTCAGGAGAAAGACCTGGAATAGAGGTCTAGATGTAGGAGTCATGAGCGTGAAATCAGATGAAATGACCTAGAACAGAGGCAGAAGACCCAGGATGTGAGAACACTAGAGGCTCCTGCAGGGTCTGAGGAGAGAGGCAGGAGGAAAGTCAGGATAAAATCCTATCACAAAAACCAAGAGAGGAGCGAGGTCAAAGAGAAGGAGAGGAATGGGGACACAAGACGGAAAAAGAAACCAACATAATCCAGCTTCTACAAAAGGGAAAATAAATCTGGTACATATAACGGTTCTAGATAGGAAGTATAATGTACATCTTGCAAAACAGTTAAACAGTGGCTTTCATGAGTATATTTGAAAATATTACAAAGCTAAATTGGTACTTCAAAGTGTCAGAATTAGGGACTTCCCTCCTGGTCCAGTGGTTAGGACTCCACGCTTCCACAGCTGGGGTCGCGGATTCAATCCCTGGTTGGGGAACTAAGATCCCGCCTGCTGCATGGCCATAAAAACAAAAAGGTGTCAGAGTTATAGTTGCTGTTCAGCTCATTAATCAAGAGTCTACTAGTATCTGACTACTAACGTGTAACTTAAACCTAGTAGCCCCACCGACTCAAAGTTTTTGCCTTTGGGAGGCAGAAAGCCTTTGGCCCCAAATTCTGCAAATGTCCTCGGGACTGGATGTCCCTTTGACTCTAGTGAGTGAGATTCTGAATATTATCAGGAACACAGCCTGGCGGTGCAGGGCTTTGGGGCTTTCTGAGCCAAGAGCGTTTATCTCGATGGCATTACCCCAGTTCATCTGGATGAACTAGCCCAGTGCTGGCATTTTCATGGAATGGGTCAGCAGACCCAGATGAAGAAAAATGGAAGTTATTGTGCCCTCGTATACCAGTCCTTTCTCTCTGACAGCAGCTTTGGCCTTGTCCTTGTATAGATATTTGAAACACTCAAGTCTAATGAATTTTCTGCTCTGTCTGGATATATACTGCCTCAGCATCACATGGAAAAGCTTAATGGTTTCTCAACTTGCTTTTTTTTTCTAGGGAGATAACAAACCCCAAATCCTTTCAGGCAAGGAGATCCAATAATAAGACTATAATTACAACAGTGACACTATGTGGGTATTCTTCACGGATAATTTGCGTTTACCTAAAAGTTTTATTTTTGTTGAAACCCATCTCCTTCCAAAATTATTTGAAATATTTTAAAATAAGGGGCACAATATGAATATAGTTAAAATAGAAACAGAACATCAAAGACCATGTAAACGAAAAAAGGAAATAAATATTCTGTAAACCCAATCTGATATATGTGCTATGCCATAACATTACATGTAGCGTTGAGATTTCTAATAGATTAAAGAACTTTCTTCTGAGTACTTGAAAGTATTATAGATTAACATTTTCCTATTAGCCTTATAAAGTAAATAGATGACTTGGATGTATTCGATAGCTCAAACTGAAGTAGAGGTACCATGGCTTTTCCAAGGGAAATAGCACACTGCAACAGTAACAGAATGGACCCCTACAAAAGCTACTATTGCCACTTTCTAAATATGGACAAAGAACTCTTACTTAATTTCACAAGGTATTCTGGTATTTCTCAAATGGTTCTATTCCTTCCTGCTTCCTTAGTGATGCCCCAACCCTGTGAGCCATTGCTCCGCTTGCGAGGTGAGCTGCATTCTACTTATTTATGATTCTGGCTGTGATGGTCTGAATGTTGGTGTCCCCCCCACATTCATAGGTTGAAATCCTAACCTCTAAATCTTAGCCTCTGAAATCTAACCTGCATGGTTTTAGGACTTAGGGCCTTTGGGAGGATTAAGTCGTGATGGTGGGGCCCTCGTGAATGGGATTTGTGCCTTAGTGAAGAGGCCCCCAGAGCTCCCTGCCCCCACTCCGTCTAAGGGCACAGAGAGGTGTTGTGGCCCAAACCAGAAGGCCACCAAGTTGGCACCTTGATCTTGGACTTCCAGCCTCCAGCACGCTGAGAAATACATGCCTGTTGTGTATCAGCTCCCCCGTCTGTGGCATTTTGCCATCGCAGCCTGAATGGACTAAGACAGTGGCTAAGACAGGGCCGAAAGTATTGATGGAATGATAATGGCTGGATTACTGTGCGCTTGTAGAAAGGAGTGTGGGAAGAAAGCCCCTGGGAGCGTTTCTGAACCAGGAAGAGAGAGCCTGTTGTAGGACTGAAGAAACGTCCAAAATCCATGGCAGACCGGCCACCAGGCTCACTCTTCCATGGAATCCTCGACTTGCCTCTCTTCCAACATAATTTGAGCATGACGTTGATTTCACCGTGGTAACCAGGTTGGCTGGTTCAAGCGCTTATGAACTATACCTGGAGCTATTCAGATGTGAAAATCTCTGTCGAGTAGATGCCTTGAAATGGGCTTGAGTGACAGAAAACACACACGCACAACACAAGCCAAGCCGTGCGGTACCCTCACGTGGCCAAGCTTGTCAGAGTTCCAGAATCAGGCGAGTTGAGGCAGAATGTGTACTACAGATGAAACAGGAAGTATATTTCTCACCAGCTTCTCTCTTTTTTGTAAATTATAAGGCCTGAGATAATAGATAACCAACAATGACTACTGTATAGCAGAGGGAACTGTACTCAATATTTTGTAATAACCTATAAGGGAAAAGAATCTGAAAAGGAATATATATATAAATCACTATGCTGTACTCTTGAAACTAACACGCTATTGCACATCAACTCTACTTCAAAAAAATTTTTTTAAAAACCCATAAAAACAAGCAAAAAAGGACTGAGGTAATTTTTAATTTTAATTTAATTTATTTATTTTATTGAAGTATAGTTGATTTACAAGGTCCTGTTCATTTCAGGTGTACAGCACAACCTTCTTCTCCTTAAATCTCATCTAACTCAGTGCATTTCAGTGGATTCTAGAACATTTTCTTTGCTGAATGAAGTTTATAAATATTAGTTTTTCTATGTCCTGCAAATCATTCTGAAGACCAAAGAAAATAGCATCCGAGGTTCTCTTCTGTAGACCAGACCCCATGCCTTGAGCTGTAGACAGTTTTTCCACCTGTTATCAATATTGCTGATGAGCAGAGCGGCACTTACATATGAAGAGGCCATATGGGATTCCGTATTCAATTAAGCACCACACTTATTAAGCCAGAACAGTCAAAATGGTCAGGGAAAGATTATTTTCAAGTTGGCAAGTAACTACGGTTGACCCTTGAACAAGGTGGGGATGGGGGTGCTGACCGCCTCCCCCAGCAGTCACATCTGCTTGTTCAACCTCGGAGAGTGTAGTATTTGTTGAAAAAAATCCGCCTACAAGCAGTCCTGTGCAATTCAAGCCCATGTTGGTCAAGGGGCAACTGTATTGCTAAGTAACAGTATAAAAGTCACCTCTAAAATGCACTGGGGGCTGAGGACAGTGCCAGTGATTCAAGGCTCATAAATGTGATCTGGTTTTAACTGCTATAATTCAATAACAACGTTAGGCATCCTTTAGTTATCCCCTTTCCTCTTAAATATAATTTAGGAAAATCTTCCCTTACTTCATTTATAAACACTAGAGTAAAATAGAGTTTATTCCCTATGCAATATTTATTAGTTTTTCCCAGTTTCCAGAGCACCTCTCTATAGAACGTCTTGCTGCTTAATACATATGTTATGATAGACCTCCACAAAACAGTTTCCTTTGAAACAAAAACAGGTGTTCTGAGTCACAGAGGCTGATTTGTTTTAAAGGCTGGGGAAATTTAACCTGGGTAAAGTGCTTTTTCACTGTGAAATAAAGATCAGCAAGGTCTAATTTTAGTCGATCATCAATGAGTTTCATCATAATGTACTTGAAAGTAATTAGATGCTAGTCTTTGGTCATTATTCTTCTACTAGATTTTCTTTTTTTATTGACATATAGTTGATTTACAATGTTGTGCTAATCTCTGCTGTACGGCAAAGTGACTCAGTTATACACATATATACACTCGTTTTTTTGTATTCTTTTCCATTATGGTTTATCCCAGGAGATTGGGTACAGTTCCCTGTGCTATACATTAGGACCTTTTTGTTTATCCATTCTAAATGTAATAGCTTGCATCTAAACCCCAAACTCCCAGTCCATCCCTCTCCCTCCCCCCTCCCCCTTGGCAACCGTGAGTCTGTTCTCTGAGTTGGTTTCTGTTTTGTGAATAGGTTCATTTGTGCTATATTTTAGATTCCACACATAAGTGATATCATATGGTATTTGTCTTTCTCTTTGACTTACTTCACTTAGTATGATCATCTCTTGTTGTATCCATGTTGCTGCAAATGGCACAATTTTGTTCTTTTTTATGGCTCAGTAGTAGTATTCCATTGTATATATGTGCCACATCTTCTTTATCCATTCATCTGTTGTTGGACATTTAGGTTGTTTCCATATTTTGGCTATTGTAAATAGCGCTTGCAATGAACATTGGGGTGTATGTATCTTTTTGAATTATAGTTTGTCTGTGTCTGTCTCCTGTTTTTCTCCTTGCGTTCCTTCAACTTTTCTTAATATAAAAAATAATTAGGGCTTCCCTGGTGGCGCAGTGGTTGAGAGTCCGCCTGCCGATGCAGGGTACATGGGCTCGTGCCCCGGTCCGGGAAGATTCCCACATGCCATGGAGCGGCCGGGCCCGTGAGCCGTGGCCGCTGAGCCTGTGCGTCCGGAGCCTGTGCTCCGCAACGGGAGAGGCCACAACAGTGAGAGGCCCGTGTACCGCCAAAAAAATAATAATAATAATTAAAAGCTTCCAGCATATTCTTTTTCCTGCCGAGCTGCAATTTGAACTAGCAGCAGGCAAAAAGTAGTTATGTAGGTTTATCTCTGCTTTAACTTCTACGATGAGATCAGCCCAGTTATCTCAGGATAACTCATGTGTGGCTCGGATGAGTACGTGAAACTAATTTGCTTATTATAAATGGACTTGATCTGGATAATAAACAAAGTAAAGATAATAACGGGTAAGGGATCAGCAGTGCGGTTCTCTGGAGCCCTGCATTACCCAGGAGCTGTGCTGACCAGCTTTCGGATAAAAATGCCTTTATTGAGGTCCACGGTGAAACTACCATGCAGCCTGCAGCAGTGCTGTGTTCTCTGCTGTGGAAAATTCCACACCACCTTCACCTCAGCTCAGCATGAAAACACTTGCCAAGAATGAGGTGGAGGTGAATTATGGGGATTATAGGGATAAACATATTCCACTTATTCTTGTAGCATCATTTTCAGTAATCACTGATGGATCTCAAAAGCAAACACTTGAGTATATTTGATCTCCTTTCTCATTTATACCCATGGTTTTCTTTCTAAGCCCTTTATTTAGATTAAAAAAATTCTTCCCCTTTTCATTTTTTCTCAAACGTGTGCATCATGTCCCCGTAGTGGTTGGTTACTGATTTTTGGCATTGCAGCACTCACGTCTCTGAATTAACAATGCCGTTATTTCCCTGGGAAGAATTGCCTCTCCTCTGTTTGGTGCAGGAGATGGAATATATTCTCACCTCCCTGCGGGACCCTTAATTGAAGCTCTTCATCCACTGCCTTAGGATTGCTAAGAGCCAGATAGGACATCATCCCCCAGGACCCTGAATCTTGAACTGGGGTGGGGATAGACAGTTGTCTTTCATTAATTTATTACAGGGGTGTCACCAGCTAAAACTACGAACATGTTCCTCCAACAAGACCTTCTGGAGTTTCCTGTTCCTGTGTGTGGTCTTTAGTCTTCCTTTTGACCTGGGAAGCTCCCCCATATCTTGTCATTAAATTCCCTTTTTTGTTTAAGCTAGTTGAGTCTGTTTCTTGCAACAAAAGAATTCTAGTTGATACAATCCTTGACTGCATTTTCTCCTCCTTTATTATTATTACTATGATTATTTTTTCTGACCATTTCCAGCTCACGTTTTAGCTCCTTTTGTTAACTTATCCTTTTTCTGAATGCTCGGGGTTTGTAGGGTTTTTTTTTTCCTCAAGCGATAATACTTTCTTTGATTTCACTGAGATGCGTTTGCTCATTTTTGATCTCCTTTGTG
Source organism: Aethalodelphis obliquidens (assembly GCF_003676395.1). Lineage (NCBI taxonomy): Eukaryota > Metazoa > Chordata > Mammalia > Artiodactyla > Delphinidae > Aethalodelphis > Aethalodelphis obliquidens. The sequence goes on from NW_020838005.1 coordinate 9,408,284, forward strand.
CGTGTCGTGTTTCTATGTAGATCTTTCAGTTGCCTTTGTTACAACTTTTTCTTGCCTGTCTAGCACCAGTCCCAGTCAGGTTTCTATCTGGTTGTTCATCTTCGGGGGGGCTCGTTCTCATTAGGATGCTGGCTATGAAGGGGAGGCACCTGGTGAGTGGGCAGGAACAGCAGATAGTTCAGATTTGGGTCTGCTTCCTGAGCTTTTTCTCATCAGTGCTATGCTACAATAGTGCACCTCTACACACAGGAAGTTGGCCAGGCTTCTGGTGAGCCTCCATGCATTACAGGTGAGTTACAGGTGACTACCTGGAGTTAGACTTACTTTGAAGATAGAAGCTAAGTTTGCAGAGCCCCTTATTTCTACCGGGCCCCTTTCCAAGGCTCTGTTCACATAGTCAGATGTTTTGTAAGATTTGCTAAAATCAGATATTTCAACCTCAACTGGATAGACTGCTGTCTATTTCTACTCTGACGTTCCCTCTGCCATATTTAATTCAGATCAAATAGTATTGGAATGGTGGTTGGGATCTGTCAAACATGCCTTTATTGTTAAGCTTACTTTTTCATGCTGAGGATTTTAAAGTAAATTACAAGTACCTTTCCATTTTATCCCTAAATATTTAGGCATGCATCTTTGAGAAGAAAAAAAATTTCCTACGAGGTCAAAAACAACATTGTTACTCCTAACAAAATTAATAATTATTCCTTAATAGTATCTGTGTCTATATTCAGATCTCTGCATTTGTCCTCGAAATGCTTGTATGACTGATTTGCTCAAATCAAGATTCAATCCAGTACCACACTTTGTATCTGATTGTTCTGTTTCTTAATCTTTTTTTTTTTTTCAATAGACTGCTTCCTTTCTCATCTCACTGACTTGCTGAACAGAGTGGATCTTTAGTCCTACAGAATTTCCCACCCTCTGTGTTTGCCCGATTGTAGCCTCTTGGTACTGTTTAGCATGTTTCTCTATTCGCTGGAAGTTAGATTTAAAGAACTGACTACCTTACATTAAACATTTTCAGTTGTAATACCGTTGTGTATTTCTCACTGCCTCATGCATGGAGGCAAATGGTAACTGATGGTCCTACCAAACCGTTTGACCTCTGTTTTAGAGAAGCGACAGCCTGACCTCTCAACTGTAGAGGTATGCCCCCCACCCCCCATGATCAGAAAGGCATCTGTGCAGTGTTACTTTGGCACATGTGAATAACTACTCCTTCCCCAATCGTTCAACTGATAGTTGACACAAAACGACAATCCTTGCTTGAATCAGTAGCTTCATGAGGGGGTTACCAAACGACTTTCTAAAGAGGACCTGGTCTATGTCTTCATCCTCTCTTAATTGGTTGATTTCAGTGGCCTCCTAACTGATCTTCCCAAGTTCTTCCCCACCACCCGCCATCACTTCTTGTCCACACGGCAGCCAGAGGACCTCCTGGCATGTCCCAGATCGTGTTGCTTTTCTGCCCAAATCCTCCAGTGGCCTCTCGTGTTCATCACAGAAAGCCCACACGGCTCTCCATGTCCTGGCCACAGCCTACTCTCTGATGCCATCTGCTACCACTGCCCTTTTCCCCTCCGTCACTCTGCTGCAGCCCCCCTGGCCTCTGGCTGCTCCTATGACACCCAAACCTGCTCCAGCCCGAGTCGCTCCATCACTGCAGGTTTCTTCTCAGGTGATATTGAAAGTAACTCCCCAAGCCCTCTGCCTACTCTCTCCACCCTTTCCTTGCTCTGCATCTCCTTGTAGCACTTACGTCCCTGCCATGTGGTATTTACTTTTCTGGATGGCTTCCTACTCAAGTATGAATTCCATGAGAGTGGACACATTGCCATTTCATTTATTCCTGTGCCCTGGCTCTGAGCATGATGCCAAGGTTGGCACGCAATGCATATTTGTTGAATGAATACTAGATGACGGGATACTCAGTGAAAGTAGCATGTTACAATTGAGGATAGTTGTGTGTGTGTGTGTTTTCAGAAGAGTCACCTGGCTAAAGGGAATGTCACCTCTTTTCCATCACACTTTTGCTGAGCCATTGAAAGATGCATTTTGGAAAATTATATCTAGGTAATACAATTCCAGTAAAGTGCAACTCTAAAGATACTTCTCAAGGACGCGGACTCTTGTCCCGGCTTAGAATTCTTCAGGAGGGAAGTAGAAATTAAATGAACTCCATTCTTTTAATATTTTCAAAGAATTACCTGCGGAGCAATCAGGGACAGCACGTCACCGGAGATCAGTCTCCAGTTACACCCAGCGCACCCCCACCAAAGGCAAAGGAAACACAGGGAAGAGCCTTTCCTTCCTCCAAGTCAAGACTTGCTGAATTAGAGATTATTTTCATACTTCTTAACAGGCTCATGATTAGAACTTAAATCAGAGAATTGCTCTCCAGTTACACCCAGCGCACCCCCACCAAAGGCAAAGGAAACACAGGGAAGAGGCTTTCCTTCCTCCAAGTCAAGACTTGCTGAATTAGAGATTATTTTCATACTTCTTAACAGGCTCATGATTAGAACTTAAATCAGAGAATTGCTTTTATCCCGTCCATTAAAGACTCATTGGATTGGAAGAGCACTTTCTAAAGGCCTAGAGAACGATGGCCTTAAACTCACACACCCTTTCAAATATTCAGGTCCCTCTTAGGCATCTCACTTAAATGACCCCGATAAAATTGTCTCAAAAAGAGCGGCAATGAGCTTTCATGTATTTTGGGGATAGTCTGAGACTGCCCATTCCCTCTTTAAGCTCTGTTCACCTGCCCCTTTCCTTCAGATACATCCTTTTGAATTCTGGTGCCTTGCACATAGATATTGAAATAATAGACCCTGTCTCCAGGATTTCTCCAACGCCTCTCACTGTGATCCTGATTTAAACAGACGGCGCCTCACACTTTCCTAAGTGAACGAGACGTGTGGCTATTGGTGTGGCTTTTGTGCAGCCAAAAGGCTGGGGATGGGCCCGCTTACCCCCCCTTGATCAGACCACTAGTAATACTCTTAAAGACCACCCACCCCCACCCCAACCTCCTCTCCTCTGGATATGCACTGGCCTAATCCCAACTTCAGGGGAAAGGGAATAAAAGGTAATTATAAGATTTCATTTACTTCCCGCCGACGGGGATTCACACGGAAGTCCAAGGCAATTACGTGGTGGCAGCAGTGAAGGCTGAGGCCAGTGGGGCTCCCTGTCTCTGCTCCACAAATCAGGTCATCCAGTTACAGCCAGACGGCAATTTCCAGAAAATCCTGTAATTAGGTTGTGAAACGGTGGCAAATAGGATGAACCGAAGAGGCTGATGTGTGGCCCAAAGTAATTTGGTTTCTACTAAGATGTGCTGCAACCCACATCCTTCCTATTTATTAAAGCCCCATAATATACCCTGTTATGCTATGATGACATGTAATGGGGGGCAGGCTCTTAACTGTAATGAAATTAGATTCCTCCTTGCCTGCACCAGAGCCACAGTGACATCTTGTAAAACCTGTGAAAATGATTTCTCAAAAATAGACTTGACCAAAAAAAACCACAACACAAAAAGCACTGGAATCCACTTCACCATAAAGAATTAAAGAGCTCAAAGCTCATGAGGTTGGACACTTATGGTCCCTCTGTACCACCTGCTCTCAATTCAAAGCTGTTGTAAAGCCAGGTAGCTAGAGGAGGAGAAACAATAGTCAATGAGCCTTTATGTTTTATCTACAAAGATTGTTTTCCTGTTTCTAGAAAGTGAACAGCAACAAACAGTATGGTCCTGCCTTGCAATGGTGGTCCTGACTTCCGATGTTTTCTTGAATTTGCATCATCTTTTCCTATCTCCTTTAAAAGTATGCATATAGAAGACAAAAAGGTGAGATTGGAAAATAAGCACCTGTGTAATATGATATTTTAAATAACTGAAAGCTTGTGGGGATGTAAGGTCTTTGTGTTGTTCTCCTGAAACAGTTGGTTCTCACTCCATTTTTATTTCCCATTTTGTTAAACTGATCTGTCTGGCACTTTGGAGCTGTACGCTGTATCTGATTGCACGTGTGAGCTGCTCTAATCACTCACTGAATAAAGCAACAAGGTCAGGGATCATCAAGTGGTCAGAGAAAGGGTCACACGTAATGATTTACTTAAGATTCAGCTGGAAGGACCAACTACATTGATAAGACATTGACAGTAAGTGAGGATAACAAGGCAACACGTGAAACAGTTTTCAATCAATGACGCCAAGGACTGTATTGTTTTAGAAGCTTCAGCCCCTGGAGAGAGATCAACTGTCCTTGGCTGGCAGGCTGCCCAGAGCTTAGTGCTGGGGCCCTGGGGAGAAACCCTGGCCAGGACCTGGCCCCCCAGAGATCGAGATGGAAAACAGACTGACGATTCACGATAGCCCTGCAGACAGAGGGGAGTTGGCTGCAACTCAAGAGCCAGGCCTCTCTAAGGAAGAAGAGAGGCCCTTTAGCAGGGACAAAGAAGCTTAGTCAGTTGAGCTGCAGGGCCCAGCATGAGATGGGGGCTTTGGGAAAGCAGAGCTGCATGAAAATGAAAACGTACAGGTGGAGGGAATTCAGGGATGTTGGTAGAAATTGAATGAATGTGACTAGTGATGTAATGTCTTCTTCTTCTTTTTTTTTTTTTTTTTGCAGGACGCAGGGCCTTTCCCTGTTGTGGCCTCTCCCGTTGCGGAGCACAGGCTCCGGACGTGCAGGCTCAGGGGCCACGGCTCACGGGCCCAGCCGCTCCGCAGCATGTGGGATCTTCCCGGACCAGGGCACGAACCCGTGTCCCCTGCATCGGCAGGCAGACTCTCAACCACTGCGCCACCAGGGAAGCCCTGTAATGTTTTCTTTTAAAAAGCAAATACCCCAGGGCTGAAAACCATTGAGAGAGATTTATGATTTATATTCAGAGACCCTGAGGAAGTGGCCCAAGGTCAAATGGTAGAACTGAGGAATCAGGACTTCCAGTGAGATTTCATGACCTTGATTCCAGTTAGAACAAGGGACCGGTCACTGTTTCGCAAGCTGCAGTCACATGTGGAGTCATCTCACACCTTTTTTTATACCACACATTATTTGGACTATGATTTACATTTTGTTCTCTTTAAATATTAAACTTTAATTGAGTGTCATCTTAAGCAAAACTATCCTTGATATTACTATATATAGTTTTTCTAGTACAAGTTAAAGTAAATACAAAATATTAAAAATAGCAAGTGGGGGCTTCCCTGGTGGCGCAGTGGTTGAGAGACCGGTTCGTGCCCCGGTCCGGGAAGATCCCACATGCCGCGGAGCGGCTGGGCCCGTGAGCCATGGCCGCTGAGCCTGCGCGTCCGGAGCCTGTGCTCCGCAACGGGAGAGGCCACAGCAGTGAGAGGCCCGTGTACCGCAAAAAAAAAAAGCAAGTGGGAATCTCTACCACTTAGACAATCCATGGAATGTGAACCATATTTTAGGAAAACCATTCGTAACATCAGTCTCTGTGTGTCTGCTTTTTTTTTTTTTTTTCTGAAAGTCCTCAGAATCTTAGCTGGTTTTCCATATGCATAATTATGCCCTCTTCAGATTGGATCTTTTGCTTTTTGTTTGAGATAAAACATAGTTTTGCCCCGATTTCGACCATGGTTTCTTTTAAATTCAGTCTCTAGAAGAGAGCACAATAAGTCGTCAATATCCTTTAGCATAAAGGCTGGCTAGATTTGCTGGGGCATCTTTCCCAAGTTAATTTAATAAATATTATTTTATCACCTACTGTTGCAGGGTCTGTCCTGATATCCTGAAAGATATAAAAGAGAAACATGAAATGATCATTTCCCATTCTCAAGGAGCTTACAACTCACTGTGGTGACTCAGAGAGGAAATATAACAAACTATAATTCAAGACCATAAAAGATGGGCAGAGAAAGTAAGAAAGCAAGAGTGAAGAGAAATTCATTCCAACTAGGAACGTGAGGGAAACTTTCATAGGAGAAAATGTTTAGTTTGGGCTTGAACACTGCGAAAGGTTTGTACAAGTGGCTCTAGAATGGGGAAAGACATTCTGGTTGAAAGGAGCAAACTGGGTGATGGGGAAATTTAGGGTATTCCAATGTGATGCATATAGGATATACAAGCAGCCTCTGCTAGGAAAGTGCACAGCAAGTGGTAATGATGTGTATGTGGGTGTCTTAGGTCCCCCCCAGGTCTTCCCCTTTAACCCACACTGTTGACTAAATTTATCATTCATTTTAATCCTTTAGGGTTATATTCACTTAATGAAGTTTTTTTTGACTTCACGGTATTTGTAATTACATTCTTGTGGGAGATACAAAAATGCAGAAACTATTTTCTGTGTTTAAAGAGCTTTAAAATGCATTTGGAGATACTCATAGGAAACTCACAGGAAAGTGATCCAAGGGTTACTTGAACGAACAGATGAACTTTTACATGACATTAGAGTGGGGCATGGGCTGAGGTGGGGGGGGGGGCACTGTGGCACTGGGGACACTTGCTCTTGGCTTAAAGGAAGGTGGGACCAGGAAATGCACTGAGGAAGAGGCAAAGCACAGGGAAGGAATCATATGGTACATTTGCGTAGGAATGGTTGACTGACATATAAGATCTATGCAGTGAGTGCATTTGAAAAGGAAAATTCAGGCCAGATTATGTATGTGCTCAAATGCCAAGTTGACACTTTTAGCAATGACCTTGGAAGAAGTCGTTGGAGGTTACTGAGTAAAGAATAAAACAAAAACATGAAAACATAGAGCTGGAGAGGATATTAGAGGTCATTAGAGGTCATTTGTTAGAGGATAAAGAGGTCAAGCTTCTGACCTCTTTTTATGAAGAGGTTGCATTTCTTCACCAATGGTATCGAGGATATTCTGCTTTGGAAAGCAGGTTTCCATAAAGTAAAAACATAAAAATTATATGAGGAGTAGAAATCTGGCAGCTGTTCTCTCTCATAATGCCCTTTCACAATACAACTATCTTACCTGAGTGCTAGAATGCAATGTTATTAGCACAATTTAGTTGATTTGTTAGCTAGTTAGGCAATTTGTAAGGTCCTAGTATTGGGCAATAAAGTGAGTGGGTGGGTGGGTGGGGAATTCCAAGCCTCTGCCTACAAGGTGCTGTCCTGGGAGAAAAGATATCCATGACCACAATCAGATATACCAGGATTTGCAGGAATCAGCAGGAGAGCCCGGGACACTCAGAATGCCTAGGAAATTCAAAAGAGGAGGTAGGAGTGGAATCCTAAAGACAAGTTTGTTATACTGTATGGTGACAAGATGGCTTGATTTTAATCCCTGCTTTATCATTCCCAAAATATATGGCAATAGATTAATTGACTTCTTTTGACCTTTACTGAGCTCTCCTTTTAGTAAACTGGGAATAATCTTGCCCACGACAGGATTACCTAGGGTGGTAGACAGAGTTTCAGGAGGCTCCCATGACTCCTGCCCCAGCGTTTACACCCCTGTGTGTTTCCCCTCCCCACCGAGTGTGGCAGGATTGGTGTATTAGTCCTCTCAGGCTACTGTAACAAAATACCATAGACTGGGGGGCTTAAAGGACGGACATTAATGTCTCACAATTCTAGAGGCTGGGAAGTCCAAGATCAATGTGCTGGCAGATTCAGTTTCTGGTAAGGGCCCTCTTCCTGGCTTGCACATGTCTGCATTCTCGCTGTGCCCTTACATGGCGGGGAGGGGCTGGGGTTGCTATTGAGCTTTGGTCTCTCTTCTTCTTCTTATAAGGACACTAATCTCACCATGAGGGCTCACCCTCATGACGTCATCTAAACCTAATCACCTCCCAAAGGCCCCCACCTCCAAAACCATCACATTGGGGGTTAGCACTTCAACATATGAATTTGAGGCAGACACAAACACTCATTCCATAACAATCAGTGACTTGTTTCTAAGAGAATACAGTGAGGATGACAGGATATACATGATTACATGGTGATGTTATAAAAGATAGTAGCCGCTATCTTGCTGGAATTTCTCTCTCTCTTGCTGGTATTCGGAAAGCAAGTGGCCATGTGGGGGACCCCCACAGGGCAAGGAACTGTGGGTGGCCTCCAGCCACCATCCAGCAAAAGGCTGATGCCCTCAGTCCTACAATGGCAAGGAACTGAATTCTTCCAAAACCTCAGGTGAGTTTGCAAGTGGATAATCTCCCATTGGAGCCTCAGATGAGACAGTACCTCTGGCCTACCTCTTGACTGCAGCCTCGTGAGACTGACTGCAGGGACCCAGTGAAGCCATTCTTGGCCTCCTGACCCACAGAAACTATGAGATAATAAGTGTGTGGTTGTGAGCAGCTAAGTTTGTGGAAATCTTGTTACATAGCAATGGCTAACTAATACACCTAGCCTAGTGCTTAACCCCAAGTCATTGCTCAGTATTAACTTTCTCTCCTTCCTCTATTACATTTATTTCTTAATGTGATTTTTGCTGAGACCGCTCTTTAAAACATTGTCTATCACAACACGCCCATGGGACAGGTCCAACCTGGATAATCCTTATTTTCTTCCTTGCAGTTTCTCTGTCAGTGACATGAGATTAATCCAACCGTATGAACAGATTGCAGCACTAATATGCTCATGAAAAACCAGTTCAGCCCAGAAAAGTCTATGTTAGTCCCCCATAAATGGATATATGTGTCCTTTCCTTTTCCAGAAACCGTTTTTGCTTTCCTCTGCGATCTCTGTGATTCATTGCTTTCTCATTGTTGTCTCCCTTGCCCCAAATAAACATGTGGTCTGCATAAACAGTGTTGTGGAGGCTGTTAGACTCTCACCAAAGACATGTGTTCTCCTCTCATGCTAGAGAGTTGTTGCTGGGAAGTGGCTGCTCATACAGGGACTGTACGTCCAGGCACTAACCGGCCCCCTCCCCGCCTCCCACTCCCGCCATGTTCAGTTGGGGCCATGTGATTAATTCAAGTCAATGGAATGTGGGTGGAAGTGATCTATTTTCAGACCTCTGCCTGCTTGTTTTTCCACGTGATCTACTACATCTTCCTTCCCTCTACCACCAGAAGTGAGGGCTCTGAGGCCACAAGGGATGATGGAATCTCAGGATGGAAGCAGGCTGGAGCTGGGGTTTCTGAATCACTTGCAAATCCCTAGACTATGTCTGCCCCTCAAATACTTGACTAGAATTAGAGTGGAAAAATATTTGATTGTGCAGAGGCCCTGAGGTTTTATGTACTAAGAAGCTACTCGGATTTCTGTCTTCATCAGTTTGGGCTGCTGTAACAAATGATCACGGACCCAGTGGCTTAAACAACAAACTTTGATTTCTCACAGTTCTGGAGGCTGGGAAGTCCAATATCAAGATGCTGGCAGATTCATTGTCTGGGGAGGACCTGCTTGCTGGCTTGTAGATGGCTGTCTTCTTGCTGTGTCCTCACATGGTAAAGAGCAGAAAGTAAGAGCAAGCTCTTGTGCCTCTTTTTTTTTTTTTTAATAAGGGCATTAATCTCATTCATGAGGGCTCCACCCTCATGACCTAATGACCTCCCAATGCTCCAACTCCTAACACCACAACATTAGGGGTTAGGATTTCAAAATATGAATTTTGGGAGGACACAAACATTTAGTCCATAAACATTACTTTAATTGATTTGCTCTATAAAGGTAGTTTCAAGCCAAGATCCCAGGCAGAAGGTAATGCCTAAGTCCCTCCAACGTGGAAAAACTTGAAGCTGCCCACCAGGGTTTGGACTTAAGCAGACCTTGAACCTGAACACTGCTCCTACAAGACTGCGGTGTATCTCTTGCTATGCTTTCCCTTGGTGGCCTACGTCTTCTTTACTTTCTTACTTCCTGTAGGCTGTTGTCCTGGTCAAACCAGCCAGAACCTCCAGAACCATGACAGTTGAACACTATCTTGCATTAAACATCAGAGTGACTTTGAACTCATGATGCCATGAACCAACCCTCTCTCCCCACCCACCCCTGACAAGGTGAGTCCCCTTGGAGACCAAAGCGGGTGTGAATCAAATCAGAGTGTGCTTTGCACCTTTGGACACTAAACCTGACAGCTGGTCCCCAACTTGTACCTGATCCTATATCTAAGTCATTGCCCAACTTCCTTTCATTTTCTCTGCATCCCCAACTACACCATTGCTGCAGAGGCAGTGTGCCTGAGGCCTTGCCTGTCCAAACACGCATGATATATCCGTGATCCTGGCCTTAAGGGAGGCTCTTGATTTCAGCTACTTATCTGAAACACATATCTTTATTTGTGGGTCATTTTGACACTTGGTTGTATACACGTCAAGATTTTAAGAAAAGTTATCACTACCCTATGGATCCTGGACACCTTTGTTGAGTACAGTCTATAGTTATCTGGTTTTATAGACTGGATGTTATACAATTTCTCTATGTTGACTTGAGTCAAAGCCAAAATTTCTGAGCCTCTAATGCAATCGTATTCCCCTGAGGTCAGTTGTTAGTCTCCCTTCTTGAAGATTGTGCTGAAAGACCGGTGATCTTAAATAGTCCTCGTCCCATCCAAGATTCCAAGGATGGCTCCCAGGAAGGTGATATATGAGGGCTGATGGGGCAGTTTTAGCCTCTGTCTGGCGCTGTATTCCTGGGGACAACTTCTATCCTTCATAGAATTTTTTTTTCACCTTCTAAGCTTTAAGTATTTCCCTTTTTCATCAGTAAAAATCCCCAATCACAAACAATATATCAAGTAAGATTAACCCATTGTCTCCCCTGAAGGATGCTCTCACATGGTCCAAAGCGGAATGGCTTTAGGAAGCAGCAACCTTCCAGTGAGGAGTTAAATGACATTTTTGCCCTTAAAAGATGCTAAACAACCTGACTTAGTATATGGTTCCCTTCCCTTCATCACATTCCAACCCATATCTGTATGATAATTTATTGTCTTTTTAAATTTTCAGTGATTCCTTGTCAGCAATATAGCTTCAGTGGCTTCACAGAGACTCTGCTGTTTATCTCTAGATTTTTGTGTGCAGACTAAAAACGAGAAAAATTATTGTTTTACTACATAAAACCATGGAAACATGGAAAGTATCTTTTGTTTTGGGGAACAAGTATTATATATTATCAGTATATCTGCCTTGTTCAATAACTTTATATATGTTTACTTAAATCAGGTGTCCTATTCTTATTGAATATGTTTTAGGATAAATGGAAATCATCCATTTGTCCATTCAGCTATTATTCTCCCATTCACTCATTCAACGTTTTTTTTTGAATTAAGCACTGTTGGGGTTACATGGTGAATAAGACAGAGTCTTACATTTACAGAACCAATACTCAGAGTTTATTTAATCTATTAAAATGGTTTCTCCCATTCTGAATGAGAAATTTTACTTTCATTATTTTCTGAGGTGTACTTTCAGTTGTGACTCTAAGAGCTAGTTTCTCATTCCATATCTCTAGAATAAATGTGAGCCCCTGTCCAGGGTTTCTGGCCCTCGATCCTCATCAAGTATTTTTTTGGAAAAATAGTTTTTCTTCACAAAAGAGAGGAATACATGGAAAGAACTTCAATCTTGTCCTCCAGGATGATACTAAAATGCCCACTAAGAGCAGAGAGGGCGTCGAACCCAAAGCTGTGGGCGCCGTGGCCTCGCTTTGTGATGTTTACTCCTGGTAGCTGCTGTCATGACACAGGGCGCCCTGCAGTATGTCTTGAGGAATGTCTTGTCTGAGGAATGTCCCTCAGCTGTGATCTCTGGAGCAGACTTCTGGGGACCATGCTCACGATGGAGATTCTCCTTGGCAGCTGGTCTCAGTAGCACCTGGTGAAGGAAAATTCCACATCTGCTCCTGTCAGTGGTGGCAACTGCTCTCAGTCTTTCAACAGCTTTTACCAGAGTGGAAACCAGGGCGAGGGCCTTCTCACAGCTGTATCCATTGGCAGCTGGAGAAGAGTCCTTACTCCCCATTCCTTCCTGTGAGTCTTGCCCCTCAGAAAGGACCAGCCCAAAGAAGTTTTCAGAATGGACTCTGCTGAATCTTCTGGAGGACAAATTTGAGGAAATTTCAAAACAACCCTTACAATGTGCAGCGGATACTTTCATACTCTCCAACTACCCCGTTAACATGGTTGTGTTGGACTCCATGACTCAAAATGAACTGATTGTGTTGGACTCCATGACTCAAAATGAACTCTTACCCTTGCCGAGGGGCACAGGAAGCCAGCAATGGTCCCTTCTTCTCAGCAGCGAATCCAATGCTAGTCATTCATTCACTTAACTTTTTTCTTGAGTATCGATTCTAAGGGCTGTTGGGGGTATAATAATGGCCCAATAATGGTATAACTGTTGGGGTTATAATAGTATTCATATATTATACTAAAATATTCATATCCACACCAATATATGGCTATAACTTGTAGCAAATACAATACAATGGAAGGGAAATATAGGCTAGTATGAAAGAAGGTGGTCATGGGAAGGAGGCTGTGGTAGGGTAGCCCTGGGGTACCGATGTTGAAGCTCAGATCTGAAAGGCTTACAGATGAGTGGCATCTTTTTAGGAACTGGAGCAGCGCAAGAGGAACAGGGCATCAGGGTCATGCAGACCAGACACAGGTCATGAGTATGGAGACGACCTTAAAGATATCCCAGGAGAAGAAGCCAAATGGCAGTAGGATATATCAATCTAATCCAAAGAAAGCTAGTCCAAAGAAGAAAGGTGAACCAAGAAATAAAAGTGGGAGTCACCTTCATACACATGATAATTAAAGCCACTAGACACACTTAATAGGATTGCCTAGGGAGAGGGTGAGGGGTCAGTCGATAAAGGGTCTTCAGGCTGAGCCTCGAGTGGATCCCACACTTACTGGCAGGTGGAGGAAGGAGGCTGGACAATGGGAAAATCCAATTCCAAGTTACCTAATCATGCGTTCTCCCTGGAAGCTCAGAGGTCCTCCATGCTTTGTATGACTGGAAATTGATTTATAGAGATGTCCTTGTATTCTTAACCAAAGTGAGGGAATATGAAAAGATACTTGTGTGAAATCAAGTTAATGTTCATCTTCTACATTAGACTGAAAATACAATAAGAGCAGAGAAAGTCTCGTTTGCTCACTCAGTTCCTAGTACTTAGCATAGTGCCTGGCCCACATAGGAACTCAGTAAATATTTGCTAGAAAAAAAAAAATCCATCCATCACAACCTCTGGGAATAATATAGCTATTTAACCAGTTGAAGTAGGATTAAGTGCCTCAGCAAAGGGAAGTACTTAGAATACTCGCAATAAATATATAGATATACACACGTGCATACAAACACACACAGGGCAAATTTATCCTTATTTACAAAAAATTGAAGGCATACAAATTTCTAATTTGTTCATATATATTAACTGTGTCTACCTGGGCTGGAAGAAATATTAACGTGTAAATATTTAATTTTTAGAGCCCTCTAGAATGGAATCGGATGCATTGGTAGATCCAAACAGGAAAAAAGGAAAAAACATACCCTTGAGGCCAAGATGGTAGGTAAGAACCCAAATAAACCTGAGAGATTTATCCCAAATAACTTCCTTGAGGGAAATGCAACACCACTTTCCCCCTCGAAATGACAAACCTCTAAAGTAAAGTTTGGTTCATGGCTGCTGTAGGTCAAGTGGCTGCTTTAAAGCTACAGGCAAATGAAAATGTAATCCCTTTGTTACCGCCCTTCCATGCCAATGAGTCAAAATGGGATTGCGACTTATATTTGTGGGAATTTTTTCAGTGTGTAGTTATCAGAAACCTAAACCCAGGAGTGATAGGAAAAGAGAGGGACAGAGGCAGAAAGAGAGGGAGAGAGGGAAAGAAAAAAAGAAAGAGAGAAATTCAGTACGCTGTAGGACAGAAAAATATCATCATACTAAGGTAATGGTTATATAAACAGCATAAAAAGCCTGTAAACTGGTGTAGTCAGAATTGTATTCGGGATTGGATTCATCAGAAATGTTAAGATTCAACATTTCCTTTTCATCAGTTCTTGAATCCTCAGTGTGCATGGTGCTATTATCAGCAAATTCGTTATATGATATTGATCTGTAAATTAGCAAGGACTGTAGTAATAATTTTAACTCCCTAACTCCCTGTTTATAAATGAAAGCTTCATTGCAGAGTTCCACTTATGCTACCAGACTAGTAATTTCACAGGATAACTGTTATTAAAACAACAAACTGAAATCTACTCTATAGGATGGCCTCATTTTTCTTTTCCATACTATAGAAAAACCTATTGCTGTGACTGTTGACTAATACTATTTTGGGGTGAAATGGACAGTTGTCCCAATTATTTTATGGGTTTCAGATTTGAGCATTTATCCTTGAAATTATCCAAAAAGGCATACACGCTACCTTTTGTGTGTCCATACAGAGGACAGATAATAAGTGATTATGTTCCTAATGTCTGCTTGTTTAAGTCAATTGTTTAGAACTCAAAATGTATTTTTCCATAGAATAATTATAATATTATCAGATTTGATGCTGTTGACATAGCAGTATTGTATTTTTTAAGGTTCACGTTCCTGTTAAAATTTTAAGATTTGTGGTAAATCGGCTTCTAGTCGTTGGCCTGGGAAAACTTGGACTGTTTATAATATTTTTTTTCTCCGGGAAAATGTACTCCAAATTCCAGCAGGAGACCCCAGGCACACATGCCCCTCTCCAGGCAGCAGCTCCTCCAGCATTGGCCTTGGGGGTCAGGGATCCGTGGGAGGGACATTGAATGAGATTGAGCTTTTATAACCTGCTAACACTTTTTAGGCACGATAGAAAAATATCCTTCAGGGGTCAGTGTCCAGGTTTTCTGTTTGGGTGAAGAGACCGCCTTTCCCCATCAGCAATGGGGACCTCACGTTTAGACCCTTCTGGGGTTGGTACCCTTCCAGTGATCCCCACGTCCTGGTGTTCATGCTGTTGTGTGACCTCTTCCCCTTGAGTGACCGTGGACCGTAGTCCTGACTGAATGAATGAATATAATGATAGTCCTGACTGAATGAACATAATGTGGCTGAGGTGATGGAATGCCCCTTCTGAGGTCAGGGGACAAGGAGATAGTGGCTTCTCCCTTGGGTGCCCTCTCTCTGGCTCCTTCTGGGGGGAAGCTGGCTGCCATATTGTGAGGCATCAAAAATCAAGGAGCAAGATTATCTCTTCACTTTTCAGTGAACTTAGGAGGAAATCTGCAACTGCGGCCTATTACATGAAAAAGAAAGCACATCTTTCTTTCTTTTTTTTTTTTTAAAGAAGATCACTTATAAAATTATAAAAGACATACTTTCCCCTGTGGAAAGCCTGAAAAATATAAAAACAAACAAATGCCAATTGTTCATCATCTCACCTTTTAAACATGAGTGTTTAAAATACATTGGTGTGTTTCTTATCTCTTTTTGTAGGTGCTTTTTTCTTTCTTTTTGGTTAACTTAGTTGAGAAGTAATACCTTTGACAATTTAAGGTGATTTTCCAGGAAAATCTTTTTCTATTTTATTTTACTTTATTTGATATGGACCATTTTTAAAGTCTTTATTGACTTTGTTACAATAGTGCTTCTGTTTTATGTTTTGGTTTTCTGGCCCCAAGGCATGTGGGATCTTAGCTCCCCGACCAGGGATTGAACCCACACCCCCTGCATTGGAAGGCGAAGTCTTAACTGCTGGACCACCAGGAACTCCCTCCATATTATTTTAAACTTTTATAAGACATTTTAAAAGAGATGTATTCTATTCCATATTCTAATATATCATCATTTACTTATTTCCCTATTTGTGGGCATTGGACTATTCCCAGATTTTCACTATTATAAACATTTTTGATTATAGATTTTTGTGCAAATTTTTCATGAGGACAGAACTTGTATTGCTAAGGCAAAGTTTTTGAAAACTTTTAGTACAAATTTCCAAATTATTTTCTAGAATGATTGAAACATTACAGACATTTACATTCCTACAGGCAATATAGGGACTTGCCTGCCGCTCTTATACTGAAAATTAACATAAAAACAAACCGTTGGCTAAGTTGATGGCAAAAAAACCCTTATTGTTTTCACAAATCATTTTTTAATACCTTGGAGGTTCACTTCAGGCACAAAAGTCTCTATTAGTGAGGTTTTATTGTAGCTACAAATAGTAAGAGGCGTTGAAGGAGAATCAGCCTAAAATCTAGTCAAGTTATTATCCACTAACTTATTATCACTCTCAATGATTTTTGAAGGGAGAACTTAATTATATGTTGCTGCTAACAATGTTCCTATTCAAAGCCTTCATCAGGAAGGGTAACCTTTATTTATTTATTTATTTTTGGCTGCATTGGGTCTTCATTGCTGCACACAGGCTTTCTCTAGTTGTGGCGAGTGAGGGCTACTCTTCATTGTGGTATGCGGGCTTCTCATTGTGGTGGCTTCTCTTGTTGGGGAGCATGGGCTGTAGGCACTTGGGCTTCAGTAGTTGTGGCACTCGGGCTCAGTAGTTGTGTCTCTTAGGCTGTAGAGTGCAGGCTCAGTAGTTGTGGCTCGCGGACTCTAGAGCACAGGCAAAGTAGTTGTGGCATACAGGCTCAGTAGTTGTGGCTCACAGGCTCAGTAGTTGTGGCTTGTGGGCTCTAGAGCGCAGGCTCAGTAGTTGTGGCTCGCGGACTCTAGAGCACAGGCAAAGTAGTTGTGGCATACAGGCTCAGTAATTGTGGCTCACAGGCTCAGTAGTTGTGGCTTGTGGGCTCTAGAGCGCAGGCTCAGTAGTTGTGGCTCGCGGACTCTAGAGCACAGGCAAAGTAGTTGTGGCACACAGGCTCAGTAGTTGTGGCTTGTGGGCTCTAGAGCGCACAACTAGTTTTGGCTCACGGGCTTAGTTGCTCTGTGGCATGTGGGATCTTCCCGGTCCAGGGCTCAAACCCACGTCCCCTGCATTGGCAGGTGGATTCTCAACCACTGTGCCACCAGGGAAGCCCAGGGTGGGTAACCTTGTCTCATCTTGCAAATTCCAAACTGTAGCTCTTATCCGGAAGCCTACTTCCTCCCCAAGCCCTCCACCCACAGTCCAAACAGTGGATTTCCAAGTGTGGTTGGGGAGCTGTGTCCATGAGAACAGCACCCAAATAAAATGTTCCTGGAATCTCCTTGAGGCTTATTGGATTCTTATCTCTAGGGCCCAGGAAATCTGACTTTTTAAAAAAAACAACTTAATCTTATGTGCATGTGAATTGATTCTTACGTGCCTGTGAATTTTATTTTATTTTTGCTTCAGATTTTACTTTCTATGAGTGATGACGTTATTCTTTTGCTTTGCTTTTATTCAAAACTTGTAACTCTTCCCAGAGGTTAATAAGTCTCTGGTGAATCTAATTATAAGCTAGCAATAAAGTTCCATTTAGGAAATGCTCACATAATTGACCCACATTTGCTACAGTGAGAACATCACCACTTTGGGAATCTTTTTAATTTAAGTAGTGTTTGGTAAATCAACTTCTCATTTAAAAGAATGTGAATTCTAATACACTGACACCCACACAGCCACCATTTTATCTGACAAAGAAAAGAGACCTTCCCATTTTTGACATTTTAAGGAAGTAGATTTAGAATAACCAAGGAAAATTTAATTTTAACTCAAAACGTTCACAGAAGTTATGTCACTAAAGTGCAGCACAGAGACAGAAAACCACGTTGGCTTTGGAGGAAGATTTGAGTTTGCTTCTAGCTCTGCCACTCCTGGCTGTAGGTGCCTAAGCAAAGCCTGAGTGTCTGTGAACCTCAGTGTTTCCTCTGTGAAATGGGGATTTTACAGGTTGTTGTGAAGATCAACTTCTGTACTAGGGAAGAACAGATCTGCCTCCATATTGGATCTGTTTCTTTGTATTCTATTGCTTTTGCTACAAATTAAGAATGTTGCCTGTAGACTGAAACATATAGGATAGCCCATTCTCAAGGCTCTGATCTTTAAAGGTATAACACTTTCCCATTCACTTAGAGATAAAAAGTTGCAAAACAGAGAATGACATTTGTCTTATCAGAGGTTTACAGGAACAGTGTGACCGGACTTAAGAGGACAGTTGCAGGAACAAAGAGTTCCAGCCACAGCCCCTCCCCTTTTCACATTAAAGAAACCTGAATTCTAACTCAAGTAAGATGGTTCTTTGGGACACTAGTCCACCATCTCCTCAGTTTGCTGGCTTTTCCGAATAAAGTTGCTATTCCTTGCCCCAACAACTCATCTCTCGATTTCTTTGCCTGTCATGCAGTGAGCAGTGCAAGTTTGGACTTGTAACAGTATGACAATATAGGCACATAGGCCTTTGAGTCTCAGCTGTTCCAATGCCTTTCCCAGTCCCTGCCCTGGAACCCACGCCTCTATCTGGCAGAAAGGCACGCCGGGTGGCTCAAAATTCCAGGAATGAAGGAACTGAGACCTGATTTTGTAGAATCTAAGCATCTCTTTTCTGTCCTATGTCTCTTTTGAATTCGAGCTGCCAACAATTATTTTTTTGGGGGGTGATGGGGTTTGTGACATTTCTTTGAGTACATATCCATGAATATTTTCTTTATTTTCATAATTATAACCTTTAGAATCATACCACGCTCCTTTGTCTGCATCTATCAAGTTGATTACATGCCTTTCCAAAATTTATAAGTTGCTTAGTTATATTAATATATTTCCTAACAACCAAAACATAGGCATTTTGGTGTAGGATTCACTTAATCGTGCCGTAAAGTTTTTTACTGTTAGGTTTATTAAGGTAGTATTCATTTTTTTCAGTAGGTTGCCTTTTTATTTTGTTGATGGTTCCTTTGATGTGCATAAGCTTTTGAGTTTGCTGTCCTGCCTTTCATTATTTTGCATTTATTGGTTTTGCTTTTTTTTTTGTCAGATTCAGAAAATCATCTCCAACACCTATGTCAAGGAACTTATTGCCTTTATGTTTTCTTTTATGAGATTTATGGTTTTACATCTTCCATCCAAGTCTTTAACTCATTTTAAGTTATTTTTTGTGTATGGTGTATGATAGTGGTCCAGTCTCATTCTTTTGCATGTGGATGCCCAGTTTTCCCAACAACAGTTAATAAAGAGATTATTCTATTCCTCCCTTATTTATTCTTGGCTCCTTTGTCATAAGTTAATTGACCATATATGCTTAGGCTTATTTCTGTGCTATTTTTTCCATCGATCTGTGTGTTTTTATGTCAATATCGTACTGTTTTTATGACCATAGTAATAGAGTTTGAAATCCTGAAGCATGAAGCCTCCAGGTTTTTTCTTTTTTATCGTGATTGCTTTTGCTATTTGGGTTTTTTTGTGGTTCCATGCAAATTTTAGAATTGTTCGTTCTATTTCTGTGAAAAATGCTATAGACATTTTGATAGGGATTGCAGTGAACCCGTATATTGCTTTGGGAAGTTGTTTTTAAATGACTGTTGAATTGCATCATTAGAAGTTACTTCAAGGACATTTGTCACTTCTTTTGTGATGAATTCCACAATTTTTATGGAAGTTTTTAAAAGGCAAGCTGCTGTCCCTGTGGTTTTGGGGTGTACCTCTCCAGAGAAAGGAGAATGGCTGTAATTTTCACACCACCAGATCACAGAGGGGGGCAAGCCTGGCCCGTGGCGAAGAAGAAGCAAACATTTTATGGTTCTTTTGCCCCCAGCGCAGAGGGCTGTCAGCCGTCCTGTTAGAAGCAGAGTAAATGGACAGTGAAGCAGTGCTCTGTGGGGTCCGTCCCTGTTCATTTCGTTCATCGAGGGTCTCGCAGCAGCCTTCCCGAAGCTTCTTCCAGGCCCTGCAGAGGGGCTGGCATCCAGCAAGGGGAGAGGCAGAATTCAGGTAGACCCGAGAGAGGGCACATATTTGGGCCCATCATCAAGAACCTCCACTGATGATGGCATTTTTTCTGGACCTTAACCTGCCCTTGGAGGGAAAAAGTAAGAAAGTGAAAATGAAGTGCCCTTGAGGGCTTGGGGTGGAGGAGAAGGGTGTCAGCCACAGGGCACCTTGGACGAGGATCTCAGTCATTTATATTTGCACCGCTTCCCAGAAGGCGAGCTTGCCCTTAGCCACTGGGAACTGTTGTCATGCAGGAAATAATAGAGGAGAAGAGTGAGTGCATTTCCCGAGTCAAGGAGTGAGCCCGTGGAAGTCCTGTTCCCTGTGCATTTGTGCCTGTCGCCAAAGAGCTGGATTTGCCCAGAATGGGCATCAGAGCCCCTTTTCATTCCTTGCAG
Organism: Aethalodelphis obliquidens; assembly: GCF_003676395.1. Taxonomy (NCBI): domain Eukaryota; kingdom Metazoa; phylum Chordata; class Mammalia; order Artiodactyla; family Delphinidae; genus Aethalodelphis; species Aethalodelphis obliquidens. The sequence goes on from NW_020838005.1 coordinate 9,428,468, forward strand.
TCTGCTCTGGTTACAGCTGAACGATTCAGACGTCCTTTTCCCCTACTTGGTCAGGAGGAATTTATAACCCTATGTTTCCCAAGGTGACAAATTCATGTAATTCCACCTCCATGAAAAAAAAAATGACATAAAGGAAAACCTCTTACATCCTGCCCCCCAATGCCTTACTTTGGCCACAGGAGAGACTGCTTCTTGCTAAATTTAATCCAAATTTAATCCATTATTCATGGGCCAAAAGCCTCAAGGTCTCTTAGAAATGAAATTCATCTTCAAAGAGCAGAATAGGACATCATCTTATTATACATTGTGAACTGGGATTTTTTTAGAATTGGCATCAACACCCTAAAAGTAGAATCAAATATGTAATGTGGTTCATTCATAGCATGTAGGCTTAAAACTGAAGAAAATTATCTGTCTTTATTTTGGGTGGAAGCTCTTGTACATGCTCACAGGGGCTCCAAAAGAAATGCATGGAGTCTGTTCCAGTTCTCTGGGTTTAGCAGAGAAGGTCCCAGATCATAGCTAGGGCTGTGCTCATTGACAGACGGGTCAGTGCCTTCTTCCACATTTTGGGGATGTTTGGAGAGTGTCTCCGATGGTAAAACTAAAAATGATGGATACTGGAAATGGAGACTGTAGCCCATTTTAGGTAAGGATTAGTTCATAGATTAAATATAGTTGAATAAATCTAAATGTCTAACAACGTTGAGATCATTCGTTCTGGAGACAGAAATACTACATCTGAGGGTGCCTCTGCTACTTGTGAGGTCTGACTTTAAGTCACATGGTAGCTGTAAAGTTGCTTTCTTATTGGTACAACAGGACTCCCAAGCCTAGCCTAACTCACAGACATTAGGACAATACTTTGAAGCTGTCAAGGACACACAGCAGTGCTGGCACGTGGTCCGGGCTCACGAATGGCAGGTGTCATTTATGATCTAAAAGTGCTTCTACCGGGTAATTCCACGGTGGTTACTAATGGCCCTGTGAAACTTGTTAAGACACTAGAGGACTAGAGAAGTGAGGCACCAGAGCGGTCAGGAGACCAGGCTTGGAGCCGCACTGCCTGGGAGCACTGCAGGAGGTGCGGGAGCTCGAGCCTTGTTCTGTCCTTCCTGTCACTCATCAGCTGAAAGGGGTCAATGACAGATCCACTTGTAGAGTTTCTGTGAGGATTCATAAGCTGCTGGCTACAGATCCCTTGAGACTGTGCCTGTCACAGGGCAAGCCCTAGGTTGCTCTTTGCCATTATTATTATTATCGTTGTTATTCTTATTATGTTTAATGCAGGGGTCTCCAGTGCATAGCCTTGATGATCACATTCCAGTGCAAGAAAGCTAGGGCCATGGTTCATTGTTGTGCCTTTCTTTCCCTCTTTCTTTCTTTCTAAAGTGACATATGCTTGATTTATAATGTGTTAGTTTCAGGTGCTTCAGCAAAGTGATTCAGCGATACACATATATTTATATTTCTTATATATATTTATATGTATTTCATTTCAGATTCTTTTCCATTATAGGTTATTACAGGATATTCAATATATTTCCCTGTGCTATAGAGTAGGTCTTATTGGTTACCTATTTTATGTATAGGGGTGATTATCTGTTAATTCCAAATTCTTAATTTATCCCTCCCCCCACCACCCCACTTTCTCCTTTGATAACTAGAAGTTTGTTTTCTGTGTTGTGAGTCTGTTTCTGTTTTGTTAATAAGTTCATTTGTATCATTTTTTTAGGTGCCATATATAAGTGATATCATATGGTATTTGTCTTTCTCTTTCTGACTGACTTCACTTAGTATGATAATCTCTGGGTCCATCCATGTTGCTGCACATGGCATTATTTCATTCTTTTTTATGGCCGAGTAATATTCCATTGTATATATGTGTATATATATATACCACACCTCCTTTATCCATTCCTCTGTTGATGGACACTTAGGTTGCTTCTGTGTCTAGGCTATTGTGAATAGTGCTGCCATGAGCATTGGGGTGCAGGTATCTTTTTGAATTAGAGTTTTCGCCTTTTCTGGATATACACCCAGGAGTGGGATTGCTGGATCATATGGTAACCATGGTTCGTTTTTGAAACTCATTCAAGAAACGTTGCCAGTTGGGTTTTCCAGGAAGCAGATTCTGGCAGCAGGTTTCTTTTAGGAAGTGCCCTTGGAATCCACCCTGCGGAAGGGAGGGGAGGCAGCTGCATTGAGGACAGAGAATGGGCTGCATGGAACCTGCAGGGCAGCTGACCCCACGGGGAGCAGGGTGTGGGCACCAAAGGTCTCTCCTTCAATCAGTCATTGGATGTGGCTGCCACGGCAAGGGTGCACCTTGAGCAAGGGTGATGGGACACCCCTGTGGGAGGGACAGCTGGGGGACGTCCACACACAGCCCTTCTAGCAGCTGAAACAGCAAGTCCTTCGCTGAAGGGGGACCAGGCAGTGCCCATCTCCCTCTATCACAGAAATATGTACTGGCCAGGCCCTGAGATGGTTATATTTGTACTATTTAAAACATCTGTATTTCTGTGTAATCTCCAGCTCTGTACAAGCGGTGCTTCTGTATTTATTGATCTGTTGGATGGGCTGTAAGCTGCCAGAGGGCAAGTACTATGTTTTAATTCATCTTCGCCTCCCAAGTACCTAAAATCATGCTCAGTGCATCGTAGCTGCTGGATAAATCTTACTGCAGGAATAAACCAGTGAATGGCTGAGTGAAACAAGGATTCAGAGAAAGGACTGATGGATTGTAGGAGAAAGCGGTCCGGGCTTCACAGTACTGTGTGGTTCAGGGCAGCTGGGGAAGGAGATGATAAAGATGCCTGAGAATAGTATTTTTTCCCCTTTTGGTTTCATATGGGCTTTTGGGGGAAAAGTTAGTGTGAAAACATTCAAATCCATAAAATTTAAATAAGACAGTAAATGGTACTTTGTAGCTATGGATTCAATTGATGGATTGAAAATTCTTCTAAGCTCGAAGAAGAATTTGAATTCAGTGTTTAGAGACTTTCCATATGATTCTAATCAAGAATAAAGAAGTACGTTAAAATAGTCAATAAAAATCTGGGGATAAAATACGGTATTAAAACTACTTTCATTCTTTCAGAAATGGGAGCATTGTAGAAAACAAATAGGAATATTTGCTCTGATGCTTTTAGATTTAATTTACACTTTGTACAGCTCACTTATTGGGGATACGTTTATTTTTAGTGCTGAGGGTATTAAAAAATCTCAAATTGTTTTGAAGTATTTGCCTATGATTCTGGCACTTGAATTGCACTCATACCTATAAAGGGTAAGACAACTAGACTTCAGAAATTTGACTGTCAATTTTATGTGATTTTTGTTTAAAATCTTCTTGAAAATTGCTAGTGTTTACATAAAAAGAATCTTTTTCAGGTCACATCCAATAGGATCTTTTGCTACATGTCAAGAAATTGTCTTTCCTACTTTAAAAAAGGAGAGAGTAATTTTTCTCTCCTTAGAAGTTTTACATTTTTGATGTTTAGACCATTCTCTCTTTGCCTCAAAGGTAATTCAACATTCTGAAAGAGGTGCTGTATTTTCAGGACTAGCTAAGCTGCTAAAACTTCCATTTACATCAGTTATATTTCCTATACTGACTGGAGGTGTATCAGTTCTACAGTCTAGAAACAACTTTGGCAATGATGAAAATCTACCAGACCATGCCATGTTTACAAAAGTGGACGGAAATAGTTTTTAGAAAATAATTTTAAATCATATCTCAGATATTACACACACACACACACACACACACACACACACAGACACACACAAATCACTGTCATTCCTCTATGTTCCCATGACTCTACAATGGTTCATAGTTTATTCTTAAGAACATAAGAGAATTTTTATTTAAACTAGGTTCTCAGCAGAAGGTCATAGTGATTATCAGACACTGCAGGCATAATAACTTAGGATTCTGTACTATCACTGGCATTACATAAATTTAATATTGTCTGAGAATCAGATGAGCAACTTCAGGAAGTCCCCGGTTCTTCACTATTTACTTCCTCCATGAAATATCAGGCGTGATCACTCTGGCCATGACTGCAATACACCCCCGCCTGTTTTAGCTCAGACCCGTGACCTTGGATCTTCCCCCAAAAGGTATATGTAGCAGACGTTTCACCTCACTGCACTTCCACCTTTTTATCAAAGCAAAAATGAACTTTTATCTGCAAAGTTCTTTCTATTAAGAATTCTCTGGCCATTATGACAATCTGCAATAACAGTCTTCAAATGAAACGCCAGTTGGATTTTTTTTATAGCATGTATAATGGAACAACTCCAAATAGTTATGTTTTTCTCCATTTATTGCCAGATTCTCTGGTTGGCTAATCTCATTTGACTTTCTGCCCCGACCTCCCCATTGAATTATTTCAACGGGTGGTGGGTTAACATGATTACCTGTACATTTCTCTAAATCCCAAATTTAAAGACTACTTTTTACTATAAGTAGGCTGGCAAAGAGTATTTTTCCAAAACATAAGGACGCTTCTACTAGAGTGTTTGGTGACCATAGGAGATATCCATATATATCAGAGGAAAGCATTGTAGTAGGGAGGCACGCACTATGAGAAAAAGTGATCAATATCTAAACTGTGTCTAATTTTTGAATTTGAAAATGTATATATCCAAAGAAAACAGTAACACTAATTGAAAAAGATACATGCACCCCAATGTTCATAGCAGCATTATTTACCATAGCCAAGATATGGAAGCAACCTAAGTGTCCACCAACAGATGAATGGATAAAGAAGATGTCTCTCTCTCTCTCTCTCTCTCTCTCTCTCTCTCTCTATATATATATATATATATGTATATATATATATATATATGTTAGCCATAAAGAAGAATGAAATTCTGCCATTTGTGACAACATGGATGGACCCAGAGGATATTACGCTAAGTGAAATAAGTCAAACAGAAGAATACAAATACTGTATGTTATCACTTATATGTGGAATCTAAGAAATAAAACAAATGAATGTACATAACAGAAGCAGACTCACGGATACAGAGAACAAACTATTAGTTATACTGCAGAGGAAAGCAGGAAGGGACAAGATAGGCGTAGGGGATTAAGAGGTATAAACTACTATGTATAAAATAAATAAGCAACAAGGATATATTGTACGGCACAGGGAAATATGGCCATTATTTTATAATAACTTTAAATGGAGTATAATCCCTAGAAATATAGAATCACTATGTTGTACACTTGAAGCTAATATAATATTGTAAGTCAACTGTACTTCAGTAAAAACCACTAAGGGTGTGCTGCAGAGTAACGTGTCCAACCTTGAGGAACTGAAAATGTTTCCACTGAGGGAGAGAGAATTAGAGAGGTGGGAACCCCAAACCCACCTACTTCATAATGCTGTCTAAATTGTTCAGGCTGCACCCCTTGTAATATCTTGCATCTTGCCTCAGGTACACGGGCCCTAGGTAACCGACAGTGGCTGTAAAATTTTATATTCTTCCTGTGAAAATCAAACGCAAAATAGGTTAGAGGATTTTTCCATGTTTTGATGGTTGGTAAAGTCTCTTTTCACAAGGGTAACTTTCCTAAGTAAAGTAATCAAGGCGCATGATTTGATAATTGATGAACAGGGAAATGCTTTAATGAATTATTGAAGCACTTGGCTCAGGTGTGCGTTGCCCAGGGACAGAATACAGAATTACTGCTTAGTAATTAGATCGTCAATGTTCCTTACCCAGTTGACCATAATTAAAATAATTTTATACTTGGTTTGATATTGGGAATTAAAACTCACACCTCAGTTACCTGGTAAAAGGTTTTCAAGGCTCCTGGCGGGAGACGTGAGGGTTTTAGAATGCCAACCTGTGTTCTTCCTCTGAATTTCAAACTCGTCGATCGTTCGTGTCTGATTAAAGTTGTATCTGACTAATTGATAATGACTTTTCAATTAGGGAAAAGCATATTTTACTTAGAAATTACATTTATTTACATTGATTTTTCTCCTCTTCAGGTTGTCTGGGCTTCTGGGTCTGATCTGATCCGCAACAACTGGTAGGAAACTTTTGCAAGGGTAACTGACAAGTCATTCCCCAAACATGGGCTGATGTTATCAGGCTTTGCAGAAAGGTCTGGATAAAGTCACAGTATTATTATTAGTTTTGTGGCCTCGCCATGCAGCTTGCAGGATTTTAGCTCCTGACCAGGGATTGAACCCGAGCCCCCTGCAGTGAGAGCGTGGAGTGCTAACCACTGGACAGCCAGGGAACTCCCTGTCACAGTATTATTATTATTATTATTATTATTTTTGCGGTACGCGGGCCTCTCACCGTTGTGGCCTCTCCCGTTGCGGAGCACAGGCTCCGGACGCGCAGGCTCAGCGGCCATGGCTCACGGGCCCAGCCGCTCCGCGGCATGTGGGATCCTCCCAGACTGGGGCACGAACCCGTGTCCCCTGCATCGGCAGGCGGACTCTCAACCACTGCGCCACCAGGGAAGCCCCACAGTATTATTTTTGAAGAATACCTAGGAAACCCATCGTCCCCGCAAGGAGATATGGAGCTGTTTAACTGGGTGTGAACAAGGGAAGTGAAAGCCGTTGTCAGCTGGTGAGGAGGTCAAGCTCTTTTCTGGGGTGGGCACAAGAATTTCTCCAGGTGTGGGAAATTGTAGCACAAGGAGCATCCCTTTTGACTCACGTGTCCCTCATTGCAGAAGTAATGAAGGGCCCTGATGAGCTCGGTCGGCCTCCTACTTCCTGTCCACGTGGTGGAGGTGGGAACAGAGATGGTCTGCGCTTTTTCCGGGGCTGGAGGAGGGAAGCGGAGCTGTTTCTGCCGGTGGTGGTCCTGCCACATAGGAGAGGTGACCCCATTCCCTTGGGGGGACGGAGGCCCCCAGCGCCTAGGCAACATCATCAGGTAAGCTGGCTCCTCACGACCTGGCTGAGTTCTGGGGGGCTGGACAGAGCACACTGGGCCTTTGGGGTCCCTAGGTTGCTAGGGAGTGAAGTCCTGTAGGCTGTGTTTTTAGAACAGCAGTCGTGTATTCACGGAGGCAAGTCTATTCAGGGGAGCAACGATCAATCCTGTCTCTTATCTCTAGTTTACCTCTCGACTCTCTTATTTTTCCCATTTCTAGAGTCACAGTCATTGTTTACACTCTGTTCTCCGCTTGACCAGTCTAAGTGCACTTAGTTTCAACTCCAGCCATTCTGGACTCTGTACCCCCTTGCCAGAGGTATTTTCCTGAAAACACAGATGGGACCGTATTATCTGCTCTCTGATCTCCTACGGTTTTGTTCAAAGAATGAAATCCCACCTTCTCAGATGAAACCTGCCCTAGCTGACTCTGCACTGGACTTTTGGTTTGAACACTGACACTACATCCCCCTGGAGCCAGCCCAGCCGTCAGTGAGGGACCTGCCGGGACCCGGCTCTCCTTGGGACGCCTGGAGCTGCAGAGGCTCCATCTTTCTCTGCCCCCTGCCCCGGACCTCCTGGTCCTTCAAGGGCCAAGTCAGGCAGCAAGCATCCCAGCTGGAGTTGTGTCGCCCAGGTGACCACGTACCGTTTCCCGAGTCACCAGGGCTTCTCCCACTGGCTCACCCTGTGGTAACTCCCTCCACCACGAGGAGAGCACGGGCAGCTAGCCCCGGGGGCCCCGCGGGAAACTCCCAGCTGCTTTCAAGCACTTTTCATCCCTGTCCCTTCCCTGCCCCATGGGGACATCTCAGCAGGTCTCAGATCCTCTGCGGTGGATGAATTCAGCCAGAACAGGTCCTTCTTCAGGTCTTAGGAAATCTCATTCAATCAGAAATAGAAACATTCTCATCCAATTCCAAGCTTCTTCCTCAACACAGGTGGCACCCGGGGTCCAGGACAGGCCGTGGAGAAGGGAGGGGCTCCGTCTTGCCGGCTCCCCTTCCCTCCTCTCTCCTCACTGGACCGCGGCTCCTCCGCGGCTGGGGGAGGGGGGCGAGGAGAGGGCCCGAGACCTCACTCAGGAGAGGGCCGGAGACCTCACTCAGCAGGGCTGCTCGCTTTCTTCTGTCCTGCTTGGGCCCAACACCTGCTGGCTCTCCATCAAGGGTGTGTGTGTGTGTGTGTGTGTGTGTGTGTGTGTGTGTGTGTGTGTGTGTGTGTGTGTGTG
>NW_020838005.1:9437019-9649091 GCF_003676395.1 Aethalodelphis obliquidens
CACACAAACACACCTCACCACACACACACCTCACCACACACACACACACACACACCCCCATACACATCCATGCCTTGTGTGTAGAGGGCTGCCGTCCACCGTGGCAGTGAGAGGACTTGGCGGAAGTGGCCGTGGCGCAGGCCCGGGCTCGTCCCGTGAGGCCTCCCCCCTCAGCTGCCTGGTGGGAGCCCGGGGTACCTTCTCCTGAGGGCGGCCTGGCTGTGCTCTGGTCACTTGAGCGGCAGGTCCTGACCTGAGCATCCTGGATGCTGAGTTGGCTGGAAGGTGGCAGCCCATTTCCCTGGGTTCCCGGTTTTGAGCAGTAGTGGTCACTGTGCAGGTCTCCTGTCTCCTTTCAACAGTCCTTAAGGAGACCTGCTTCTGAGTGAGGACGACTCGGGGTGGAATCCCAGGTGTAGCTTCTGCCCCATCACCTTGACCTGTTACTTTGCAGAAGACACGAGTTAGCGTTTCCTCAGGTGTGGAGTGCACGTTGTAATTTGTACCAGGGCTGCTCCCAGAAGCGTTAGGAAGATCAAACAGAAAGCACACGTGAAATGACCTTGTACACTGCCTATTACCAGACCTGTGTCAGGCACCGCTATTAATAATAGCAACAGAATTCTGAATACTATTTTGAAGCAATATTATGGCATTTCACTTGGCAGAATCTGAGAAAAACCTTTTGACATCTTGGAGAAAGTACTTATGGAAATCGCCGTTATATGTCCTGCTGTGCTAAGAGGGATTCGCTTGGGTAACTAGGCATCTGGGTCTGGAAGGTGAAGTGTTCCTTTAAAGATGCTTATTTTAGTGTGAATTGGTTTAAAACATTTCTTTCACATCAAAAACCTAGTTTCGTGTTATCATGTTAAAGGAACAGGAGTTTTCATGGAGGAGAAAGGGGAGCCCAGGCTGAATAGCCGTTGAGGAATGGCGTAGGCTGGGTGCTCAGGGAGAACTAGGGGTGTCCTCGGGTACTTGGTAGATGATTTTACCATCAGGGTGTCCTCTGGATAGGAGCAGGGGAAGGAAGAAGAGGAAACGCATCCGTAACATCCCAGCTGAGGGCTGATCTCCCCTCCCTCCTTGAAGGGATCCGATAAGACATATGGTTTCTTCGGAGACAAGGCCCCAGAGAAAGCCCCCCTCTAACCCCTCCCCTCACTGTTACCCAGCCTGGGGAGCAAAGCAGCAGGATGGAGCTGCTGTGAGAGGCCTCCGTCTCATCCTGGGCCTGTTATGCAGCCGCTGAACTGGCCTGAGGTTAGCTGTGCTCTGGAATGGAAACTCTTTGCACAGGTGTTTTGGAGCCTGGAGTCACACTCCTGGGCAGTTAGAGAGAAGGGTGGTCATTTTAGCTTTCTCGCAGACACAGATCATTGAGTCCGGGCCTGCTACTTGTAGAGATGATAAAAATGTTAAAACTAGAAAGCCCTTTAGAGTCTCCAGAAACATTAGGATGGTCCGATTTAAGATGTTCTAGCATCTAGTGCTACAGTGAACGCGTATTGGTGGAGCTACATTCTATCTCTGTTTCAGACCCGGGTGCAGCTTGTGGGAGACCTGGAAGTGAGTTCCCACAGTTCCCAGTGTTCTCTGCAACAGGCAGATCTTAGCATTCTCGATTTTGGGTCACAGATAAATAGCGATGCGTCTGAGAATCCTCTTGGGGCAGGGGAAGGTGGGCTCAGGCAGATCTGGGTGCGCTCGGATCTCAGCTCTGCCGCTGCCCGTGTGACCTTGAGGGGGTCTCTTAGCTCCGTGAGCCTCCGTCTTCCCACCGCTTAGATGAAGAGGATACTTATGATCAGCTAAAGGACTGAGGTGGGGATGAAAGTCAATCAAAGCAGAACACGTAGGGCTGCAACTGGCCATTAGTAGAGGCTCAACCAATGGCAGAAGCCACTGTTGCGGTTATTTTTCCCGGGTTGTCCTTTTGGGCCCTAAGGTGTGGAAGGCAGGACACACTGGCATCCCCTCTGATAGGCGTGTCCTCCCTTGGAGGGCAACACTCAGGAAAGACAACCTCCCAAGTCACCTTGGGTGGGTCTGTGCATCAATATTTGCACCTTGATGCAATGGCCTTAGGACCACAGCAACCGTCAAGGTCAAGGCCGACACTCTTGTGTTTTACAGAAGAGCCTGAGGTCCGGAGAACTGAAGTGATTGTCCAAGATTATGAGGAAGTGAGTGGCCAGGCTGGGCTCCTGTGACGGCTCCCCGGGGCCCTTCCAAGCGTGGTCAGAGCCCGCTATTCCACCCCTGCTTTCCATCCACTTCCTGCTAGAGCCTTTACACGCAGTTTCCCTTCCCCAGAAGTCATCTGTTCTCCTTTCTCTCCCTACCTCTCTCCACTGCTCTTCTCTTTTGAGGCTGACCTTTAGTCCCTTTGGCACATTAAGTTGGGGCGGTTTGTACAAGCATCCTCTTGAGGATGGATCACAGAGCCTTGTGGATGTTTGCTTATGTCTCTGTCTTCGGCAGCAAACAGACAGGGAGAGCAGAGGCGAAGTTTCACTCACCCACACTATGCTGGTTGTAGGTCAGAATGCGGCAACTGCAGCCTCCAGGCCGGCCCAGGAGATGCTCAAATTCACACAGTGGATCAGTGAACCCAGTTTCGTGTTCTACCTGCAGTGCCAGCCATTTATCTCCATGTACCTCCTAAGCCACCCTTCAGAATCTCTGGGGTCTATCTTTTTGCTGTCTCCGTGTTCTTTCAGAAGAGCACTGCCAGAGGAGATACCAGGAATAATGTTGTCTCTGCATCAGCTCACCTGTAAATAAAGCCACAGTGTGGCTGCCTGATGATTTTACGATCAGGGTTTGCTTTGGTCCTTCTTCAACTTGGGACATTTTGGACCTTCAGCCTGGAGGTTATTTGTTTTGATCTGTAGTCTGCATTACCTTTAAGAGAGCCTCCTTTGCAAAAACAAGAATTTGGACTTTTTATCGATGCTTTCTTTTAAAACAATTTACCTTTCATTCCAACAGGTGGCAGTATAACACAACAGTAACCTGAGCAAACAGCTTTGACTCTTTTAGACTCAAAGCAACGGGAGTTTCATTCTGGGTTAGATTGCTACAATAATTCTAAATTAAGAAGATAGACTAAGAAGACTAAAAATTTAGTTCTGAGAATTCCTTTATACCTGTCACTTGAAAATATGAAACGGAAGAGGATATCTAGGAAAAATTCTCGTGAACTATTTTAGTATATGCATTAGTCTTAAAGAATTTTTTGTTGCTATATTGAATTCTCTATATTATGTTAGTTGAGATAAAATTATTGGGGCTATTGATGTGACCTCAGATGAGAAAACAGTCTTTCTGTGGAATTTATTTAAATGTGTGTACTTTCTAGACATATATATATTTATTGCCACATGTCTTTCAATGAGTTATTTCAGCCTCTCAGAATTATGGTTTATTTTTTTTGACTCAGCACAGCTTGCAGAATTAGGTTTCTTTAATTTAGTTTCTCAGATTTTGTTTAGTTTTCCGTAACTTCTAGGGAATTTCTTCAATAAAGTTGGAAAAAATATTCATCAGACTAAGATGAATCATATGTCAGAGAAGGCAAGAAATAGTTTCCAGGGCGAGTCTAGTTAAAATTTTGGATACCAAGAAGCAGAGATTAAAACTCAGAAATCTATTACTTAAGGGATCTATCTATTACTTATTATTCTCTGGAAAGACAAACAGTAGCAAATTGCTCAATTATGATGAATAAATATTCATTACTTATGGTATCCCAATTCACTTGTGAATAAATGTGTATTTAATTGCCTTTAGTGTATTTTCTCCTTCTAGACACAAGGAAAATCTTCCTACTGTGGATCCCAGCCCCTGTGCCCCATTTACTGTCTAAAAACCATTTTTAACTTGTTTCATTGTGTTGATCAGAAAGTAGACAACAGTCACCAGAGCCTGAGTAGCAGTGAGGTCCCCAGGGTGGGGTGGAAAGAAGGTCTAGCACAGGGACTTCCCTGGTGGCGCAGTGGTTAAGAATCCGCCTGCCAATGCAGGGGTCATGGGTTCGAGCCCTGGTCCGGGAAGATCCCACATGCCACAGAGCAACTAAGCCTGTGAGCCACAACTACTGAAGCCCGCACACCTAGAGCCCATGCTCCGCAACAAGAGAAGCCACCGCAATGAGAAGCCCGCGCACCATAACAAAGAGTAGCCCCTGCTCGCCGCAACTAGAGAAAGCCCGCACTCAGCAACAAAGACCCAACGCAGCCAAAAATAAATAAATAAATTTATTAAAAAGAAAGATCTAGCATAGGGTGTCCCTGCAAATACTGACTGTTCCTTCATTTCTTCATCCAACAAATACTTACTTAGCACCTATGACCAGTAGCCACCATGTGAGGTGTGGACACAGCCGGCGGGACAGGCGGACACTCTCGGCTATGGTCTTGTGGACGAGCCCTGTTTCTCTCTGCTTCTCTGCCTCTAACACTGCATTTCGATGGGTGTGAGTGTCTTGCATTCCTCTCTCTCACCTTGTACCTGTTCTCTCCTAGGTTCCGTCTCCTGTACGTGTAGAAGGAAGACCACGTGGACATGTGGAGGGGACACCACGCGGGCACGGACTGCTTGTTGGGCTGCTGCATCTGAGTCACCGAGAAGGTAGGGGAGAGGCCTGGCCCGACCTGGGGCAGCTTATGCAACTGACCGGGTGGGGGGTGGTTAGTTGGCCTGGGGGCCTGAGCAGGCGTCCCCCAGGTCCCCACAGGCTGCGTGTGTGTGGAGGAGAGCAGGTGTTCTCACCTGTGAGGGAAGCAGAGCAGGCCGCCCCCAAATACACCACTTTGCCACCCTGATTATTTTGAAATAAATTTACTTAAGAGACGGCCAGTGCCAAACAGACACTCTCACCCTCCTTTGTCCCCCTGAAAGCAGGAGATAAATCTTCCCTGTGAAGTGTCCCCTCCCTGTACCTGGAGGGGATAAGGCATCCTTATCACCAGACAGGAAACTCAGGGTCAGAAGGCTGAGTAAACAGACCTTGTGACTTTGTTGCTAATGTACTATCCCAAGCCCAAATTCCTTTGTCTTGTCAGTTCTTCCCAAATTTATTGTTTCTTTGTTTAAAAGGTATAAAAGCTGCCTGCTCAGGCCACTTCTTTGAGCCTCATATTTTCCCAGCTCCCATTGCCATGAAATTAAACTTGTTTTTCTCCTGCTAATCTGTCTTACGTCAACTTAATGATTAGACCAGCTGAAGAACCCAGAAGGGAAGAAGGGAAAACTTCTCCTCCCCTAACATGCCTGGGGGAGGGGACACGTGTGGTAGGTAGATGAGAGTTGAAATCTAGAGAACCAGGGAGGGATGGCCGTGACGGAGGTGAAGGGACCCAGCTCTGAGGTTTGGGGCTGGGCAGCGGGATAGGTTAGAGCCTGGAACTGGGACTCCATGGTGAGTGCTTAGCAACACCTTAGACCTTCTGAGATAGATGCCAAGAGAGCAGCCAGAGATATGACAGCTGTGGACACCAGCAAGGGGGTCCAGTGAGGACAAAAGCCTCTTCTTAAAGGTCCACTGCATTCAGTGTGAATCCAGGGGAAGCTGATGAGAAAGATAAAAACTCAGATGACCCCTCTGCCCCATCATGACTCCCTAGTATCACGATGCCATCCTGGACCTGATGTGGAATTTGATATTTGAATGGACTGAGTTTGCATAGAGAATTGACTGAGAATTGACCTGTAAGGGACCATGTTCTGGATCAGAAGGAATCTATATGGTGAGATCAGGGCTCACTCCCATCCAGGGACCTGGGACCCAGGAAAGAGGGCCTGTGCTCTGGTCAACTTCGGCTGTCCCCTCCAACAGGATGGGCGTCCTTGGGCTGACGGATGTACCCACTGGAGGCTGCACACGTCCTGGAAGTTGGGTGCTGGGTTTGTGGTATCCCCACCCAGGGGTGCTGGGTGCTTCTGAGACCGCATTCTCTTCTTCCATCCTCTTTCCTGGGGCTGCCCTCCTGTGGACAGGAGCTTGGGGTGGAGGGGTGGCCAGAGGATGGCTATTTTTGTGGATGGAGCAGGACACCCGGGCTTCACGTCCGCCTGCATGTGCCCACGGTGGTCGAAGTGCAGGCAGGGCAAGTGGGCTGAGACAGGCTGCCCACACACAGCGCCACGTCTGTAGAGCTTGTAGGAGGAACTTGACTTGCAGACCTGGCCTTCCTGGTGATGGGAAGGTATATTTACCAAGGTGGGAGGATAGAACAAAACTGGATTGTTTGCTTGTTTGATTTATAACTTGCGTTTGGACGTAGCCCATGGGCCTTCGTCTGCTCTCTTGCCGCCGGGGCCTGCATGTGTTGGAAGCAGTCCGGCTGCTCTTGATGGAAACGATGCTCTGTCTGGGGCTCCCCCGAGTTCAGTTACAGAGACAGAGGAGGTGGCATTTGTGTGCATTTGAGCGGTGACTGTATGTTTGAAACCTGTCCTAGATGCGAGAATTTTTGTCTATGAGGTGACTTCTGTTGCTATAAAAAGTTAACATTTAATTCTTGGAGCGTGTTAGACCAAGGAAAAATGCTTGGCTGCTCTGGGTTTTCTCGAGCTTTTGCAGTTGTGGAGCTGGGGAGGGACAGGTGGTGGGAAACAGCGCCCACTCCCCCGTGGGCATTGCATGAGCGCCGCCCTGATGTTCTCTTGTGGGCACAGCCCTTCCCCCCACTGCTGGCCTTGACTCATGTGCCCTTCAGACTGGCTTTCTGTCCTCCGGCTTGTGATGTCATCATCTCTTTCCTCTGATGCATCGCTCTTCGCTTGCTTTCTCCCTTTGGGTTCCACGTCCTGCGTGTGTTTTCTTCCCCGCCCACTGCAGTCGGAACCCTCCGGCCTTGGCCTTGTGAATCTTCTGCTCCCCTGCCCTGGGTCCCCTGACTCCACAGCGGGATCCAGGCCAAGCTCACTCTCATTCCTACTGATGGGAGAACAGCCAAAACCGAGGAGTAAGACGTGGCATCACCAACATCCTGGTGTGACCCCAGTCCCCCAACCGAAGAAGGTTCGAGCTGGAAGGTGTCCTCAAGGTACCTTTTGACTCAGAAACTGCAGCCTGGAGACTCCAGGTCTCCACCCCCAACAACACGAGGCTCCCCTGATGGGTGGCCTGGGCCTTTGCCTCTCCCGTGGATTATGTCCCGTAACCTCTCCCCGCTCAAGAAGCTTACTTTGTCCAGTTTTTGTTGGCATGCCAAGAAACAAAAGCAGACATCCTTTTCTCCTTTTCATATTTTCAGATGTATTTACCCCAAGAAGTGTTAGACAAGAAAGAAAAAAAAAAAAAAAGAAAGAAAGAAAAAAAGAAAAAGAAACTGCTTCATTGTTGCTTTGAAGGAGGGAAGGGTGGTTTGGCTAAAAGCGTTTCCTCCGTGGATATGGCTTTACTGTAGATACGGCTCCTGGACCCCAAATAGATAATCAGGACAGCAAACAATAAAGACGGATCGCTTCAGTCACAGGGAAGCTAATAAAAGTCTATTACTTTTCTAATATCACTCACCTCTATTTACATCAAGGGGGTGTGTGCATTACTGTTTTATTATTCTATTCTACTTACTTATATTTGCTCACACTTTATTAGGAGAGTGAGATGGGGAATCCATCATTTCTGATTGATTCATTTCTTTATCCTGAAGTTGCTTTTCAATCACATATACAACTCATTTCTGAGCACAGTCTCACCGCTATGGATTGAACGTTTGCGTCCTCCAAAATTCATATGTTGAAACCTAACACCCAATGTGATGGTGTTTGGAGGTGAGGCCTCTGGCGGTGTTGAGGTCATGAGGGTGGAGCCCACATGAATGGCGTTAGTACCTTTATGAAAAAGGGAGCAGAGAGCTCCCTTGCCCCTTCCACCAGGTGAGGACACAGCAAGAAGATGGCCATCTGTAAGCCAAGGAAGTGGGCCTTCACCAGACACCAGAACTGCCAGTGCTGTGACTTGCCCGCCTCCAGAACCCTGAGGAGTACATTCCTATTGTTCATAAGCCACCCTGTCTACAGTATTTCCTTACGGCGACCCCAAAGGACTTAGACACTCACCTCCGGCCATGTGATTTGGAACGAAAACCACCCACCTTGGAAGACCTCATCGTAGACTCAAAGATAGGCTATATGTATTTCTTGCTCTTACTGTCCATATGGACTGACTTCAAAAAATAATTTGAGGTGATTTATAAGCAAATTTAATATGTATAATCAAATTTACATAATGATAATAAAGTCATCCTAATCATTATAATTATAATATAAAATAATAACATAATGATAACACGAGTACATATGTATATAAGATCATGGAATTGGGTCTCTGGCAGCCAACATGTTCCATCTCTGTGGCAGAGAACTTCAGGAAAAGAGACTTTCAGTCACTCTCTGTCCAGCCCTTTGGTCAAGTTACAGACCTGCCCTCTGATCTTTGCTCAGGTCCAGCAGCATCACGGGGCCATCAGACCCCTAACCGCTGAGTCCCGGATGCAGACTCCAGTTTTCATCATTTCTTTCACTATAAACACTCAAGGCTTCGTCTGAACACCACGTGTAAGGTTTAATTTTCTTAACTAGACTTCATATCTGTGCATGTTCCCCAGGCTGTTATACTTGCCTACCCTCCAGTTCTAAGACCATGACCCCCACCAAGTCCACTAACCACCCCCCAGCCCTTCCTTCCAATGGACTTCCAGCAGCGCCCTCATGGCCCACGGCTCCCCTCGGGTGCCTGTTGGTGTCTAGAACTTGACAGCCCTGGGTTCTGACAGCCTCTCGGTGCTTGTTAGAAATGGAGAGAACTTCAAGGATCAATGTCATTACCTTATTAAGAACCAGCCTCTTGTGAAAGATGTTCTTCTCTCCTGGATTGTGGATTTCCAAATGACTT
Source organism: Aethalodelphis obliquidens (assembly GCF_003676395.1). NCBI lineage: Eukaryota > Metazoa > Chordata > Mammalia > Artiodactyla > Delphinidae > Aethalodelphis > Aethalodelphis obliquidens. The sequence continues at coordinate 9,445,931 of NW_020838005.1, forward strand.
TCATTATCATTCATAATGTAAAGGCTTCCAGGAAGGCCTTCCGCTACCAGATGGTTTTTCCTAGAACGTTCCCTCATCAGCTCTGTTCCTTCTACATGCAGAATAAAGGCCTTCTAAGTCTGGTCTCGACCATAATTTGTTTATCTTTCTTTATCTTCTATCACTCCCCTGTAAGAATCACCTCTTGTTCAGACTAGTCTTTGGGTGACACCCTACAAATACTGTGCTGTAACATTTTCCTCGGCTGTTATCCTTTTCTGAAAAACTGTCACCTCTTCTTCACGGATACACAGCCCCGTTGGACCATATCCTCTCCTGAACTTAATATTTACTGCACCCATTTAATAAATATTTATTGGGCACCTGTTATGGGCAGGAACTTGGTACTAGAGGTGCAGTGATGAGTAAGTCGAATAAAAGTCTTCCCTGCCCTCATTCTAGTATCAATGTTAGCAATGATTAGAAGGAAAAAAAAGAGTTGTTGACTCGAGAAAGGAAGGAAAGAGGACAGCAGAGCGGGAGCTTCAGGTGAGAAAACAAAGCTAAACGCACCTGGGCCTCGGGTTTATATTCCTGTTCCCTGGGAGGGAAAGGGGAAGTTGGGTGAATGGCAGAGGGTCTGTTAAATTCTCCCTGCTCTGGTATGATGTCCTCACGGGTAGAGTAAATGTTGCCGAACCTTGGGTTCTAGGAAGGGGGCTCATTCATGGCGGTTGGTTTCTCCTTAGCTGAATACTAGTGGAACTCTAATGAAAGAAGAATGGGGAGTCAGAAACAGGAGATCTGGAACTCCGTGTGATTATATCCTGGGGCACAGAACCCATACAGGAGTCCAGACAAGGAGTGAGTGTATGTGGAATCAAGGCACATCTCGGGGTTGGGGGAAGGACACAGAAAACAGTCATCACACATGAGACAGAAAGAGGGACTCAGGACAGCGGTTTGAGAAGCAGAGCAAAGCGGTTAATGGTCGAAAGAACAGGTAAATGGACAATAAAAGTCAACAGTCCGTCTGTGAATTCCACAGTCCTTCAGTACGTCAGAAGCCATTGCTAAGTCTTAAGGGGTGCAGGTTTATCAGTAAGTACTGGATGGCCCTGGCGGTGGAGAGGTGATGGGCTGATTCTGCCCAGGGGAGCCTGGGGTGCAGGGTTCAGTGTGCAGCCTGGCTATGGAGGAGCTAACTAACCTGCGAGACCAGGAATGAGAGTCCGAGTCCAAGGTTCAAGAGGAGATATTACAGCAAGTCCCCTACACGCGACCCTTCAAGCTGCGAACTTTCAAAGATGCGAACGTGCGCTCGCGTGTCCAAATACGGAAGTTAGTTCACGTGTCCGGCGTACATTGTCATGTGCGTGAGTCCTCTACAACTGGTTGTGCTTTTGTGTACTTTACAGTACTCTATAGAGTACAGTAGTACAGTATCTTTATTTTCAAGCCCAGGATGTCCAGAAGCAAGTGTAAAAGCAGCGGTGAGGTAACTGGTACTGCTAAGAAGCACAAAGAGATAATGATGGAAATGAAAGTGAAGATAATTGAGAGAGTAGAGCGAGGCAAAAAGATGTTTTTTATGTATTATTTGTGTGAAAAGTATTATAAACCTAGTACAGTACAGTACTATACAGCCGATTCTGTTAGTTGGGCACCTAGGCTAACTTTGTTGGACTTAAGAACAAATCGGACTTAAGAACGTGCTCTTGGAGTGGAACTTGTTCGTATGTAGGGGACTTACTGTACCGAAGAAACAAGGACGGGAGCTCCGTAGGACAAAAGTCATGGTGAGGGTGTTTCTGAGTTCCACCGGGACCGCAGTCCTGAGTGACTGGTGAACAGGGACAAGAATCTGTCTCAGCCTGCAGGAATAGGTCTCTTCTCCTTTCATAATAGCATGGTCTACCAGGTCTCCTGTGATGGAGTGACCCTAAAGGGAGTGGTGGCAGAAACAGGTTTAGAAGTCCAGCCTCATGGTCAGAAATCAGAAAGGGGGCATCAAAGCCACGGCCACCTCAGGAACCCAGAGACGTCCAGAGAGCAGGACAGAGGAAAGAAGAGAAGGGCAGCACAGGTAGAATAAAGGCAGTGACTGTTCATTCAGGAATTAATTCTGTTAACGTTATCCTGGATGCTGGAAAAAGGAGAAATTCATAGGGAGCATCTTGCTGGGGTAAAGATCACTCCCCCTGCAGAGGGAGAAAGAAGTCCTGACCAGGGAAAAGGCTCATCACAGGCCCTTGGTGTGAATTGTTTATCAGGTGGCGATTCTCCCCGAGACCTAGGACTGGGATAGCCAAAGAGCCCAGAGAGGGAGCAATGGGCAGGGGTGTTCATGGGGACAGATGGATCATTACCAATTTTGCTTTCTAACACCTCTGCCCATATTACAGCCTTTAAGTTGACCTTAAAAAACTCTTCCATGGGGTTTCATTCTGGGCTTTCAAGGGAGAGTGATTTTATTCGATGTTTTGATTCGTTTTTAAGACCCTGAGACATTTCTGTTCCTTGATTCTCACCCTCTGTAGAGTAGGACACCACTTAGAAATTTGACAGTATTTTTCCTGAAACATTTTGTCCTTTTGTGATTGTCAAATATTGAATTAGGTCTTGTTAGAAACAGACCAGCAGCTGTCATTGTTGACATTTCCCTTCATTAGGAAGAAACTGAAAGCTGACATTTTCAACCTACCAGCTCCGGTTAAGCTGGTCAGATAAGACAGTTCAGCTTCAGATAAGACAGTGTGGGAAGCAAGGCAATCTTTCCCCTCTCCTGCTCTCCTTACAGAGCTGCCACGAAACCTTCACTGATAAAAACCACTGCACTTCATGGGTGCCAAAGTGTCTCTTCAAGGGGGAGGAAACGAAAAGTATCAGTTGACCCGAGGAGTTGAAGTCCGAATGCATGAAAGAAAGCATTGATTTGATGCCTATGAGATTACTGATTAACTCTAAGATTTGAAATCTGAATGAACGAAGACATTGATTTGAGTCCTGGTTTTGCCTCTTGGTAGTGAGCTCATTTCTCTGGTTCTCACTTTATTTGCAAAACTGGAGAAATAACAATAGCTCCTTTACCTACGCCAAAGGGTTATTCCAAGGAGTCAATTAGGTAAAATGTAGAGAGGTGCTTTACAAATGTTAGACTTTACGTTACATACTACATGGGCTTAATGAAATAGGTTATTTGGTCAGATTAATGGAAGGACTTCTGGAATCATTCAAAGGTCATGCAAGAACTGTGGTTGAGGTTTTGGAGAGCTGGAGTCCTATTTCACTCTCCTGGAACTCATCGCTAGGCTAAATTGATGAATGTATTTTCTTTTCTTTTTTTTTTAATTTTTTTCTTTTTCTTTTTTGCGGTACGCGGGCCTCTCACTGTTGTGGCCTCTCCCGTTGAGGAGCACAGGCTCCGGACGCACAGTCCCAGCGGCCGTGGCTCACGGGCCCAGCCGCTCCGTGGCATGTGGGATCTTCCCGGACCGGGGCATGAACCCGTGTCCCCTGCATCGGCAGGCGGACTCTCAACCACTGCGCCACCAGGGAAGCCCTTTTTTAAATTTTTTAATGGAGTATAGTTGATTTACAATGTTGTGTTAGTTTCAGGTGTACAGCAGAGTGATTCAGTTATACATGTACGTGTATCTATTCTGTTTTGATTCTTTTCCCATATAGGTTATTACAGAGTACTGAGTAGAGTTCCCTGTGCCATACAGTAGGTCCTTATTAGTTATCTATTTTGGGCTTCCCTGGTGGCGCAGTGGTTGAAGATCTGCCTGCCAATGCAGGGGACACGGGTTCGAGCCCTGGTCTGGGAAGATCCCACATGCCGCAGAGCAACTAGGCCCGTGAGCCACAACTACTGAGCCTGCGCGTACGGAGCCTGTGCTCCGCAACGAGAGGCTGTGATAGTGAGAGGCCCGCGCACCACGATGAAGAGTGGCCCACACTTGCCGCAACTAGAGAAAGCCCTCGCACAGAAACGAAGACCCAACACAGCCAAAAATAAATATAAAAATAAATAAATAAAATAGTTATCTATTTTATATAGAGTAGTGTGTATATATCAATTCCAATTTGTCCCTCCCCCGCTTCCCCCTTTGGGAACCCTATGTTTGTTTCCTACATCTGTGACTCTATTTCTGTTTTGTAAATAAGTCCATTTGTACCAGTTTTTTAGATTCCACATAGAAGTGGTATCCTATGTTATTTGTCTTTCTCTGTCTGACTTACTTCACTCAGTATGACCATCTCTGGGTCCATCCATCTTGCTCTCTAACCTAATCCCCTCCAAAGTTTGAGACTACAGTTTCGAAACCTTAATCACAGAGAATTATGTGTTTGAAGATTGAGGTTGAGGCAGCTAATACTGTGGTAGCTTGTTTGCATCATTTTGGGTTTTTGAGGGAAAAGGGGGCAAAGTTTGGAAGCAATTGCTTGAAGGTCACAGCAAAATCTGTGAGGTGTATTGACTTAGCTTGAGAAGTAGAATATGAATAAAATTCTCCCACCTACCAAATGGATATTCCAGGGTTTACAGGTAACCCAACTGAAAAAAAAGGAGAAGGTGAACAATGCCTGGTGCAACTCAGAGGTGAAAGTGGAGAGACCCGTCCAGTCTCCTTTTCCACATGGGGAGCCTGTTCCTCACTAATCTTGATTAAATTCAGGATGGGCAATATTGGGTCAAAACTCACGTGAAAAGTGAGTATCTTTACTTTCACATTCTAAGTAAATTAAGGTACAGCTCAGTCCCCACCGGGAATTTACCCAAGTGGGATGTTACAATTTTGAATGTCAAACAATGCAATCAATAAGGTGCTGACCAAAGCTGGTTGCTCATTCTGGGCAGCAAGTGACTTGACTGAAGTCTGTTGCTCTGTGCTCTGCATTAATAAGGCGAAGCTACAGTGCCCACCAAGGAGAACGATCCCCTCTAGCTCTCTGCTGGGCAGCCCAAGCGTGGGCCCCGGCCTTCCGAGCAGAGGGCCGGCCAGCTCAGCCTTGCTCAGACCCCTCCACTGGGCAGCCTTGTGCACCCACAGCCCATCTGGTTGAGGCGACCTGGTATCATTCTGTTTAACTCAGTGTCGAACACATCTGGAGAAAAGACTTGTGAGAGGCTTGGTGATGGCCAGTGACGCTTTCAGTTCTGTGGTGGTCATTTGCCTACAGGCACTGCTGTTCGAAGAGGAAGTCACTGTTTTCTCTGAAAATGTTTTCTTCTGTTTGATTATCCCTGAAGCACTACAGCATGTTTCGTCTCTGAGCAGAGACGGAGGTGGAAATTTCCATGGAATAGTATGAATCCTTACATCTGGGTCCTTATTCCAGTTTCTTACATAAACTTTAGAAAATTATCTCTTGAGCCTGAATTACCTTATTTGTAAAAACACAGATGCTATTATTTATCTCATAGACTTGAGATGAGGATTAAGTGAATTCGCAATACATGGAGATTTCCTCCCCAGCACCTGACACATAGTAATGGGCATTTAACAACTCTAAATTTTCTCCCCACCACCGTGGTGTGGATGAAAGAATGCAGCACAGAATGGGAAGTCAGCAAGCCCAGATTCTAGCAGTAGCTGTTAAATTTATCAGTTGTGACACTGGATAAGTCACAGAGACTCTAGTCTAGATTTCTTCTTCTATAAAAAAAGGAGGTGTTCTTTTTGATGATAGCCATTCTGACAGGTATGTGATGATATCTCATTGTGGTTTGGATTTGCATTTCCATGATGATTAACGATGTTGGGCACTTTTCACGTGCTTGATGGCCATCTGTATGTCTTCTTTGGAAAAACGTCTATTCAGTTCTTCTGCCCATATTTTAATCAGGTGGTTTGTTTCTGTATTGAGTTGTATGAGCTGTTTATATATGTTGGATATTAATCCCTTATCAGTCATATTGCAAATATTTTCCCCCATTCAGTAGGTTGTCTTTTCATTTTGTTGATGGTTTCCTTTGCTGTGCAAAAAGCTTTTAAGTTTAATTAGGTCCCATTTGTTTATTTTTTATTCTATCTCCTTTTCTTTTGGAGATGGATGCAAAGAAATATTGTTGCGATTTATATCAAAGGGTGTTCAGCCTATGTTTTCCTCTAGGAGTTTTATAATATCCGGTCTTACATTTAGGTCTTTAATCCATTTTGAGTTTACAAATGTTGGTGAGGATGTGAAGAAAAGGGAACCCTCATACACTGTTGGGGGGAATGTACATTGATGCAGCCACTGTGGAAAACAGTATGGAGATTTCTCCAAAAACTAAAAATAGAACTACCATATGACCCAGCAATTCCACTCCTGAGTATATATCTGAAAAAAACAAAGACACTAATTCAAAAAGATACATGCATCCCAATGTTCATAACAGCATTATTTACAGTCGCCAAGACATGGAAGCAACCTGAGTGTCCATCAACAGATGAATGGAAAAAGAAGATGTGGTACATATACACAGTGGAATACTACTCAGCTATGAAAAAGATGAAATTTTGCCATTTGTAGCAACATGGATGAACATGGAGGATGTTAGGCTAAGTGAAATAAGTCAGACACAGGAAGACAAATACTGTATGATATCACCTATATGTGGAATCTAAAAACTACAATAAACTAGTGAATATAACAAAAAAGAAGCAGACCACGGATATAGAGTAACTAGTGCTTACCAGTGGGGAGAGAGGAGATGGGCAATATGGGGATAAGGGATTAAGAGGTACACACTATTAGGTATACAATAAGCTATAAGGATATACTGTGCAACACAGGGAATCTAGTCAGTATTTTATGATAACTGTCATTGGAGTATAACCTTTAAAAATTGTGAATCACTATATTGTATGCCTGTAAATTATGCAGTACTGTACATCAGCTATACTTCAATTTAATAAATAAATGAGAGGTGGAATTGTCTTTAAGGTTTCTTCTAGCTTGATAAACTTATGCTTATTGGCACATTTTTTTCTGATTCAATTCTAAAATTTAGCACAACATTGTATTTGTTACCCAAGGGTTACTGCCTTTCACATTGTGTCGGCATTCATACTTTATGACCCTCCTGTATAGGAAAGATAGTTAGCAAGTTTCCGGGGATCTGCACTCTGTCCCTTGGAAGAATAAAGGAAGATCCTGTCAGTAAATCTTTTTAGAAGGCATCTTACTTTTTTTTTTTTTTTAATTTTATTTATTTATGGCTGTGTTGGGTCTTCGTTTCTGTGCGAGGGCTTTCTCTAGTTGCGGCAAGTGGGGGCCACTCTTCATCGCGGTGTGCGGGCCTCTCACTATCGCGGCCTCTCCCGTTGCGGAGCACAGGCTCCAGATGTGCAGGCTCAGCGGCCATGGCTCACGGGCCCAGCCGCTCCGCGGCATGTGGGATCTTCCCAGACCAGGGCCCGAATCCCTGTCCCCTGCATTGGCAGGCAGACTCTCAACCACGCCACCAGGGAAGCCCGGCATCTTACTTTCATGTCACGGGGATACAGCTCTCCGTAACGGACAGGGAGAATCTTATCCCTTTGAACATGGGCTTAGCTTCACAGTGCTGGACTGCAGAACCAGCCCAAAAGAGTCTACATTTGGTGCTTACATCTCAGGAGATGTTCAGTATTTGAAGTTCCAACCTTGAGATGCCTGCCAAAGGGTCATGGCCATTGCTATCCATGCCCTGAGATATTTCTAGGCTAGGTAACAGCACTGAATTCAAACTGATGTGTCTGTGGACGTAGGGGTGTCTGAGAGAATAAATGGACATTTGTATCCTATGAGGCTTTTTCACCCCCAAGTGCAGATACCTTTATTTTTAAAATTTTGGAAATTGATGGTATATAACAGTGGAAAATAGAGAATCTCAGTCCTGGCTAATGATGGTATACAAGAATTTCATCCATGATGATTAAAACTCTATGTTTTAGAAGCCTTTGGGGAATTGTTGGAGATCTATCTGCAGAAGACGGGCAGAGTAAAAGTAATCTCTCCACAGCTGAAAGACAGAATAGAGGCAGATTCTCAAATACACAGCAAAATTGAATAAACTGCTGAATTGACTGTGAGTACCTAGCACAAGGAAGCATGATCTCTAGAAACCAGTGCAAATTCTCCAGAAATTAACTTTGCTTTTAAGGTTGACAGACTCATATATTAGGGCCTGAGTACCTGACATGTTGGGTGGTATATTTCACGTTATCCTTGTGAACAAGTTGGAGAAGTGTGGATGAAACTGCAGCATTCATGTGAATTTACAGAAATCGAGCATTTCCATCAATCAGCTTGAACTTCCAAGGATTCTGGAGGACCTGGAGATTATGAAGGTAGAACTGGAGATATTTAGCATGGAGAAGAAACAAGTTTCTTTTTTCTGCCTTGAGAGGGCCAGGCATGGTAGCTGTTTTCAAAGATTTTTAACATCTCTGTCATTGAAGAGGAATTTAGACATTCCTTGTGTTTCAAGTAGGACAATTTGGGATGAGGAAGGTAGAAGTTTCTTAATCCACCGGAAAATGTTCCTGTCAACCAGTCTAGTGGAAGGGACAGTGTTTTGAGATAGCAAATATTACTTCCCTGATGAGTTCAAGAGGAAGGTGTTCCAACATGGACGCAACTAGAGATGATCATACTAAGTGAAGTAAGCCAGAAAGAGGAAGACAAATACCACAGGATATCACTTATTTGTGGAATCTAAAATATGGCGCAGATGAACCTATCTACAAAACAGAAACAGACTCGCAGACATAGAGAACAGACTCATGGTTGCCAAGGGGCAGGGGATGGGTGGGTGGGTGGGTGGGAGAGGGATGGGCTGGGAGTTTGGGGTTAGTAGATTCAAACTGTTACATTTAGAATGGATAAACCACAAGGTTCTACTGTATAGCACAGGGAACTATATCCAATCTCCTGGGGTAAACCATAATGGAAAACAATATAAAAAAAGAATGTATATATGTGTAGAACTGAGTCACTTAGCTGAATAGCAGAAATTAGCACAACACTGCAAATCAACTCTACTTCACTAAAAAAAAAGGAGGAGGCTGGTCATCTGTGTTGGATGCTGTCTAGGGGGTGCTTGCATTAAAGGGAAGTTGGATAAGATAATTCTTGCTGGTTCTCTCTAAACTTTCAGATGCCGAGATAAGGTTGAAGAAATAAGTTAGTGGTCAGAAAGCAAAGGAGTATCTTCCCCTTTCTCATCATGACTAAAGGAGCATATTATGTTTTGTCACACAGAAAAGACTTCAATTCCCAAGTGCCCTGCACTAGAAATAAACCAGGGATAAGGAAACCTGCTAAAAGCTATGAATACCAAGAATTTTCCAAGAGCATTATGCCATGGTTATAAGCTACCGGTAAAGGAGAATAGTTCATTTTTTTTTCAAAAGACAAGAATATTTACCAAATATATCCAATCTGATCAGAATTGTCACTGTTCCAGATAATCTGAACTGTGGATACTGCACTGTCTCTCATATTCTAGGAGTGGTTTGTCTGAAAACTAGATCTCTTTGCACATGTAAGTTATTTTTTCCTTAGAGGTCAAAGTTGTCTATGAGTTTTTCTTTTCCTTCCTAGTCAGGTTGATGAAGGTTTTGATTCCCAGTTTAGGAAGTTGATAGATTTTGAACTCTTCTGACTGTGTAACCTATATTAAGAAACACCATTTATATCATGACCTGGGATCATATATGCATTATAACTGAAATCAAATATCTGAGAAACAATAGCTATACTTACATACCCATATAATACTCTGAAATTTTCAATTCAATTCCTTAATTGTTAAATACTGTTCATGTCCCTCTAATTTCACAGGATTTCCAGGTTGAAAAACACTACTGGAGTCATTAGTTGGAGAAAACTCCAACAATGGTAGAATCAATGGGAGAATTCAGGTCTTGTCATTCAGGACATTTGATCAACTTGCTACAGAAAGACAATCTTTGCATATATATTGTCAGAAAGGTCCTGGAATTTGCAATACATTTCCATGTTACTCTGCAGTTCCTTTCTTCCCGACTTTTCTGCCTACTCTCCCCCTACCACCCCACCCCCGAGGAAATCCTCATAGCTACCAGTGGAAAGCATGAAAGGCTTGAGAGATGTATACGTAGACCACGTTCGCTCTGTGTATCTTAAAGCTTTACATCTAGAGAAGCAAGTTTTCGCTGAAAGCACGTCTGTTTATGCATACATTCAGGTGGCCGCCGAGATAATGGAATTGCTGACACACTGCTCAGAGCCACTTGGGTAACTAAGCATTCTTTTATTATCAGGAAGGCAAATGCAGTTTCGAAGATCAAAGTGGACACCCCCTGGAAGCTACATTTTTTACAAAAGGCTAAAGTGTCTGCCTTCCTAGGAATCAAAGGGACTTAAAACAGAAAGGCAGTCGTACTGGACAGAATGCCATTGTTGACAGGATGGCAACCACCTAAGTAGGTGAGAGGAACAAGAGGTAGTTTAATTCTGAAAGTTAGCACCTCTGCCAGCTCTGGGGTTAAGCAAGGTGGCCGATACTCTGATAGCTGTAGCTGGGGTCTGCCTGACAAAAATTTCAACTGTCAGTGCAGGGACCGAGAATATTTCTGGAATTTTCACCATTTGAAATTCCTTTGGTAGCATTTTGATCCCACATCTTCAGAAAGCAGGGGCCCCACTGTTACAGTGGAAGTAAAGTAGAAGGTCGTTATAATCCAGTCACGATTACAGTACTTACTGGAAAAGTTATCATGGATGAATCCTTGCTCTCCAACATGGCAAACTTGAATAGTAGCTACAGGACCATGGCTATTCTGCCATCAGCTGGCATGTAATAACAGATCCACCGTGTTTAGGGTCCTTCTGTAGCCTCTCGACACCCACCTGACTTTAAATCCCACCCTAAGCCCCTTTGCCAAGACTTTCAGATGGTTACCTTCAGAGATGTCTAAAGATCATCTCTCAGCTGGGCCCACGTCACACGCTTACTAGAAACTCCTTCCCCTGGATTACTAAAAAACTTCCCTGGAGGTTTTCAATCTCCTTTAAATCTTGGCTGAAGTATTCGGAAGAGTAACAATGGGCTTCATCATTTCTTCTAAAAAACTCTCCAGGAGTTTACGCGTCTGAAGAGGCCTCTTTCAGAAATTCTGGATACTTAATGAGTGCGCTTATTACAAAAGAAATGATTTCCCTTCGTTTTTACCAGGCTAATGTCTTTTGAAATCCCCTTTGCTTTCCCAAGAGTTTATCTTCTTAGAGAATAGAATCGGAAGAAACATTTTCCTGATGTTTATCAAATGTTTACTGTAATTTAAAGTGAGTCACTGAAGTAATTTTTGCACTTGGGAGTTTCTCTACTGTAAACTTTTATAGCCCGTGTTATTCATGAATAGACAGTATTGATTTTTGTTGTTGTTGAATGGTATGAGCTGTTTATATATTTTGGATATTGACCCCTTATTGGTCATATCATTTGCAAATATTTTCTCCCATTCTGTAGGTTGTCTTTTCGTTTTGTTCGTGGTTTCCTTTGCTGTGCAAAAGCTTTTAAGTTTAATTAGGTCCCAGTTGTTTATTTTTGCTTTTATGTCCTTTGCTTTAGGAGATGGATCCAAAGAAATATTACTGTGATTTATATCAAAGGGTGTTCTGCCTATGTTTTCCTCTAGGACTTTTGTAGTATCTGGTCTTACATTTAGGTCTTTAATCCATTTCTTTTTGTATATGGTGTTAGAGAATCATACAAATCAACATCAAAAAAGCAAACAACCCAATTAAAAAAATGGGCAGAAGACCTGAATAAACATTTCTCCACAGAGGACATGCAGGTGGCCAAGAGGCTCATGAAAAGATGTTCAGTATCACTAATTACCAGGGCAATGCACATCAAAACCACAATGAGATATCACCTCACACCTGACAGAATGGCCATCCTCAAAAAACACCCCAAATAACAAATGTTGGCAAGGATGTGGAGAAAAGGAAACCCTCATACACTGTCAGTGGGAATGTAAATTGGTGCAGCCACTGTGGAAAACAGCGTGGAGGCTTCTCAAAAAACTAAACATAGAAATACCATATGACCTGGCAATTCCACTCCTGCGTATATATCCGAAAAAACACCCAAAACACTAATTTGAAAAGATCCAGGCACCCCAGTGTTCACAGCAGCATTAGTTATAATAGCCAAGATATGGAAGCAATGTAAGTGTCCATCCATAGATGAATGGACACAGAAGATACATCCATGGTATATATATACAATGGAATACTACTCAACCATATAAAAGAATGAAAGCTTGCCATTTGCAGCAACATGGATGAACTTGGAGGATGTTATGCTAAGTGAAATAAGTCAGACAGAGAATGACAAATACTGTATGATATCACTTATATGTGGAGCCTAAAAAATACAACAAACTGGTGCCTATAACAAAGAAGAAACAGACTCTCAGGTATAGAGAACAAACTAGTGGTTACCAGTGGGGACAGGGAAGGGGGGAGGGGCAATACAGGGGTAGGGGATTAAGAGGTATAAACTATTAGGTATAAAATAAGCTACAAGGATATATTGTACAACACAGGGAATCTAGCCAATATTTTATAGTAACTATAAATGAAGTATAATCCTTAAAAATTGTGAATCACTATATTGTATACCTGTAACATATATATTGTACAGCCACTATACATCAATAAAAAATAAAATATTAGAAAAAACAGTATCGATTTTAATGCATATTAAATAGAATCTTAGAGAGTGTGCAAAGCCTTGATCTAGACACTTCTTTTGTACTAAGAAAAAATATAATAGTTTTAAAGTTATAAAGGTTTTAAGGATATCAAAAGGGTGAAGTATGAGGAATAGATAATAGCATGCCTTGGGCAATCTCTGGGTAACTTTTGGAAAAAGTTCACCATTAACCATTAATGGTCCTAATAGTTTGTCAGGCTGAGCCATATTTTTTTCTTTTTCTTGACATAGACAGTTCTCCTGTCCACATTGGAAAGAAAGAATTTAGCTTTGTAGAAATCAATAGATTACTGTAAACTTATATCTGTATAGAACTAAACTGGGGGCAATATTATCAAAGATCATCTACTCTGGGTCTGTCATTTGACTGAATTCCCCAAGTTTGAGTTCTGGGAGCAGCTGCTCGTCCGAAACATGGCCCTCCTTTATAAAGAAGCAATTCCCAGCAGGGCATGGAACCTAGGCCTAAATACTGGTTCATATTTTATATCATTCCCTAATGAAGAAAGGTAAAATAGTTCATTTAAATAATCCTTTAGGGAAAAGCAGAAAGAACAGAGGGAACTGAAAATGAGGAAAGAACCTCGAAGAGAATGGCTGAAAGGGACTGCATCCCTTTTCCGTGCATTTGCTGTGAACTCTGCCTTTACTGATTCTCACACCGCACACGCCCTCTCACACTCAGAAAGTCCAAGAATGTACTCGGCACAGCTTGTGACTTTACACAACTTGCAGGTCTGCCCTTTCCCCAGTGTTTTGCCTACTTTGGCCACCCGTTTGATTCCATTTCGTTAGAGATGGGTCTCCAGCTGACACACGCCTGAGTTAGCTGCCCCTTCTCCCTTGGACCCTCCCTCAGCTGCTACTCACTCAAAAGGGTCGCTGGGATCCGCCCTCTGCAGCTCTGGAGGGATGGGAATCCTCTTGTAGTACATTTCCCAGTCGAAGGCGCCGCGCATGGCATCCCCGGCCTGGGCCTCGTACCCAAAGTGATTGTGGTCAATGACATCGATCATGGGGCACACGATGGTTTTGTGGTTGAGTGCAATTTGGTCTGAAAAATGAAAGCACGGAATAGGAAATGACACGCCTGCCCAGGTCATCTCTCATTTTTCTGCCAAGAGAAGCCCTTCCTAACGCGTCGTGCTCGCGGTCTGGTTCCCTGTCGCCTTCAGAGCACTTTGCAGAATCTCTGCTTGAACGCTGGGCTTAACGTGATGGGACAGTGATTAGGTGCAATTAGTGTTGTGGTATCCTCCTCGAAGAAAGTGATGTCCCAGAGGTACCTGGAGAAGAGCGTTTAGCTCTCCCTCTGTCACAGTTTTGCTCTGACCTGTCCCCAATCTGTCATTTTACAGTGCACCCAACATGCGTGGAGTATAAACAGTCCTCGTGTTCCTTCAAGCATACAGCTAGAGCCTGCTGAGAAAATACTGGCCTGCTTTCTGGAGGTTCCAAAATGTAAATATTTAACTTCATGGGTTTTTTTTTAGCATCTCATCTTACAATGGCCATGATGGCTGTCCCTCCACCGCCCCCCAAATGCTGGCAGATTATACACAGAATTCTTTGCCCTCAGGCTTACCAGAGATTTTGCCAAGTCCTATTTTGCTACTCTTCTTTAATATAGACTCCGTTTATCAAAGCTATACGTTTTTATCTTCTCTCATCATAGCTGAAAATACGTTAGATGGCCTGATTCTACCGCTGCTATTCCTGCTACTGTTCAATTCTTGAGCAACTACTAAGTATACTCAGGCTGTTCCTAACCCTCCTAGCAACCCAGTGAGGTTGTTCTTATCATCATTCCTAGTTTACACATGAGAAACTGAGCTCAGAGAAGTTAAATAACTTGTCCAAGGTCGCTCATCTTTTGACGGCAAGAATTAGGATGCAATCCCTGCTTAATGGTCCTGTGCTAAAGTCTGGGGTCTTTCCAGTTGGCCATGGTGCTTCTCTGACGCAGAAAGGAGACTTATTTTCCAGTTGCACCTCCAGCTCCTCCCTTGTAGATGTTATTATGTGAGACCTGAACAGCCAGTGCTGGGAAGAGCATGTACAGGTACTTTGGCTGACCTAGAACAGCTACATGTGAAGTGTTGTCTTCCCAACAATGTGCATTTCTTCAGTATTTACTACAACAAACTAATAGTGTCAGACAGGCAGAACTTTTAAGTGCAAACACCTGCTTTCTGGTTCTTTGGAAGACCTTTGGATGTGGCGTGTGGAATAAAATACATTTAAGTATCTTTAAAAAAGAAAAGACATAATTTAGAAATAATGAGGTTTGGCTATTTCAGCATCATTATTCTGAAGACACTGATAAGGCAGGGCATGGAAACCACAGAATCCTATGGAAGATCTCCCCCCAGATCTACCTTTCTCTCTCCCTTTCTTTTTTTTTTCCCTTTCCTTCCTTCCTTCCTTCCTTCCTTCTTTCTTTCTATCTTTCTTTCTCTCTCTCTCTCTTTCTTTCTTCTTTCTTTCTCTCTCTCCCTTCCTTCCTTTCTCTTTCTTTCTTTCTTTTCTCTTTCTTTCTTTCTTTCTTTCTCTCTCTCTCCCTTCCTTCCTTCCTTCCTTCCTTCCTTCCTTCTTTCTTTCTTTCTCTCTTTCTCTCTTTCTCTCTCTTTCTTTCTTTCTTTCTTTTTCTTTCTCTCTCTCTTTCTTTCTTTCTTCTTTCTCTCTCTCTCTCTCTTCCTTCCTTCCTTCCCTCTCTTTTTCTTTCTCTTTCATTCATTCATGCACTCCTTAAGTTAATCCCACCAAGAGCTCTGTGGGCATTGTTTTCACCTGGGCAAGACTTGCAGTGGGCTTTAGTCTTTAAATGGCATTCCCCCATAGATGTCTTTGACAGAGGAGACCATTATTACTGTGTCCAAAATATTTCTTCTATCACCTCTGCAGGTATTTGAGTATTAAGGTTTCAGTGACTTTCTTCAGTCAAACTCAGAATCAGGTGGATTTACAAGTTCCTTGACCAACAAGGAGTCTCAAGGTGACCCGAAGAGAATTAGTCTGTTCAACTGTCAACTTTCCCTTCAGATTTCCTCTCAGCTCTCATCCAGCAGCACCAGCTCGGGGTGAAAGTAGCATGACTAATTTTTCATCTAAGGCTTGTGCCTACATTTCAATTTCCAGGGATCAAACAAACAGACTCTTAATGGGAAATTGAAATTCAGGTAAAATCCCAAGGTGAAACATGAACCAAGAAACTGTGTGGCTCCTCCTTTTTTTTTTTCCATTTTGGAGGATGTGTCAAGACACCGATAGAGGAAAATAAAAAAAGATAGTGATCCTGAGCGTGAATCATTTCTTACCCATCAGGCCTACAGGAAATGAAATGCTTCCATGAGAAAAGTGGGCTTCTCTGTCTTTTCCCTCTTTTTTCCTTTTTTTTTTTTTTTTGTTAGGTGCATATGAACAATCAGAGCCTTGATAATTGGCGTTTAGGGCTTGCTTTGGTTCATAAGTAAATTAGGCCTTGTGCTGACTTGAGTGTTCAGTCAAATTCCGTTTAAGGGAAACTGATGGTTGCTGATGAAACTCTAAATTGCTATGTCCTTGGACAAGCTACTTTTAATTAAAAGCTCAGAGGAATCTCTGGCCATTAGGAGCCTAGAAACATCCCTGTTGATGAGGGTGTCTGGGAGGTTGTCTGCGGGGGAGAGTGTGGCTCTGAGATGCCCTGGAGCCTTAGTTGCTGGTCATTTCCTGTTTCAAATGCAACACAATTTCAATTGATTTTTTTCCCCCACATCGTTTACTAATGGAGCTTTGCTGCTTCTATCTGAAATCCTGCACGGTTCTCAATAGAAAATGATTCTTTCTGAGACAGCTATTGTGAAGGAGGTTGTTAACTGGCTTTAGCTCCAAGGCCAGGGATATAGTTACAATAAAAGTTGATTCAGTGAAATGTGGAAGAACAGAAAGGAACTCAAAATGTGCGCACCAAGAACTTTTTAGAAACACACTTTTCCCCTCAGCCTTACAATTGATTCCTTAGCTACTACTGGGCTTGATCTCTGACTTAACTGTGAAATTAAAAAAATACTGGTGCTTGGAGTGAACCTCATGCAGGTTTCCGAGCTTGAGTGGTTTTCAGGACTTTTGTGTTTCTAACAGTTCAAGTGATAGTCTTCTAGTGATCATTTAAGATGTATCACCTGGACGGCAGCTCTGAGTGTTTGAGGGATTGTGTGTAAACATGATGGGGGGGTCGTATATTTACGGAGCTAAGCTGGTGCAGGAGTGGAAAAGAGAATGGCTTTATAAATCCTGGGAAAATGTCAGTGTGCTTTTTACTTTAACTGTATTCTGGAATACAGAAAAGAATACTTTTCTCATCTCTTAACAGTCCTATAATACTTGCTAAACTCTGTGTGTGTGTGTATTTTAATCATACTGTGCTTATAGGTAGTATAATGAATACTTTTTCCTTTTAGTGTTTACTCAGTGAATGTCTAAGATAAAGAAATCAAACCTTTTCAAACCTTAAGTTAGACTGCAGTTGGTATTACCTAAAATGTCAATTTCAATGTGGTTTTCTAGTTACCTATACGTCCCAGCAATAGTTAAGATAGAATTCACCGCTCCCACTGTAAACCTCGTAAAAGGGGTCTCTAGCCTTTGTCGATGGCAGATGACATAGAAGCGCACGGCACCCTCCCCCGCCTCCCCCGGAGGCCCCGGGGGCTGAGGGTCACTCACTGAGGAGCGGGGGAAGCCAGTTGACGTTGACCTCGCAGTGGGAGTCCAGGAACGTAAGGACCTCGCCTCTGGCCATGGACGCCCCCAGGAGTCGGGTCCGGATCAGCCCTTCCCTTTTCTTGGTGCGAACAATCCTCACTTTGGAAAACCGAGCCATGTATTCTTCCAGCTTCTCCTTCAGGTGTTCTGGGAAGGAGGGAGAAGAACGGGTACAGAAAGAACACAGGACATTAGTTGTAGCAGAATTACTCTCGGGCGTCTGTGTGTGGAGAGCGTGAACGGTGAAGCCCGGCGGAAGCCCATCTTCTCCTCGTTTCATCGCAAGGGGAAAGACGAGTAAGATTTCATGCCTAGAGGTCTCT
Source organism: Aethalodelphis obliquidens (assembly GCF_003676395.1). Classification (NCBI taxonomy): domain Eukaryota; kingdom Metazoa; phylum Chordata; class Mammalia; order Artiodactyla; family Delphinidae; genus Aethalodelphis; species Aethalodelphis obliquidens. The sequence goes on from NW_020838005.1 coordinate 9,463,721, forward strand.
ATACCTTACAAGTTGCAGAATGCTCCGTAGGATGCAAACGCCGCCCTTTGGACACTGACCCGCTGGCACTCCACCTTGTGGTTTCTGTGGACCAGGGGCCACCAGACTGCAGCCTCGCCAGCCTGCACCCAGGTGGGCATCCGCCCTGGGTCCCTGCTGGTGAAGTCAGGTGAACGTTCCAGCATATGGGCTCTTGCCAACAAGAGGGCCCTTTCTGGCAAGGCTTTGCCTAGTGTTCTCTGTGTTGAAAATACTGCATGTAAAAACCACAGGAAAGAAAAAAATACCTCTCAAATCAACAGGAAGCAAACAGATTTTCCCTCCTGTGAGGCAACAGCAAACTGGCACGCAAGTTCAGCCCATGGCTCCTGATTTGAAGTGGAAAGTGACTGATTTGCTGTTAAAATTAGATGTGAAGAGGGATAGGCAGATGAGATGCTACGTAATCACTGTGGGCTTAGATCTTTAAGATTAGAAAACAAAAATTTGGAAATGTTTCTTTGCCTAATTAAAAACAAACAGCGGGAACAAAATCAAATCAGATAACTTATTTACAGACTAAAACATTTCCTACTGGCTGTGATAAAATGCATTAATCTCTCAGTTCTTTTTTCAAGCCAAATAAGTGTGTTTTGGTGGCTTTCTTTCTGTGGGATATATACGCATCTCTGCTTTCAGTCTCCTGCATGTAAAACTTGAGGCGGGCTCTCCTGGAGCTTCTAACAAGCATAGTCTACTATTAATTGAAACAGCATCTTAGCATGCTGTTTGTTCTGTAGGTTTCACTTTCAAACTTTCTCTGCGTGTTTGCATCAAGGACAGTATTATTATTGTCTCCTCCTACGATCTGTAACAATAGGGATTCATGGAGGGATTTATGATCTCTTTCCTGCTCTCCAATTTAACAGATGTCAGAATTACTCCGCAATGGAGTTTCTCTGCATGCAAGCGTTTACCCTTATTCCTTTTTTTTTTTTTTTTTTGGTGCGCCACATGGCACGTGGGATCTTAGTTCCCCGACCAGGGACCGAACCCGCACCCCCTGCATTGGGAGCGCGGAGTTCCAGCCACTGGACCGCCAGGGACGTGCTTATCCTTGTTTTTATTGCTTCTGATTATTGGTGAAGTGATTAAAAAATTCTCAATTTCCTTTATTTTTCTTGACTGCCCTATAAGTATGTTTTACCAATGGGTCAGTTAAAATATTTCACGTTCTAATTTTTACTGTAAAAGAATGCTGGTGGGGTCTTCCACAAGAATATTTTAGATCAAAATATGCCCCCCTCTATTTTGTTTTCCCTGTAATGAACAGAGATCTGCAGATCAGACTCTAGAGTGCAAAGTTTACAGGATTTGGAGTCAGGCCAGGCCTGGGTGGGAAGTCTGTGATGATGAAGGATGTGAGTAGGTGCTGCAAACTCCCTAAACCTGACTCGGGGGGAATTTTTGTCCTCTTAGAGGGTGGAGGAGGGTCAAGCTTTTGACTACAGACCTGACAGTGCTCATTCAGTAAACATTTATTAAGCCAATAATTGGAGACCCCAGTAAGTCACTTGTACTTAGGAAGAGAGACAGCATTTCTTCTTCTTTTTTAAATATTTATTTATTGGCTGGCTGCATAGGGTCTTAGTTGCGGCACGTGGGATCTTTCGTTGTGGCATGTGGGTCATGGCGGTGCGTGGGCTTCTTTCTTGTTGTGGCTCACAGGCTCCAGAGCGCATGGGCTCTGTAGTTGTGGCGTGTGGGCTTAGTTGCCCCGTGGCATGTGGGATCTTAGTTCCCTGACCAGGGATCGAACTGGCGTCCCCTGCCTTGCAAGATGGATTCTTAACCACTGGACCACCAGGGAAGTCCTAGAAGCAGCATTTCTAAATAGCTGAAGGAATGCCTTAGTTTGAAAGATGAAAAATATAGACTTTTGTATTTCTCAGTGAGCTTTGGATAATTCATCGTCTTCCGTTTATTGCCAATTTAAAGCGAAACACTTTTGGCTAGCCATGAACGAGCTGGTATGAGTTGATGGCTGTGTGGTAGAGTCTCACCTAGGAGGCTGGCTGTCCCGTGTCTCTCTCTGCTTTGAGCCAGGTGTGCTGTGCCCCCTCCCTTTGGCTCTCTCCTCCCCTCTCCACTGTGTGCAAGGTCCCAGGAAGATTCCCAAGGGCTGTACAGCCCAGTGCCGCCTCTGAGGGAGCCTGGAGCTTACTGTCTTGTTAGGGAAATGAAGCAGAGGCCCGCCATCCAGGTGTGCTATCAAAGGCATGATAAGTGATCGGTGATCCGTACGAGGGCTCTGTGGGTACCAGTTGTGAAAGGCCTGTGTTCTATTAGGACTTCGCACAGTAATCAATGTTTAGGAAAACTTTATAATCTCATTCCTGTAATGTATTCAGTCATTGAAATCCTTCCGTGTCACCAACATACCAACAAGAATCACTCTCTAAGTTTATGTGTAAATCAGTTGTTTGGACCACAGGACATACCGTCTTGTGGAAGCAGTGTCCCCGCAGTCGTAGGGGACTGAAAATAGATCATGCACATTTGCTAAACCCACCCAAACAGTGTTCTTCACTCTTTCTTTAAACCTCACGGTTCTTCTGTCAAACGTACCACTGTGGGTACCATCTCGACAATCTGAGTGCGTTCACTGCTTTCCTCTCTGACCCCTAAGGACTACAGGAGTCTCTTCTGGGGGAGAGGAAGATTAATTCTCTGGAGCTGCGTATGAGAAAGTGCTTCTTTCTAGAAGAGATTCGCCTCCCACGTGTCCCAAAGCAAGAAGCAGGGGGTTGTCGGTCACCCGTGAGGGATTGTCCCAACTTGGGATTTATGCTTCCACACTTTCTAGTTTATAGGAAACTCTCTGGAACTTGGTGGGAGCATCTCTACATGTTGCCTTTCCCTCTCTGTACACTTTCTGATTCCGTGTATTTTTCTTTTATCAAAGCCCATTTTAATGTACTAAAAAGACTGTCCGGTATGAATTCACTAATCTCAAGAGGTTTGACCCCAAAGTGAGTCCATTAAGTGTTCAAATCAACTCCTCTAATTTGAACTTTGCAGTAATAATTAGGTTGCTTTGCCTCCGAATAATGTTCTAGTTGACTGCCCCTTGGAGGGGTCCGTTGTCTCTTAGTAGTTCAGTTGTAACATCTAATTAACCATAACTCACGATGAAGACGGTATTTTCCATCTGATTAACAAATTAGGCTCTCATACAAGGGAGTTCCTGGGGATGGTAGAGATGGCCTTAAATTAAAAGCAGTTTGCATTTCTGTTGTATGAACAGTTTTTAGATTCATTTCTAAAATATTATTCAAATGATTTTCAACATGATTTTGTATTTTAATTCAAGTACAGCATCTTTGAAGATCCCTTTTGAACTCATCTAATTTTAAAGAATAACGAGAATGTATGGTAGTTTTATAAAGCAGACATTTTGTTAAATAAATTTATATTTATTTATTTACGTCTTTATTTTGGCTGTGTTGGGTCTTCGTTGCTGCACGGGCTTTCTCTAGGTGCGGCGAGCGGGGGCTACTCTTTGTTGTGGTGCACGGACTTCTCATTTTGGTGGCTTCTTTTGTTGCAGAGCATGGGCTCTAGAGCGCAGGCTCAGTAGTTGTGGCACGTGGGCTCAGTAGTTGTGGCTTGCAGGCTCTAGAGCGCAGGCTCAGTAGTTGTGGTGCACGGGCTTAGTTGTTCTGTGGCATGTGGGATCTTCCCGGACCAGGGCTCGAACCCATGTTCCCTGCATTGACAGGCGGATTCTTAACCACTGAGCCACCAGGGAAGTCCTAAAGCAGACATTTTTTTATTGACTAGGAAACATCCGTAGAACCATTAACTTTTATTTTTAGTTGGTGGCCCTAGACTAGCGGTGGGTATATTACTGTTAAAATCCACTGAGTGGTACCCTGATGACCTAGAAGAATTAATACAATTTCAAACACGACAATTTCTGCCCAAGGTTTATTGTATCACTGGGGGGTAATAATGAAATGATGAGTTTTACTCAAGTGGAATTTTGGTGTCTTGCTACCGTGAACATTAAATGTAGCAGTTTTCTGAATGTACTTTTCCTTTTTTTCTAGGGATTTCACTTACGTGCCACAAACTGACACTATATTTAGTATTTAGGGTAGCAACTAAGCACTAAAAAGTCACCTTCAGTGATTTTTAGTCCAGAGCCAAGGACATGAGTTGTAGACCGATTACTGACTGGCCCTATGCCTTTGGTTAAGTCACTTCAATTTTCCTCACCTATGGAACGTGATGGGTTGATCTTAAATATTCCTTCCAGTTCTACGATTCTGTAATTTCTCTCGTCAAGTTTTACTTATGGCATAGATATTATCTATCAAGTATTTAGTTTTTCCTAAAAAACATCTTAATTGTTGGTCTTTTGGTGTTTCTTTGGGCTGCATGTCACTTTGGAAAGCAAGAGTCAAGTCAAAATAAAGCTGACATGTATCAGACGTTTAGTCAAAAGGCAAATGCCAGGGTCTTATCTTTGGTCAGGACAGCATCTGTCTAATCTCCTGCAGCTCCCTGTCTGTAAGACTGTCACTGATATCAAAATCATGACCTTGAAGCACTTTAAGTTCATCAGAGACCTAGATCCGTTCAATAAGTTATGCTTATTATGTCAGAAAAATACAGTAGCAGAGTTTAGACAGCTTTCTAGTCTACCTTGAGAGAGTGTTCCCAAGGGGACAGGGAATCTAAGCGACCATCAGTTTTACAGTGCAAGGCCAGGGTGTCCCAAGTGGTGGACTCACCAAAGGCTGGACAAACAGCTGCCCTGGGTTCAGCGGCTGGAATTGTTGCCAAGTTCCTTCTATCTCCTTTGAAGCCCCTAATTTAATCTCAGGGACAGAGCAAGAGGGGCAGGAGACCCTACTGATCTGGAGATACGAGTTTCTATATCTAAATACGTATTATAGAGCTGAAATTTCTTTGATGTTTATACGCTGGTGTTGGTAGATAGAATGTAGCAGAACATGGCCTTAAGAGCCTATAGAATATACGTTAGTTATTGTGGGTGATACCTGATGATGAAATGAAATGTGTTATAAACACACAGAAATATACACACCTTAAACCTTCCTGGTTCATCCTTTTACAACAAGAATATACTCTTAAGTATTCTGGGTGATCTGAGGTCTTATCACAGTGACAAGAAGTACTTCACAGTTAGAGACTGTAAGATATTCTTCCACTTCTCAATCTACTTGACACAGGCCGTGTGTATATTTTAATCCCAAGTGGCAGTGTTAAGGATAACTGTCTACTTAGCAGTGTAGAGACATTTTCTATATTCTTTATACAGGAGAAATGTATGTCTCTAGTTAACTCCAGGAAGCTGTCAATCTCTTTACATCCTAGCTGACCACACTAAGTATGTCCCTTTTCATAGCATTCAAATATAAGCATTTCGTATTATCTCTAGAGCACAAAAAATTCAACCAAGAAAGTATTAGATTTGCTGGAACTGTATCTAATTGCTTCTATTATGATTTCAACTGAGTTCTGTTTCCAGATGTCTTATTTTCTATTCTTTCAATGTACAAAGCATCTTGAGTCATTTGGGAAATAGCTGGGACACTAAACTTAAATAAATAGACAACATATATTCCAGCTAATATTAAAAAAAAGAAGAGATAGAATGTCACCCTTTACAACCCCTAATGAGCTAATGGATCAAGCTAACATCACAAAAGGAGCCAGATCACCTGTTCTGTGCTTCCTGATGAGGGAACACATCACTGCCTATGAAGCATTCTTAGCAAAGTGCTGAATCTGAATTCGGTCATGCCTATAGAACTACCTACCAACTTATGGGAAATAAAGGATCGATGAATACGTGAAATGGTGCATCTGGGAGATAATCAGCAAAATCTAAACTATAGAGATTTCTCCAGGGCGAATGGCTTGATTTCTTCAACAAATAAATTAGAAGAAGAAGAAGAAAAAAGAAACGGAAAGAGAATCCTAAAGATTAAAAGACACTTAAGAGGGCTTCCCTGGTGGCGCAGTGGTGGAGAGGCTGCCTGCCGATGCAGGGGACGCGGGTTCGTGCCCCGGTCCGGGAAGATCCCACGGGCTGCGGAGCGGCTGGGCCCGTGAGCCATGACCGCTGAGCCTGCACGTCCGGAGCCTGTGCTCCGCAGCAGGAGAGGCCACAACAGTGAGAGGCCTGCGTACCGCAAAACAAACAAACAAACAAACAAACAAAAAACTCAGAGGTCTTTTCTTTGCAATATTTTTGCTGAGTATTTTGAACTCACCACAGATTGATCCATTTTAATACAATGGAAACATTTCTGTAGAAACATTTCTACTTTTAATAATTCAGTAGTTTTATTTTATTTTAAACATCCTGTGTATTGCAAGGAATAGGTCATATAGTTTATAAGTTTTCATTTGCACCACATACATGATAATTTAGTCTAAATGCACAAATGTAGAAGTCTTACCATCAATATTACGAAAAGTCATTGGTTCAGTGTTATACTATTTGACCCTGTAAATATTTAAGAATTTTGCCAAAATAGTGTTAGGCTTTAGTCTGTAAATATTAGAGAATAGTTTACTTCTAGAAAAACATTACACATAATGCACTCTTTTAAATTAAAAACCCTATATAAATATCAGTTGAATTATCAGTGTTGACATAGGAGAAAATACTCTCTAAGCTCATCTAGATCACCTCTTCCTTTCACCTATTTAGTTTTTCTTTTAATTGTGGTGAAATGCACATAAGATAAAATTTACCATTTTAACTATTTTTAGTATACAGCTGAGTCAGTAGTGTTAAGTATTATATAATCAAAATGGTTGTGCAGTTGTGCTACAGACTGTTTGATCCTGCAAACTAAAACTCCTATAGCCGTTAAATAAGTCCCATTTCCTCCTCTCCCCAGCCCTTGGAAACCACCATTCTACTTTCTGTTTCTATGAGTGTGACTGCTCTAGGACCTCATGTAAGTGGAATTATACAGTATTTGTCATTTTTATTATTGGCTTATTTCACTCAGCATAATGTTCTCAAGGTTCACCCATGTTGTAGCCTGTGTCAGAGTTTCCCTCCTTTTTAAAGATGAATAATATTCCATTGTATGTATAGATCCCATTCTCTTTATCCATTTGTTAATTGGCATTTGGGTTGTTTCTGTCTTCTGGCTATAGTGAATAATGCAGCTATGGGTATAGGTGTACAAATGTCTTTACAAGACCCTGCTTTCAATTCTTTTGGATATATACACCCAAAATGGAATTGCTGGAGCGTGCGGTAATTCTATTTTCAATTTTTTGAGGAATCACCACACTGTCTTCCAGAGCAGTTGCATCATTTTCCATTCCCACCAGCAATGCACAGGATACTTATTCAATTTTAAAGCCCTTGTGATCTTTTTGGTAAAATGTATATTTAAATAAATCCTGTTTTAGTTGAATGTGGAGGAGAACTCTAGCCAAAGTCTTGAGAATGACCAGAAAATTCCCCAGTGACTCTTCCTAATTCACTGAATATCAAATATTCTATAAAGAAAGAAAAATCTGAGTACCGACAATGACAAATACTTCCAATGTAGAATACACCAGCTCTCAAATTAAGAAAGGAGCACAGATGCCAGTTTCAGGACTAAAATTGTTCAAGAAAAGCCTCCAGCACATGTTTCTTTTTTTCTCACTGTAATATAGACTGATCGAGAACACCTTATTTGAAAACATCCTAGTTCCCAGTCTAAACACTCCTTGTGGTTTAGAGTAAACAACATCTGATTACAGGCATCTGTGCCAGTTCCTCTCTGCACTATGCCTGCCTCTTCCAGCCTCAGGCATGAGGCCTGCAGGCTCCATCAGGGACCCCCAGAGCTCTGCCCTCTCTCAGCCTGAATTATCAGTTCTATACTTTGTACTTAATTATCTTAGTTAATTTCCTCATATTTACCAATATATCTATCTTCTCATTCTTCCCAGAGAAGTCACTACTTATCTTTCAATGATTCCTTTAATGTGTAAGCCTGTCAGAAATGCACATTTTATAAGATAATTTGTCTTGAGACATAAGAGGCTTTAAAAAATAAATTTAACCAAGAAAAAAACATCAAAAGGACCAGTATATTTATGCTTTTTCTCCTCTAAAGCCCTTAAGGGTAAAAGTCCTATTCATAAATTTCACACTTTTCCAACTACTTCAACAACTTCTTAATATATTGTGCTGGACGCCAGGTTATGTGATTTTAAGCTGATTGTTTTTGTATTCCAACATTAATGCCACTGCTAACTATTGATTTATTTGTACCTTCACACACATTCATGCCTTGGAATAAGCAGTGTTTTGTGAGCTGGTTCGACTCCTAGCGACCATCTTAAAAATTGGGACTAAGTGAGTTTTTCCCATCAAAATAATGATTTTTCTGTAACTTGTTTTCCTAAGACAAAATCAAGTCAAGAAATACAAACTCTGGGCATAAACAATTCCAAGGTCATATGAGCCCATCAACAAGGCTAGTAACAGGGTGACATCACAGCCTCCCAGTGAAATCAAATGCTGCTTGTATCAAACCAGCAAGCTACACGAGATCACCTTTGGATCCACGGGATTTGAAAATTCATTTACGGAATTTTTAGAAAACTCAAAGTTATAAAAAACCAAAGCTGGGATGCCTGAGAAAGGGAGAAATTGATCTTCAGCAAGTGAAAAAGCATAAAATTCAGGCAGAACAAAAAACAAAGACAAACTATAAGATGCCATACACCAGCACAGATATCAAATGGGAGAAACAGAATCTCTGCCCTTTTGAAAGTACTTTCAATTCTGCATTTCTCTAGAGTTGAAGCAAACCTAGTGTCTTTCACACATACGTGCTACAAGCCATTTTGTTTTTCTTTCGTTTCTCTGGAGCATCTATTGGAATTACTGGGTGGGAATGTTATATGGGTAGAGTTATAGGGACCAGTAATCTCAAATTAGCATTTGTGTGAGTGATTGAATACTGTCACCCAATAACTGCCCAAAGGGCCATAAAAACCTCTGGGGTTTGGCTTGACTTCACAATAAATAAAGACAAATTGGAAAGAATCCCTCTAAACAGTTCGTGTGAGAAAAATGCTATGTCAAAATTTCAATTTAGATGAGGCGAGAGCTAAATTAGATATCTGGAAATTGGTCCTGTTCCCAAGGCTACCGAAACTCCCAGTGCCTCACAATATTCTTGTACTGCAATATAGGAGGAGACATGCAGGAAATGAGCTGTCTGCCCTTGTTGAGGAAAATTGACTTGCTAAAGGTACGTCCTCCCAAGGCATTGCTCCATTTCTTGATAATACTGTTAAAGAGTGAAAAGGAGAGGGACCATAGAAGATATTGTCTTGGCTCAAAATTGAAAAAAGAAAATATAAAGAGGACCAAAAATGTGTCTCATGTCCTTGAATGAAAAGAACCAATAGAATAAGTAGCAAAATATGACAAAGGAATATATAGAAATAATAATAATATCTATATTTATTGAGTGCTTATAATTTCTGAGATATATTCATGTGCTAATTTATTACATCCTCATTTTACAGATGAGAAAAATGATACTCATTTGCCAATGAGGAAAATGAGGGTCAGAAAGGTTAAGAAATTTGCCCAAGATCATACAGTAAAGGGAGTCTGAAATATTTTAAGTACTCAATAAATGTCAGGATTACATGTCAGGAGGAAAAGAAAAACTTGAACCCAAATGTATTCATTAGGAATCTTTTAAGTATAGGGAATTTAATGTAGTGAATTAAGTATTTATAGTAATATATATATATAATTATTATAGAAGACCTGGAAAGTTTAGGAAAGTGGAAGGAAGAGGAAAAAAATCAATAAGAATTATACCACTAAAAGTCAATCACTGAATAAGTCAGACAGAGAAAGAAAAATACTGGGTGGTATCACTTATATGTGAAATTAAAAAAAAAAAGTCAAATTCATAGAAACAGTAGAAAAGTGGTTGCCAGGGCCGGGGAATAGGGAGAGGTTGGTAAAAGGGTAGAAACTTTAGTTATAGGCTGAATGCGGTCTGAGGATCTAACGTAGAACATGGTGACCGTAATTGGTAACAGTGCGTTGTGTGATTGAAATTGCTAAGAAGGTAGAACTGAAATGTTCTCACCAAATATATATATATGATGATGATGTGTTTAAGTTGACATGTACGTTCATCAAATCATCATGTTTTACACTTTAAATATCTTACAATTTTATTTGTCAATTATACCGCAATAAAGCTGAGAAAAAAGCCAATCATTGCTTACATTTTCCTTTACCTTTTATGCTTCCATTTAGAGCCTACATGTTCTTTTAAAACTAAGGTTGAAATTTTCCATGTCATTACCTTGAAATATTATTTCAAATGTGGAGTAATTTTGCCTTATTGTTGATTTAGGTTGTTTACATGATTACAGCTATGACTATTAGATATAATATATAATGAATATTTTGTGAATAAGTGTTTTCTGAATCTACAATTTTCCTTAAGAGAGATCCCAAGAGCTGAAACCAGTGCATCATAGGGTAGGAGGCTGTTGAGGTGAAAGGCTGTATAAAATATCTAATTAGAAAAGGTTGAAACTCTGTCTTCATTGGCTATGGAAGCCAAGGAGTTTGGAGGGGGCAAGGGGACTTGAATGGCCATAAAATTCATTCTCTTCTTTATTGAAGGAGAACTGAGGCCACCTCTCACCATCAAATGGCCAAACTGTCAGCACCTCCCCCTTGTCTGCCGATGAAGGGAATGAACTGTCCGTGCAGTCCTATCAGACCACCCTCTCCGCTTGTGCCCTTGATCCCACCTTCCTCATCTGCCCACAGACGTGCTCCTGTAGCGGTCCCGTCTCTTCCTTGCGTCTTCATGTTTGGTCCTCTACTGAGTCATTCCATCTCGAAGCCAAAACACTGCAATATCCCTTTTCTTAAAAAGCAAACCCAAAACACTGCCATATCCCTTTTCCTAAAAAGCAAACCTTCTTTGACCCGCACCCTCCTCCAGCTTCTGCTCGCTCATCAGCTCCACGTTTCAGCAGGATCTGGGGAGGGAATTGTCTAGATTTGCATCTCTAGACAACTTCATCTTCTCCCATTCTCTCTAAATCCACGCCTTTTGTTCATTCATTCAAGATGGTCATGGGATGCGTAAGCATAGCATTGTGCTACAGCCCATGCTCTTTTACCCTTTGAAACAGGAGTTTTTTTTTTCAGAGGGATTCCTCTGCTAAGATAAAGACTCAGGGTAGAAGGGATGTGATGTGAACACTGGCTGAGAAGGTAGAGTAGGAAAGGACAGAGGGAGTTGTTACCAAGGAAATAATTTTGAAATTCACTGACAGAAGAGAAAGTGGGTTCAGAGGCTTACAGGTCTGATTGTGAGCAGGAAGTACTCTGTGTGCACCTGCAGGGTGAGTTCTAAGATTCCTACTTTTCGGATAGAGCCAAGAAGGCGGGGGTCATGAGTAAAGATCTGGTTCCTGGAAAAAGTCTGAAGTGGTGAGAGGCCCTTGCTTGAGTAATTGAAAGCTAAACTGGACCAAGCACTATGAAGTTTCATGTGGCAATCCTCTCCAGGGAATGGGGGAATGATCCAACAGGTCTTTTCCATCTTTGCTTTCTGTGACCTCTGGCTGTAAACATCACTTTCCCTCGTTATGTCAAAATGAATTGCCTGTTTACCACTGAACTCTAGAAAGCGCTTTTTCTCCGTAGGCAAGACAACAACCTAGCATTTACTACCTGCACTTCATTTCGACTTAATCAGTGTGCGAAGGAGTCATTTTCAAATGGGTGATATTAGTTCCAGGATAGTTTGCTTATTTGCTGGGTACATGGTTCCCCTTCCTGGTTGAGCCGGAGCTCCCCCAAATTTTAGAAGATATTCCGAGGACAATGTAAGGTATATTTGCAAACTGGGAAGTCAAATGAAATGACATGGCCTTTAGATGGCCAACAACCTCCAGGGCAGGGTCATTTATTAGTACTGGCATCTGCTCAGTTTCCATAACAAGGAAAAGTGAGAAACACTAGATGACTGCATTTGTATTCTACAGTATTGCATATATTTCTTCTTCTCACGCGGGCAGAAGGAATAGAAATTGTTTAAATTTCTTACCAAGAAATAAATAAACGGTGTATCTTGGGAGTTTTATACATATATGTACACACACATAGATACATATGTGTATCTATCACTCAGTCCCTAAGAAGAGATGAAAGGTGCCTCATTTGTAATTTATTCGAAAAAATCACTGTTTCCTACCCAGTCTTGATTAAATGAGGCAATAAATCGTATGTCTGGAACCTGCCAAGTATCTGCCAAGGCACAGGTTGGCTCAGAAATTAACGAGGACAGAATTGTGGAGTTTTATAGTCTGTCACTTGTGTGACAAGTAATGATAAAGGGCAGTGGTCTTCTCTACCGATAGGCCGGCCACATATTTTTCTACTGTAATTCTTTTGTTTGGCCCTGTTTATCTTCATTGAAATGGGCTGTATCTCCTTGAGCTCCGGCAACGTTATATATTTTCCCTACTAATGATGTGTCTCCGTGGTCCCAGGGTTATTTTCAACACTTGATGAAGTTCACCCATGGAGGGACCGCAATCAGTCAGTGTGCTGCAGATGGTGCCGGACAGGCGTTGATTTTTCCCTCTCTCAGTGGACAGACAAGCCCTGCGTTGTTAGAGTTACCAAGGCTCCACTCCCGGGAGAGATTTGTTTTTCCCCAGTGACTTTGTAAGGATCATTTAGCCTGCAAATTCTGCCTGTCTCTCAAAATTTGTGTTAGACCACATCCCTGGTTTCGAATCTGAGACTACTCTTTCTGCCTATTGCATGAAGATGAGAATAAACTAGGACAAATGATAAGCTGTTAAACATTCATTGATACAACTAAAAATTAACAAGTTAAGGGCAGCGCTAGAGACGCCATGCCGCTCTTTGAACGATCCATGAACAAATAAAATGTAACACAAAGGTGGTGCAAGGCAGCGATACAGTGAATGTTGGGGGCACAGGGCACAGCCCTCAGAGTTGTGTAGCTTACAGTTTCAGCAGGACATAGTAACATTTCAGGTGGGAAGATGAGTAATGTCAGAATAGGGCTTATTTATTGAAGGTGTTTGGTATAGATGGTATAAAGATTCTGAAAGGCAGGATCCTGGAACTTGGATGAGTAAGATTTACAGAGATGAAGAGGGGAAAGGGAAGGCCAAGTTTTGGGAAGGACCAAGCCAGGACATAAGCCATCCTGAGAAGGTCCTTTATTATAGAAACACACCCCGAAATGAAACAACCGACCAACCAACCAACCAACCAAATAACAACCCCTGCTTGGGTAGATCCTTGCAAAAAAATACCACACTATGAAATTATGTGAAACCAGAGGAAACCAAAAACACTAAAACAAACTGTAATCTGCATCTTCTCTTATTTTTCCCTTTAGTGACTATAATTTCTTAAATGTTTTCATTTGCATATTGATATTTGGGGGGGGCTGGGTAATACACGCATAGGCAAAATGTTTAATACAAAAGGGTATATTTTGAAAAATAAACCCCATCTCATACACTCAGTACTCTATTATTCCTTACCAGAAATAACCCCTTTTACTAGTTTATATATATTTCTGGGATATTTTAACCGTGTGGAATTATATATACATAAGTGTGTGTATATTGTATACATTTAATGTGTAATATATTTCTATGTATGAATGAATTTCTACTATATATTTACACACATATAATTCTATATGCTTAAAATATATATATTTAAATTGATTACATATACATAAATGAATTTCTATCATAGTCTGTTAAACTCTAAGGGGATTTCTTTTGAAAATCCGGCGCTACGTTGTACCACTGGCCATAGAAATACCCTTCATTTATTTATGCTCGTTTTGTACTAAGAAATAGTTTCTTTTTCCACCATATGGTTCTGGTGAATTCTCGTGAAATCTAACTAAAAGTCATCACTAGAAGCATAACGAAATGTCTCAGGTGGTTCTGATATTGTCAAGTTGTTCTGGGAGAGGCACCACCATGATAAACAACACCAGTCCTAGCGCCTGGGACTTGTACCATTTGCTTCTGGGATCTTTCGACCAAATCACATGGACAGGAGCTTGTCATGGTTTCTAACAAAAACGAACTCTTAGTAAAATGTCAAGAGTAGATAGTAGTGTAGCAGAATCCAAAGTGCCTTTTTATGTAGGTCTAGAGCCAAATCTGAATGGGGACGAAAAAGGCAAATCATGAAGTATTGAATTCGAATACTTGTGGCCATGTTATATGAAATAACGTGTTCAGAAAGATGCCCAGAAGTTCTGTTGGGCAGCCTTCTCCGACAATGAATTTTGAATAAACTTTAGGGTCACAAATAGATATTAACGGGTTTTTTTTTGGAAAAGGAACAGAGACTTAAACGAATTCAAGCAAAAGGAGTATTTCATGGAACCCAAAAGCAGGAAGTGTAGCTGGGTTGCCCTAAAATTTAGATTAATTTTACAGATTAGGAAACGAGGGCTTATAGAGGATAAACAACTGGCCCAACTGTAGTCCACATCAAAGTCAGTATCCTTTCCCGTACACTGAGACAGGATAAAACAATCTAAGGACAAAATATTGAAACAAGGTTCCTTATTATTTTTTATCTAATTGACTTTGTTCAGTGATTCATGAATCCGGCAGCATCCTATCTAAAAGCTAGAAGAGTCCTCCCAAAGTTCCTTATTGCTGAAAACACTTTTCTTGGCTAAACTTGTATTTCTCCAACATATGATGAGTAGCACTTCTCCAGTTCCTGCATTTTAATATAGTGTTTCGAAAGGAACAGAGAAGTAATTCTGTATCTCTTCTCTGCTCCACTTACCTCTGCTTAAGAACTGCTCTTGCCATATTTGTTGGTTTCCAGTTGTTGGGTGATTTACATTTACGGTGTAATTGCTGGTTTACACATCCATCACTACCAACTAGTCCATAAGTGCTTAGCATAATGTTTAGACTTAGAGGATGATTTTTAATGGAAGTAAAATTGAATTATAGTAGCCCCTTCTCCGTATGAGAGGCAAATCTTTTTTTCTCTTTTGTTGTAGTTAAGATGTGGAGGGCTTGCCTGGTGGCGCAGTGGTTGAGAGTCCGCCTGCCGATGCAGGGGACCCGGGTTCGTGCCCCGGTCTGGGAAGATCCCACATGCCGCAGAGCGGCTGGGCCCATGAGCCATGGCCGCTGGGCCTGCGCATCCGGAGCCTGTGCTCCGCAACGGGAGAGGCCACAGCAGTGAGAGGCCCGCGTACCACAAAAAAAAAAGATGTGGAAAGACATTGTGATTTGAAGGAAGAGTGACAGAGAAAGACGAGTATCATATGACATCACTTATATGTGGAATCTAAGAAAATGATACAAATGGACTTATTTACAAAACAGAAATAGACTCATAGACATAGAAAACAAATTTATGGTTACCAAAGGGGAAAGGTAGTGGAGAGGGATAAATTAGGAATTTGGGATTAACATATATACTATATATATATACTACTATATATAAAATAAACAACAATAACCTACTGTATAGCACAGGGAACTCTACTCAATATTCTGTAATAACCTATTTGGGAAAAGAATCTGAAAAGAATGGTTATATGCATAACTGAATCACTTTGCTGTACACCTGAAACTAACACAACATTGTAAATCAACTATACTCCAATATAAAATAAAAATTTTAAAAAATGATTAGTAGTGTTTCTAGGGTGGGCCCCTTGTTCATTAGGCATTAGTCTGAAATGCAGTCAAGGGCGAGGTAGTGGTAGATGCTGAATGCCAAGTTCATTAAAGAATTTATCTGGTGCATAATAGGGAACCAGCCATGCGTTCTAAGCAGCATTCTTCTTGTAGTACTGGAGACAAAAAGGTGAGTGGTAACAATTTGAAGAAACAATCAGCACATATAAGGAGTCAGAGAACTTTTGCTTATGAAAGGAGTTGTCTCCATCATTTGTAGTAAGGTTAACAAGGTCCAGAGAGAACAGGAAACTTGTGTATAATCATATAACTAGTCGTAGGACTGGGATTTTAGTCTCACTCTATTATCTAGGTACCTCGGTGTTAGATTGGAGAGTCTGAGATAGCCCCTCTTCTAGAATAACGTCCTCATCATGCTCTAAGGACTGATACAGCTCTGTCCGGAGAAGAGTACTCATTTCACCACTGTCAGCCTGGGGTACCCTCTGCACATCTCTGAGACCAAGGAAGTTATTGTCCGGCCCTCAGGCAAGCTCTGGTACCAGAACAACTTGTGCCCAAGTGAGGATATTTGAGCCCAGTCAATTCCATATACTTCGCATTCATGTATCATCAGTGTGGTCAATGAGCATTATGTATATACCCAAATATATTGTACCTACCCTCTCTCCATCCCTCAGCGGCTTACTTCATGTATTGATCTGTTTTCTCCTCTTACGGCTGTATCCCGAATAACCCTTGCTCTGTCACCAACATATCTCTGTAGTCTCAGTTTTACAAGAAACATCTCTGTCCTTTCTCCCTTTCTCTGTCTCCTCTCTCTCTCTTTCAGAGCACACAACTCACAACCACCCTGAGAGACTTCCTTTGAAGAAATCACTCAGATCTTCCACATGTCATATCTTTGAGGACCAAGACGGAAGCAGCCTTTTTAATGCTTTCAGGTGATTAGTCTTCTAGTCATGTCTTAGCTTGGTGGCTTAAACAATAAGAATTTATTTCTCATAGTTCTGGAGGCTGAGAAGTTCAAGATAAAGGTGCTGACTAATTCTTGTTGAGGGTTTTTTTTTTTTTTTCAGTTTTCAAGCTGTTTCTTGGAGAGCGTGTGGTCTGGCAGTAGACCTGCTGAGACCCGTCCCCACTACCCCAGGCCAGCTTCCACTGGAAGCCTCCTAATCAGGAGAGTCTCAGCAGCTCTGCGCTCTCCCCATGTCTGCTCAGAGCCTGGGATTGTGTCAGGCAGCAGTGCCCACGGGGGCCTGGAGAAAGCCCGTCAGGTAGAGAACTGGGAGAAATGGTCAACTTGTAATACAGTAAGTTCTCTACTTTCTGGAAGGCGTGAGTGTGTCTGGGGCAGACACAGCAGCAGGGATGCTGTCCCTCTGCTTCAGGACGTCCAGTCGGCTCACTTCTCCAGGACCTGCTGGGACACTTTCTTGATCAGTTCATTGCTGTATTCTGGAGAATCCTTGTCCAGCTGAGACAGGGTGAAGAGATTCTGGTAGTAAGCTTCCATGCAGAAGATGTTGGCCAACAGGACCTCATGGTCATGGTTCCGGGGCCCCATGTGGATAGAGCGGCTAGCCCATGATAGCACGGCCCTCATCCCATATAGGTTGATGAGGATGTTGGCTACTCGATTCAAGACCAACTGCTCCTCCACGATAGTGAGCTACCTTCTCACTATGTCCTTACAATGGAGAGAGACAGAGAGAGGGAGAGAGAAAACTTGTCTCTCTTCCTCTTCTTATAAGGACATTAATCCTATAAAGGGAGTCCCACACATATGAACCTACCTAATTACCTAAGCCTACCTAATTACCTCCCAAATCCCTACCTACTAATATCATCACATTCAGGTTAGGGCTTCAACACATGAATTTTGGGAGAACACAAGCATTCAGTCCATAGCATGTTGTAAACCAAACTGACCAACTCATTGGCATTGATACTCAGCTGTGCTATGCTCTATCCATCATTGTTTTTTTTTTTTTTTTTTCCATCAGTTTACTGGCTGCTCCCAACTGAGGATATTGGGACCAGAACAATTCCAAAACCTGTCTACATAGTTCATCTTACAGCTTTGTCTCCTTGACTTCAGTAGCACTTAATTTCATCATACTTCAGTCTCCTATTCTCAGGACCCCATCTTGTGTTTTGCCCTCACTCTAAACTACCCCATGACACAGGAATAATAACTCTAGTGTCTGAATCTCAGATCAGAGTTTCCTATCACCTGCTTCTTCCTGTGTCTTGACCTTCTGCTTTTATGCCATCATGTTCTCCATTTTCTTCAAACCCAACGGTTTTCTCCTGGTACCTATTCCTTTTCTGTCCCGTGTGAATTCCATGCGTCAACATCTGAACCCACATTGTTGATTCCCCTGACCCCACATTCCCTCGGAACACATTTGGCCAGACCTCTTCTCTGGATCACACTCCTCTGTGCTCTGTTCTGCCTAAACGGAGCTGTCAGAGTTCAGGTTGAATAAAATACGGTATCTGTGCCTATGGGCACCACAACAAATATGAAATGCTCCAATCACAGCTGGACGCTTGGGACTAAACGTCAGCCCTCTCACATGTTGGTGAGCACCTTGTCCAGTGCCCTTTGATGAATCACCTTTACCTGTCCCTTCAAGCTTCCATTCAGGTACCACTCCCCACTGTACCAGTCAAAGATGTTGACTTCTAGTTTTCAGTGAAGGTTAGAGTTGACTTTAGCTTCTCACTAAACTGCGCTCCTTGAGGTCAGGGACCATGTTTTGTTCATTTTTATATACTTAGCACAGTACTTGGGCATATCCTATATAATAAATATTGAATGAGTAAATGTACCCTTTCCCTGTTCACAAAATGATTGCTGTCTACACCCCAGCTTATCTAGTCTCAGAGGATGTGTTTTGTGCTCTTGAGGACCAACCTCTTTGCACCCTAGACCTCATCCCTTGATGACCCCTTTGTGATGTTGTTCCATTTGTTATCAACTCTCTCTCACACATTCAATTTTTTTCCTCAGTTGGCTTCTTCTCTTTAGCTATAGACATTTTTGAGTCTCTCTAATACTATACAGTAAGTCCCCTATATACGAACCTTCAAGTTGTGAACTTTCAAAGATGCGAACATGCGTTCGCATGTCTAATAACGTAAGTTAGTTCACGTGTCCGGCGTTCATTGTCATGTGTGTGCATCCTCTACAAGTGGTTGTGCTTTTGTGTACTTTACTGTACAGTACTGTATAGAGTAGAGTATCTTTATTTCAAATCTAGGATGTCCAGAAGCAAGCGTAAAACAGCGGTGATGTAGCTGGTACTGCTAGGAAGCGCCAAGTGATAATGATGGAAACAAAAGTGAAGATAATTGAGAGAGTGGGGTGAGGCAAAAAGTATTATAAACCTATGACAGTGCAATACTCTAGGGCTGATTGTGTTAGCGTGGTACCTAGGCTAACTTTGTTGGACTTATGAACAAATTGGACTTACAAACACACTCTCGGAACTGAACTCGGGACTTACTGTACTAGATAAACTAATAAAAGTATTCCTTTAAAATCTGAATTTCTCCCTAGCTAATACAAAATGTTCTACTTTCCATCATCTCCAAAATCATGGAAGAGTTTGCTCTTTACTCCTTGAAGCGCCGAGATCTGGCTTCAGCCTCTACCTCTGTTTGGAAACTCCTGTTACAAAGATCTCCACTTGTCAAAGCACACACACATTTTCAAGTCCTTGCCTCACTGAACCTGATCTCTTCTTCTGGAAGTTCTTCCTCACCTCTGATGATTCTGTGTTTTAGATCACATCTCAGTTTCCAGATAGACTCCTCTGCTCTTCATCCTGCAAATGCTGGGGTTCCCCAGGGACCTCTCCTTGGCCCTCTCTTCCCACTTATCTCCCTGGTGATTTCGGCTTCCCCCAAACTCTATCTAGTAACTTAAGACTTCATATTACATCACATTGCCTCCGTGAAGGAAGGCCCAGGTAGCGGGAAGTTTTGCTTTAAAGCACAAGACCGAATGACTACTTTTTGAGGTGATCTATTTCAGGGCTTCTTAGTGCTTTCGGCATCTGGGGCTCAATAATCCTTCGTCATGGGGGATGTTGTGAATGCTTAGCAACCTCACTGGCTAGATGTCAGTAGTACCCTCGAGTTAACCAAAACTGTCTCCACACGTTGTCATATGTCTCCTTCAGGGCAAAATTGCCCCTGGCTAAGAACAGCTAATCTCTCTGAAAGCGGCTAATAACAATGGGAAAAAGAGGAACATTAGCCAATTGTGTTGTTAGTTTCCAGAGATGAGCTCTAATTTCAAACTAATCTGATCATGTTTTTGTTAATTTTTGTTTTATATTGGACTATAGTTGATTTGCAATGTCGTGTTAGTTTCAGGTGTATAGCTGAGTGATTCAGTTACACATTTATGTAGTCTTTTTCAAATTCTTTTCCCATTTAGGTTATCACAGAACACTGAGTGGAGTTCATTGTGCTGTATAGTAGGTCCTTGTTGGTTATCTATTTTATATGTCGTAGTGTGATCACGTTTTGAACGAGAGCCTTATGTCTTAAAATCTGCACTTCTTCCTACCACTCTCATGGACCTGGCTAATTAGCAGGGTAATTCGACATCGTTTCCTGGAAATTTATTTTTTCCTTCT
This sequence comes from Aethalodelphis obliquidens, assembly GCF_003676395.1. Classification (NCBI taxonomy): domain Eukaryota; kingdom Metazoa; phylum Chordata; class Mammalia; order Artiodactyla; family Delphinidae; genus Aethalodelphis; species Aethalodelphis obliquidens. Next base: position 9,484,153 of record NW_020838005.1, read on the forward strand.
CTTTGTTCTGTTATTTAGTTTCCCTGGAATATAGGCTGAACTGTAGTAACAGTGGTGGAAACCTCAACAGCAGCCTGGAATACAAGGTCCTTGTGGAGGGGGAGGTGGGAATGACTGAGAGATAACTGACCCTGAAAGAAGAAAATAAAACTTCTCAGGAGAATGTTTGAAACTGTACCTAATTTGGTTTTTGATGAATCAGAGAAACTTGCAAGGGCTTATTGTCTTTATGCGCATGAATTCAGCCAGTATGAGAACAGAAATCACCCCGGTGAAATTTTGAACCTTCATTACTTTTCATTTACATTCTTTGCAGATTAAATATGCAGATTTTTCTTTGCCACATTAAGAGACTATGCCCATCCCAGAAGAATATGCCTTTCTACAACACCTTACAAAAGGACCTCTTTTAAGTTTGCTTCTTGGTGAACCTGTCACTGAGGTTAGGGACACGCCTGTGAGAGTTTTGGAAAGAATTGATGCCTTTAGAGTGAAAGATTGAGAACTTGTGGATAGAAAACGTTACTGATTAAGTTTGAATCAAAACCAAATAAAATGCAAAACAGGAACAAAATAATCTCAGACAAATATTTATTATGTTAAATAATCTTATAAATCAGAGGCAAGAAAATCCTTTTTCTTTCATGACGTGATACCTTAATGGATTAGCCACGTTCCTAAAATAGGAGGGAAGAAAAATATTGTCCCCATTGGACCACAAAGTGAAGGGTGACCCTTATGTCCTATGTGAAATTTGACCAAAACTTCACATTTTGCAAACCTCTACCTAGAGTGCTGTAAATACAGACAAGAGAGAAATATTCACTTTTGAGAAATACTTTGAGCTTCCCAGTTGTAAAGGATTTATGTATTCTGAGGTTTCTTAAAGGAGCTTAGTGGCTGTGGCTGGCAGACAGCCAGCTGATTAGAGAGAATTGAAGCTCAGGTTTCCCCCCCTCCCCCCACTAATGTCTCTGGTTTGCCCTATTTCGGAGTCATTGTCTTTTTCTTTCTAGAGAATGCAGGCATGCGATTCCCCCTTTCCAATCAACTATGAAACTTAACTGTGCAGTGGAAGGAGGTTTCCCTTAAATGATTCTGACATCCTTCAGAAGCAAGACCATTGATCACCTTTAATCTTAATGGGTTGGAACTAATTTCTGAAGGCCTAAAGTTTCCTCAACTGGAAAAGAAACAAATGATAAGAAACACCAACAAAAACCCACATACAGTCAACATAAGCTCCAGAGAGTAAAAGTCATGTCTTAACTAAACAGATGAGCAGTGATGATTAATGTCTTCTGCATACATTTCTCTCTGGAAAACTGTTTAGAATTCTTTTTTTTTTTTTAACGTAGCACTCACATGAATTCAACCTTAAAGAGGCGCCCTCTTTCCTATCACTGTCTGTTCTCTGTGTACTTTATTTTTCATATTAACTCTTAGGACCATATGACATAACACACATTTTTCTTTGTGGTTATTCTTTCTCCAATAGGATCTAAGTTTCATCAGAGCAGGGACTTTGTTTTCCTTTACTGCAATGTAGAATAATTCCTGCTACATAGCTAGGCAGTCAATAAATAGGCATAAATGAATAGAATTCCTAATTAATAGGTTTATGTTCATCATTTAAAGACATAATTTCACTTCCTCTTGTGTTTGCTTTTGGGTGACTTCATACTCAGCCAACTACATTACTACATTACTGCCACCAACAATGATCGGTTAATTTACTCTCTTTAGAGATCAAAGAATGCGAATTTCTATACTCAAAGTAGAACTGTACTCAAACTACCCCATTAAGAGAGTTGTTTACTCATTAGAATCCCTGCAGTAGGTCTCTTGGCTATTGATTCCGTTATCAAAACTCCAATCACATAGGCTTCCAGAATTTCCAACTTTTGAAATATTACCCTTTTCTCTTTTATATTGATGATTTCCTTTGCATATAACAGAAACTCATTCTTTTCTTTTTTGCTTTCTCTTCTTTTGGCCGAATAAATCTAGTTTAAATAAGTTAATGAATACTACTGAAATATTTTGAAAAGTCTAAGGTATTCTGAAGTGTTAAATTGTCTTGCAAAGCTCTTTCTGACCCAGCTGATGTTTGCGTATATTTTTTCAAGCCAATTATTATAACCTTGTTATGTCTTTCTATTATTCTCATTCACCAGCTTTCAGAGCTCTTGTACTTTATTCCATCAGTTTCTATTCTTTACATTAGGGAAAGGCTAAGAATCAGAGAGCTTTCAGAACACACTGGGGTTAAGACCCTCCATTTTCCATTGGGTTTTGTTTCTTGTTTTACCATTTACTCGACAGTGAAGACATGTACTAATGATGTGCTCATGGAGATGTACTGGCATTAGCAAGAAAGTTATAAATCTGCCCAGTAGGTAATCACCTCAGCTTGTCTTGTTTTTAGGATGATTTCTTTTGGATTTGTGCTAGGGTTCAGAAGGAATGTGATGGGCATAGGCAGTAGATGGGTAGGGATAGCATACCCAATCCTGTTTCTGGAAGCTTCCTCTAGCAAAGATCACTTTTACTTTTATGAGAAGCAAGCAAGCACTTCCTCTAAATTGTGAATCAGTACATTCTAAACATAATTTCTATCCCAGTGGTTCTCAATGGGGAGATAGATGTGTGGGAAAAGGTGGTGAATTTTAGAATTCCCTGGAAATTTTTCCAAACACACAGCCCCTTCATGCATTCTTACATGGTTCTTAGGTAAGTCCATTTCGTGGCAGACACAAAAATGGTTTGCCCCAAAATGTTCACATTCTAGTTGCCAGAGTCTCTGAATATGTTACCTTCCACGGCAAAAGGGAGTTTGCTGATGTGATTAACTTAAGCGGCTTCAGGTTAACCTGGATTATCCAGGTGGGTTCAGTGTAATCACGGGATCCTTATAAAGGAAAGAGAGAAGCAGGAGAGTCAGAGAGAGAAATTTGAAGATGCCACACACCTGGTTGTGAAGATGGAGGACGGGGCCATGAGTGGGGGATGCAGGAAGCTTCCACAAGAAAAGTCAAGTAAACGGATTCTCTCCTAAAACTTCCAGAAGGAACATAGCCCAGCTGATTCAGCTTGGACTTCTGATCACCAGAACTGTAAGATCATAAATCTGTGCTGTTTTAAGCCACTAAGTGTATGGTAATTTGTTATGGCAGCAGGAGGAGACTCATATAGTAGTGCTTACTGGCATGTGTGGTTTGGAAAAGATTCCTGATACTCTTCTGCTCTTAATGAGGATCACTATTTTGATACTTTATTAAGAGCTATTAAAATGATGTTATGCTATCTTATATTAAATTTAAGAATATTGATAAGGAAAAATGTCAGACTGAATGTTTTGTTTGAAAAGAAGTATTAACTGTTAACAAAATCTAGAATACATCCCTGATGGAGTAATGTACTGAAATTTTTATCTTCTCTTCAACTCTGCTAATGATGGAATCAAACATACAGCTGAAAATCCATCAGTGTTATTGATTGTCCCATGCATAAAATTTTAAAAGCAAAAATAAGTTTATATTGCTTAAAAGAAAATACTAAAAAAGTTATTGAGGCAGGTTTATTACAGAAATTTTTAAAACTTTCATTAATAAGGCAATAATAGACCTTGCAAACCCCTCTAGTGATCTGATTTACCACAATTTCAGTAACCTCCAACGTTTCAGCAGTAATTCTTCTACGTCAGAGGATATGAAGATTCATGAGAAGTGGATACTTAGGTACCAAATCTAATTCTCAATAGTCTATTCATTTCTCAAGTGATTATGAAACAAATCCTCTCTAACATGCTAAACAGGACTTAGAACTGCTAAGTAAACAGATGATTGTGAAGGGATACTTTTCAGACGATTCCACCTTCTTTTGGCACCTGACGGTGGGATGTGGTGAAGGCATGAAGCTGACTCCGTAAAGAAAACACTTGGTCTGGATGAAGCAGCCCACAAGGGGAAATAGGGTGAGCTTTATAGATCTCCCTGTAATAAAAGAGAGCAGAAATGCATCACGGGAGGTGATCATTTTTCATGACCGGACTCCAAGGAAAATTACTAGGGTCTTCCAAGGTCTACATACACTTTTATATGTAGTGGCTTTCAAGGGTAGTTTTACCAAAACTTATGCAGAAGCATTCTTCTTATAGTTTGTCCCATTTCTGACCTCAGTAAAACCTGAGGGCATACTATTTAATCATGGTTCTGTGATTTTATTTCCACTAAAGTAATGAGAGTCCAGCTACGTGGACACAGTGGGGAAAAAAAACCCTGTTGCCATTTTTTGGTGCTCTTAAGAGATGGTGCTTTGCAAACATTAATCTATATCCTTTGAACATTTTGCAAGGTAGATTATTATTATCCCTTCTTTAACAGGTGAAGAAACTGGGAGCAAAGAAGTAGATTAACTGACCCAAAGAGGCAGCTGGGATTTGAACCCAGATCTACCTGACAATAAAGCCCTAGCTCTTTCTCGATTTGGTACATGGGAATCTTTTGAGGAAAAATTTCAGAAGAGTATGTTTCCTAAACTCTGCCTGTCAGATATCAATTGGCTCAATTAATTTTTGGATAAGGTGGCTTGAAGCTGAAGGTACAGGCAGGTGTCTGAATGCAAGTATTGTGATAGTTGAAAATAAGACCAAGGAAATAAAAAAAGACCTAGACGCTATGTACACCACTCTATCTAGAAATACGGATAATTTATCCTGAAAATTCAAGACTCTGTTTTGGTATTGTTGTCTCAATGGAGAATCAACCCATGTTTAGACAGCAAGCAGAAGGGATAGAAGGACTGGATTTACTTAAGCAAACAGCTTTAGCTATGTTCCAGTGTTCAATGAGAATTCACACGAAGACCCAGAAATCTGCAGGGTCCTCCATGTATGGACAAGGAGGTCTTAGTCTCAAAGGCTTTCAGGGGAAGACGTTACCTGTCTCAGCATGGTTGCTGTTTGATATTTTTATTGAAAAGATTTTTAATTTATACAATTTTTAACGTTTATACTGCATTTATTGTTATTATAAAATATTGGCTATATTCCCCATGTTGTACAATATATCCTTGTAGCTTATTTATTTTATACCTAATAGTTCGTACCTCATTTAATCCCCTCTCCCTATATTGCCTCCCCCCTTCCCTCTCCCCGCTGATAACCACTAGTTTGTTCTCTATATCTCCTTCTTTTTTTGGTTATATTCACTAGTTTGTTGTAGTTTTTAGATTCCACATATAGGTGATATCATACAGTATTTGTCTTTCTCTGTCTGACTTCTTTCACTTAGCATAATACCCTTCAAGTCCATTCATGTTCCTGCAAATGGCAAAATTTTATTCTTTTTAATGGCTGAGGAGTATTCCAGTGTGTGTGTGTGTGTGTGTGTGTGTGTGTGTGTGTGTATGCATACATAAAACATCTTCTTTATCCATTCATCTGTCGATGGACATTTAGGTTGCTTCCATATCTTGGCTATTGTAAGTAATGCTGCTCTGAACATTGGGGTGCATGTATCTTTTTGAATTAGTATCTTTGGTTTTTTGGATATATACCCAGGAATGGAATTGCTGTGTTATATGGTAGTTCTATTTTTAGTTTTTTGAGAAACCTCCGTTTCCACAATAGCTGCACCAACTTACATTCCCACCAACAGTGCACAACGGTTCCCTCTTCTCCATATCCTCGCCGACATTTGTTATTTGTGCTCTTTTTGCTGATGGCCATTCTGAAAGGTGTGCGATGATACCTTGTTGTGGTTTTGATTTGCATTTCCCCGATGATTAGTGATGTTGAGCACCTTTTTATGTGCCTGTTGGCCATCTGAATTTCCACTTTGGAAAAACTCTATTCAGTTCTTCTGCCCATTTTTTAATCGGGTTGTTTGTTTTTAACGTTGCGTTGTATGGGCTGTTTATGTATGTTGGATATTAATTCCTTATCGGTCGTATCATTTGCCTGTATTAAGCGGGGGAAGACAGTCAAGCTGCAGCATATTTAAAATAAAAATATGTAGATACCCAGGAGCCCCTTAATGCCATCCCTCTGATGGCAGGGTGCAAAAATGATCTGGGGATGAACCTGATTGATAATATGCTATTCTTTTTGAAAACAATTGGTCAGTCAGGTTCTTGCTTATTAAAATGACCCTCAAATGTGATGATAAGACAAAGACTTTCAATTTATCCCTTATGAAGGGAATATGCAGCTGTTTTATCTAAAATCTGATTCTTATTACCCAGGTATAATTTAATAAGAGGGTTGAAACACATAGTTCCATGTCAATTAGGCTCAGAATTTCATCTTCCAAAAGTCCCTTCCTCTCATTCCTGGGAAAGTATTTAAAACATGATCTGGAAGGCAAGGATTTTGGAATATAACCAGAAATTGTAACCATATTTGGATGGTTTATTGACTCAAGTGATGCCGATAAATAAAAGGTGAGCAACGGTGGGAAAATTATTATTTTTTACTTAGATGACCAAATACACACAATTACAGCAAGTATAGTTGTATAGTTCTAATTATCCCTAAACTTTGCATGTTTCTCAGAGAGAATCATGGCATCCATGACTGACCTAGATTTTTTTTTTTTTTTTTTTGCGGTACGGGGGTCTCTCACTGTTGTGGCCTCTCCCGTTGCGGAGCACAGGCTCCGGACGCGCAGGCTCAGCGGCCATGGCTCACGGGCCTAGCCGCTCCGTGGCATGTGGGATCTTCCCGGACCGGGGCACGAACCCGTGTCCCCTGCATCGGCAGGCGGACTCTCAACCACTGCGCCACCAGGGAAGCCCTAGATTTTGTTTTAAATGGCTTGATGGAGTCATGGCTTTTTGATGAAGAAGTAGGTGATAATTTGAATTCAGAAACCTAAGAGGATATACTAATATGTTTTCCAAAATATAACTGCACCATGTTGAAGGCCAAGTTTCTCTTCGCTGAAGGTTGGTGTTACCATCAATGCATTTTGCTAAGCAGAAACATGGTGGTCATTCCATTTTGCTCCCCGGCACCAGAGGGACTTCCTCCATGACCTCCACATGGTGCCTGGATCTGCACCCATAGAATATCCATCTGTGAACCAAAGGTTCCTTTCCTTCCTAAATCTAGGATTTCTTGGCCTTAAAACCAACACTTGAGGATGGACAGACCCTAGGGTGACACTTCCCCCAACAATTCTCCCTTCCTGATGTTCACACCTTTGTGGTATCCCCTCCCTTTGAACGTGGGTGCAACCTGGGATTTGTTTGTAACCCATAGACTATGTCAGAGCCAGCCAGGTTTTAGCTTCTGAGGGATGGGTTGTCACGGCTGTGGTTAGGCTGCTTTATATGAGATTTCATCTTAGTAGACTTGAGAGAGATGCTCCTGGCTGGCTTGATGGAGTGAATAACCACACTGAGGAAGCCCAGATGGCGGGCACCTTTCAGTCACCTCTAGAGCAGTCATTGCCTCCAGCTGGTGGGCAGAAGAAGCTGGAGCCCTAAGTCCTGCAGCTGGAAGGCAGTGCGTGCTGCCAACCACCGGAATGAGCTTGGAAGCCATCCATCCCCAGTCACCTTCCAGGTCTGAATTTAGCCTGCCTGATACCTTGATGGCAGCCTTGGGAGACCCTGAGCATAGGACCCAGGCAAGATGCAGCTGGACTCCTGAGTCATGGAAACTGTGATGTGATGAATGTGTGTTGGTCTAGGCCGCTCAGCTTGTGATCATTTGTTAGGTGGTCACAGAAACCAAGGCCAGGAGTTTTAAAACATCAAGTTAAAGAACTGATTTTTTTTTTTTATCAGTGTCAGAGTTTGGGGAGTATCCTGGTCTTTTTGCTGCTCTGTTTCTGCCGTGTAGCAAGGAAAGAGACTCTGTACTAGGAAATAACCCTGGAGATTGGTGAATATATGCCCCAAGATAGGAACACCGGCAGCTGTTGCCAGAGGTCTGGTATTTTTCCTGATACTTGTAGCTTGAAAGACAAGTGTTGAGCGTTGTGCTGCATTGACTGACTGAACAGGGTGAAACAGAACTGGCTTGTTAAGGCCCTGTTAGCATTCATTATTCAGACATCTTTTTTAAAGACCATCTGCTTTCAGCGGTTTGACTCTCTATATATTGTTGACAGGAATTTGACAGATTAATCTGAGAAAAACATTAAATTCGATCAAGGGATGTTTGTAAGAGGTTGTGGCCTTGAGCAGACAGGAAAGAAAAATAAACGTACAACAGAGGAATAAAGACGAAACGTAAGGCAAGATTACCTATTCCTAAGGTGCCTGCAAATTCATCTGTGCTCTGTTGCACTTATTTCTGATGATTTCCTCTGATGCGTTTGGCTTTTTCTAGATGAGTGCCCCCAAATGTGAACCACTGCTAGTAATCTGACAAATGTAGGTTTATTTCCATGCTGTCCCATCATGCTTCCTTGGTTTCCAGTTCTCCTGTTATACATTGTGTATTTATCCTATGCATTTTTCTTACGGTGGATGGGGGTATGAGTGGAAGAGAAAATTAAGAAATCCTAATTCAAAGAGGAATAAAAAGAAAACTGTCCTCCCCAAATATCTGGGAATAGAGTGTATAGTCTTTATGGGCAGGGCAAATTATATGCAAATCATGTGATTCCTGATGTTTATTCATCCTATTCTAAATGCTCAAAGGTTAGAAAATCAGAGAACAATTTGGGGAGTTGGTAACAACAGTGAAAAATAAAATTAGTTGCACTTTATTGAACACACGCTCTATTTTTCCCCCATGACCTGTTTGACCTTAGATATATCACATGATGGGTCTGGGTCTCAGTCTCAAGTTGAATTGTGGTCCATCGTGACCCTACTATAGAGCCTGTATTATTGTGTGAAGGATGCGACGAGAAAACTTACTTCCCATTGTGTCCGATTTGTGGTAGGTACTCAGTAAATTCATAGGATAATTCCGTTCCTTTTCCTTTCTTCTGCTTTCTAGCTTTATTTCCTGTCTATGATTTGATAGGGAGGCAGCAAAACCTAGAAATTATTTGAAAATAAGTCAGGACTTCCTAAGACGTGAGATATTGATTTTTTTTTTCCTCCAGCGGAGCGCTTGCATTTAATGCCTCTACTTACAAGTGGGTCTGTCTGTTCCTAAGCCTTATAACCCATAATTACCACGTTCCAGCAGTGATAGCCACACAGGCAGTTCCGGGGACTGTACATCACGCCAAATTCCGTTGTGGTTTTGAATACACGCATACGCCATGGCGCGTTCTCTTCACTTCCTGGGTTGCGATAATCACAGCATCGTTTATTGCTTTACATTGTCCCATTGTTTTTTGTCAGAACAATAATAAGCATAAAGCCACTTTGTAACTAGGTAGCAGAAGAGCTTGGAAAAAGGCTTTGCGTGAATACCAGTTAGACTTATATAAACTGCTTCCAACAGTAAGTGGCAGTGGCCACTGATAGATTCATCTCACTGCATTCTGAATGCAGGATTGATCGTTAGCATCTAGACATTACTTATTTAACAGAGACATCCTCTCTGTATTAGGAGTCATTTACTCAATTTAAACAAACTGCCAAGTACATTCAAATGTGCACCGAAAGATAGGTGGCCCGGTGACATCTACCCCACGACACAGACTTATTTATTCCACCTGCCATAAATGTCCTGTGAAGACAGAATAATAAGATGTCATCCTTACAATCTCGGCACATGCGATTGAAGTTTGGAGGTGGAATAAGCCCCAGGTAGCCACGATGTGCTCAGGGTAAATCTTGGCTAACCGGGTGGTTGAGCCTCTAAATTCTGTGTTTATTTTTTATTTTATTTTATTTTGTGTACGTTATACCACCATTAAAATAGAATTTACAAACGTGAAAATAATACTGTGTAACAAAAGCTGAACAGGGAATTACACCTATGACCTTGATTTTTATAAAACTATGAGCAGAAAAAAAGGAGAAATCATAACAATTATACTGTTAGCAATAATAAAATGTCTATCTGTTTGTGTTTAGAGGGGGAGAATTCACAATTAAATAGAGCTGGAGTAACCAGGTGTCACGGAGCAGCAGAACCCTGAGGAATTTGGGTTTTGTGAGCAGAATGAAGTGACAACGTGCACAATATTTCTGAATGTGACTTGTGACGTCGCCCTGGCCTGTTTAAATTGGCGGCGATTTGTAGCGGTCTAGGGACCCAGCAACAGTATAAAAATCTAGGGGTAGGGCTTCCCTGGTGGCGCAGTGGTGGAGAGTCCGCCTGCCGATGCAGGGGACGCGGGTTCGTGTCCCGGTCCGGGAAGATCCCACATGCCGCGGAGCGGCTGGGCCCGTGAGCCATGGCCGCTGAGCCTGCGCATCCGGAGCCTGTGCTCCGCAGCGGGAGAGGCCACGGCGGTGAGAGGCCTGCGTACCGCTAAAAAAAAAAAAAAAAAAAATGTAGGGGGAAGGCGACGGCCTCCACCCCAACTGGACAACGTGTGTGTGACATAGGAGAGTGACACTGGGCTGTTCCCTCCCACTGCTGCCTGCAAAGACTAGTCTGTAAAAGAGCACATGCCTCTCCTGCCCACCCCTGACCTGGTCCTGGGCCCTGGTGCTTCTTGTTTACCCTTCTTGCTGCTTAATTGTTCTCCTGAGCCCTTATCACTATCACACGCACTTAGACACAGACACATACACACACAACTGTCTGCTTTCCCTCCTGGAATACGAGCTCCATGAGGACACACAAACTTTTGTTTTCTTCACTGCTGTGTATACCCAGAGCACCTAGGACATACTAGGTACACAGAAGCTATTTGTGCAGTGGATGAATACAGCAATGAATTTAAGAACTGCAGCACCAAATGGCCCTATATTTTAAAGGCCGGTAAATCAAGGCAAAGACGTCAAGCCCAAGTACATGGTGACCTGTGTGTACTGACAACACCTTTTTTTGTGCTTGTCAGGAAACAGCCTTTCCCTCCCATCACCTGGGGAGTCTGAACTGGCACACCCATCGCCGTCTGGGCACTGCCAGCCTGATGATTGACAGAGGCGGAGTTTCTGCCCATGTGGGGTGTGGATGGAACGCACGTGTGTTCGAGGCTTCCAGTGGTGGCAGGGGACAGTCTGGCAGGTTGTGTGTGGCTGGAGTGGGTCTCTGGGCTCATTACTACGCCACTCAAATGTCCCTTTCTTGTTAGTATAAGACTAGGCAACCAATCTAAGAAAAACCCCACAGGTCTCTGTTACCAGAACTGTAAAAAGTCAAGTGCAGTGGCTTCCCTGGTGGCGCAGTGGTTGAGAGTCCGCCTGCCGATGCAGGGGACGCGGGTTCGTGCCCCGGTCCAGGAAGATCCCACATGCCGCGGAGCGGCTGGGCCCGTGAGCCATGGCCGCTGAGCCTGCACGTCCGGAGCCTGTGCTCCGCAACGGGAGGGGCCACAACAGTGAGAGGCCCGCGTAAGTGCATTTTTTTTTCGAATGCTTGCAATAGACAGACTCGTAGTCCACAGCGGGTTAAAGCTGCCGAAAGCCCATCTGTAAAGAGTTACAATTACTGACATTCACGGACAGCAATTGTGACGGTGGAGAACGGTTTTCTTAAAGCTCATTCAAACAATCTTTGGCGTGGTCATTTGTAGCAGTAAACAATGTCCTGCTGCGGGAGAGGATTTACAGGGAATTCTCGCCCATCGCGGAGCCGAAGCAAGCCCGTTTTGAAGCTTACTTGGGGAAGGAGGGAAGGAAATGGGGGAGACTCATATCTTATTAAAGGGCATTCATTTCTCTGTTCTCCAATGAATGTGCCAGGCCATTCCTTCATTACATAATGAGTGAAACATGGCTGCATAATTAGGCAGCACCTTATGACAGCGTGCGCCGTTGATCAAACAATTTTGAGGGTTGTCATGGAAGGAAGGTTCAGGTTTATTCTTGGATTTTCTTTTTTTTAAGCTGCTAGGTAGTGAAGTTCTGAGAAAAGAAACATCAAACCTTAAATACCAGAATCTTTCTTTTTAACTGAAATAATATGCCTTTTCATCCTTAGAGGTTGTCATTTCTTTTCAGAATTGCCTTCAAGATTTTCTTTTGGTCTCCTTGCTGAAAGTATTTTAGTCTACTGAAAAGGAGAGATAAATGAAGTTAGGAACTTTTAAGTTTTTGGTTAAATCCGGGTAAAAACTTGGACAAGAAAGTTTCACCATCTTATGTTTTTCTCTCCCCTATTAAAACCCACATGAAGATGGTGGGGTTCAGGGCAGGCCACCCCAAAATATGCCACTTTGGTATATTATTTTGAATTAAGGTTACTTAAGAAACAGCCAGTACAGGAAGGACACTCTGACTCTCCTTTTTCCCCCTGAAAGCAGGGAATAAATCTTCCACGTGGAAAGTATCCTCCCTGGACCAGGAAGTGGAGAGACATTCTTATCACCAGAGACAGGAAACTCAGGGCAGAGAAGACTATATAAACGAACCCTGTTTCTTCTTCACTAATTTCCTACCCCAAACTCACACTTCTTTGTCCTGTAAATTCTTCACAAATTTATTGTTTCTTTATCTAGAAGGCATAAAAGCTGTCTGCTTTGGTCACTTCTTTGGGTTTCATGTCTTTGGGGCCCCCATACACACAAAATTAAATTAATTTTTCTCCTGTTCATCTATTTTGTTATAGGGAGTGTCTCGGCCAAGAACCTAGAAGGGTAGAGGAAAAATTAGTTCTCTTCCCCTACAAAGATTCCATGCATTGAAGTCATTTTAAAAATAGCAATTTGCAGGTTTAAAATTTTCAAGCAACCAGTTAGTTCAGTTTAAAAAATAAGGCAAATGAGATTTGACTGGTTGAATTGTCTTGCAACGTAATGGTTTGGAGTTACTAAAAATACTGAGGCCTGGAGACGTCTCTTTAGCCATCTCGACGCTTTAAAATTGTTATTCATGACGCCAGTGTGGATAATTGCAATATTATGTCACTCGTACCAACCAAGCACCACAGCTGTGTAAGCCTCAACGCCTTATTTCTGTTAGTTCTCTGGCTTGTTGCCTTTAAGCATGGGACATACTGTTCAATTGAGTTTTGAGGTCCCTCTGTGTTTGAAAGAGGCCCAGCTGCTCTGCTTGACGTGGCCGCTGAGACGTCTGGGCTCCACCAATGCATCCGCCCCTTGGGCTGTGCGTTGTGGAGCACCAACACTGCTCACCCCAGAGGATGGATGACTTCTTACTGCACAACAGCTCTGTCCCCCCAGGATGGCTAATGATCACTAGTCACAGCTTCAAAGAATAGGCCATTTGTCAGGAGGAAGACAGGTAAGGGGACACCTGGAAGCACTCAATGGAGAAAAATAAGTTTTATTTCCATCAGTGATGAGTTCAGCAAATGAGACAAGAAAGGCTGAACGCAAAGCCCAGCGGGTGGGCAGGTCTGCCTGCCCCTCTTTATGGCAACAGAAGAGCAGCCACAGGGGCAGCCCCGGCACCGTACAAGCAACCTAGCAACTGAGTGCAGTCTACCAGCCTAGCACTAAATGAACTGATAAGGGTGACGGTTGACAGAGTTTTTAATGAAGGCAGATCTGTGAAGTAGGGGTTTGGAAGAAGGAGTAAGTCTGAGTTTCCAGCAGGGTATGGGTTTAGACAATTAATTCAGACTTAAAATGAAAGCTAGGGGCTTCCCTGGTGGCGCAGTGGTTGAGAGTCCGCCTGCCTAGGCAGGGGACATGGGTTCGTGCCCCAGTCCGGGAGGATCCCACATGTCGCAGAGCGGCTGGGCCTGTGAGCCAGGGCCACTGAGCCTGCGCGTCCAGAGCCTGTGCTCCGCAACGGGAGAGGCCACAACAGTGAGAGGCCCGTGTACCACAAAAAAAAAAAAAGCTAAATGAATATTAAAATCATATCTGAATTACAGCTGAGAATAAAGGGAAACAAGTGTGACATCCATATCAGCACGTTTTTACAAAAACTTTCTAGACAATTAGCTTTGTAATATTACTTAATATAATAATACTGGTGGGTCGACCCGTCACGACCCTTCCCCATCTCTCTGAGGGGCAGCAGACACAGTGGGCCATGAATCTTGCCATACAGCCCTACCGATCAGCTTAATTCACAGAAAATGCCATGAAATGTGTATCTCAAACAGTCTATGTGGCTGCAGATAGATACGTAGCATTCTTGAGGGATTCATTTTTCTGAAGACTCTTTAATTTTGGGTAGAACAGAAGAAACTAACAACGGTGGTGCCCTTCAGAGAGAGGAACTGAGGGATTGGGTGACAGTATAGGGAAAGAAACTCATTTTCACCATATAAACTTCTTTCCCTCTTGAAATTTGATCATGGGCATGCATTTGTTCATATGCATGTTTAAAAATATAATATTTTCAAATTCATATATATTCAAATATTTGATACACTTGAAATATGTAATTTATCACTTTTGAAATACTGAATACGAATTCCTCTCTCAGGCCTGCATCTTTGGGATGTGTTTGCTCCTCTGGCCCCTAATAACTTCCAGCACCTAACATAAAGGTGAAATGATATACCCCCAGAGGCCCGTTTACTTGACCATAGCCCTCTCTTAATTCTACCCTTATTTTTTGACGCATCTTGCCTTAATAAATAGGAATTTTTTTAAAAGATACTTTTGTAATCTCTCGTGAGAAATATTGACAGGGCAAACACTCAGGTGTACACATGTATGCATAAGTATTGACCAATAATAATAGGTATATATGAAATACTGAACTTCCCTTTGAGAAAAGAATGACTTATCCTCTTGAAGAGAGTCGGATATGGACTAGCGGTGGGACTGTGAATAATTCACGTGAGTTTGGGGAACTGATTTCTATTGGTCTATGACCCAGCACCTCTGAAACTCTGCTGGAAACACTCTTGTGACTTCTTAGATGTGTAATTTTGAATCTGTCAGGGAATTAAGTATCCTCAAACCTCTACTTTCCTGTCTTTTTCATAGGACAGGTGTCATCAATTCAACAGGTATGCATAAAAGAGGGGGAAAGTCCTCATGCTACAAGCATAGACGTTTGCGATGGGGACTGCATTATTTGTAGGATCTGTCTCCTCCCTCCCTCCCTACTTTCCTTCATCTCCCCAGCATCCTAAAAGAAAAAGGAAAAAATAAAAACTCTTTTCAGAGGGCTCAACATCTGGGACTAAGTACACCTACCCCAGTTTTTGTGAGTTAAGATTAGCCTTCATGCTAGTTCATTCATTAAATTGTCACCAGAAAGAGTACAAATCAGAAGGAAGAAAAAAAGCAACCTTCCAACTTTGGAAATTGAAGGAAAGTGTGTGCTTAATGAGAGAGAAGAGTGTACTTCCCCATTATTATGATTTCAGAGAAAAAAGTACAATGATGAGACACGCTGACTTTTTGAAGGGCTTGTTGTGCATGAACTGGAAGAAAAAATGTCACAAGCATTTCCCAGGGCAGAGCCCAAGATGCAGGGTAATTGACAGTTACAAATTAGTGGTGATTAGCCAAAGGATGCCTTATTGCTGAGAAGCCATCTCTTCTTAAACATCTCAAATCCCTTGCATCACTCTCGAAACATAATCATCATCTGAATCGAACCTGCTACATCAGCCTTCCGGCCGCTAAAGACCTCTCCTCAGAACTGCTGATATGCTGTTCAGCTCTGTCTCAATAAGATCTGAATTAGAGACTGACATAAAAAGATTTCAGATGGATAGATTTAAAAGAGATGGTCAAATAAATGTAGAATTTCCAGGGAACTAGAATTATGTGTGAATTTCCAGTTACCTAGGGGAGGAAATTCTTTGCAGCCTTTTAATCTTTAATTTGTGTCTTCATTGAGCTTCATTAAAAGAGAAGATCTGGGATCTGAGTACATGAGGTCAATAGAAAAATCTATTGTATTTTTATAGATGAGAAAAAAGACTAGAAAATAAGATAATGAAATTCTATTTACAATAGCATCAAAACCACCAGATACTTAGAAATAAATTTAGTGAAAGATGTGCAGGACTTATGTACTAAAAACTATGGAACATTGCTCAGAAAAACTAAAGAGGATTTAAATAAATGGAGATGCTGCATTCAAGGATCGGAAGACTTACTATTGTTTAAAAACTAGGGTGCTAGGGTAGAGAGAGTTATATTCCCAGGTATTTACATTTCAAAGACTCCAGATTTCTGCATACATGGTGCTGAATTTGCTGATTCCACTTAAGTACGAAGTGATTTTTGCCAAAAGCATTCGAATCCGCTCTTCCTGTCTCTTAGCCTATAGAATATTGATGATCAAACTTTAGAGTGCTTAAAATTCACTCAGCGATTCTGAACTCATCCTGTAGAAATCTGTACACAGTAGATCTGGGAAGGGCCCAGAAATCTATCTTTTTAACAAACATGCCAAGAGTTTCTGATGCCGGTGGTGTAAGGGCCACTCTTTGAACACGGCCAGAAAAATGTTGATTCCTCCAAGAAAATGATGATTCAAAGTACTTGGTGAAAGAGAAAACAGCAATTTAAAAATCATCACAGAGGAAAACAGACTTCTGTGGAAGTCAATTACCAATATGAGAGAAAGAAAGGCACGGAGAAGGGTTCAAAGTGGACTAAAGTATGCTTAATATTAGTCCTACTGATGAAGGTGCCCCGTGCGGAAGACTTCGTGACAATATCCCCAGTAACTTGCTTTATCCTCTGTACTGAGCTCCACTTAAAAAAGAGTAGTTGGGCTTCCCTGGTGGCGCAGTGGTTGGGAGTCCGCCTGCCGATGCAGGGGACGCGGGTTCGTGCCCTGGTCCGGGAGGATCCCACATCCCACATGCCGCGGAGCGGCTGGGCCCGTGAGCCGTGGCCGCTGAGCCTGCGCGTCCGGAGCCTGTGCTCCGCAACGGGAGAGGCCACAACAGTGAGAGGCCCGCGTACTGCAAAAAAAAAAAAGCTTTCTCACTCCAGTTTCATGTTACTGAACTTCTCAATGAGGAAAACCTCTGTTATTTGTTGTTTTCACTAGATTATCTTGGGCAAAATTTTCACTTGGTAAACAGAGTTCATGCCAGGTGATTATGTCATGGTTTTGAAGAAATTTAATATGTTTGGAAATAAATCGTGCACAGTTGCTCAATTCAACTAACCTTTCAGGCCATTTTAGTTTCTTTCAGAAATGCATATATCTGGGTTTTCAAAACGGCCTCTTCCTGTGAAGCTCCTACGAGCTTTCCCCTTTGGTCTGATTTGACAGCTAAGCTTTGCAGAATTTTATTAAAAATACAAGACACTCAGCAAAATACTGTTCCATCTCTTCTGTCAATGCCAATATTGTATATACACTTAGAGTCATTTCAGAACATCGGAGTTTGTGTAATTAGACAATCGTCCATGGCAAGGTAAAAATCTTAATCTTGTTAGTGTGATGATATGATTTAGTGCCCAAAATTGCCCTGTACACTAGTAATTACAACCAGATCAATAGTCCTACTTAGGTTCCTTTGGAAATGACGGGGGCTTTATTCATGGAAACGATTTGTTACATCTTCAGTGGTCTATTCAGTATAAAAGTCACTTAAAAAATTATTTGCAATTAGATAAGTGAAAAATTTACCGTTTCGCCACTTCTACTTTTGTACGAGTTGTTTGGTCTATGTGTACAATTAACATTTTGAGTGGGATAAGTAATTTTGTAAGTACAGTGTATCAAATATAAGTAGTTCTTTACCTGATAGAGCAGTCTGAACACTGACGTACACTTAGGTTTTTATTGATTACTGTTGGTAATTGAAACAAAAACCTCAACAATAAAAGAATAAGAGCAATAGCTGGCGTTCATTGAGCTACTCATATGTGCAGGTAGTTTGCTGCTTATTGAGCAGTTACATGTGGCAGGTACTAGGCTAAGTCTTTCGTCTGTAAAAGCTCATTTACTCCTTATTAAAATTTATGAGTACACGTTATGCAAGTAAGAAAACTAAGGGCCAGAGAAGCTAAGTAATGGTGTAGGAAGTCACACAGTCTGGGGGAGAAAGCTGGGATTTGAATCTCTGTTGGTCTAACCCCAAAGCTCAGTATTCCTTCTTACATAACATTGCTCACTATAATAGTGACCTGGAAAATAACAGCCATGCTATTTTATTATAAGAAATACAAGGACAGGGGGTGGGGAGGGAAGGATTAGAAGTTCGGGATTAGCAGATGCAAACTATTATATACAGAATGGATAAACAACATGGTCATACTGTGTAGCACAGGGAACTACATTCAAGATCCTGTGAAAAACCATAATGGAAAAGAATATGGAAAAGAATATATATATAACTGAGTCACTTTGCTGTATAGCAGAAGTTAACCCAACAGTGTAAATCAACTATACGCCAATAAAATTTAAAAGAAAAAGAAATACAAGGACAGATTGTGGTGTAACCCTCTTTTTTCCTAAGACGGATCAGCATCATGTCAAGAAGCTAAATATAAAGACAGAAAGCAGGGCTTCCCTGGTGGCGCAGTGGTTGAGAGTCCGCCTGCCGATGCAGGGGAGGCGGGTTCGTGCCCCGGTCCCGGAAGATCCCACATGCCGCGGAGCGGCTGGGCCCGTGAGCCATGGCCGCTGAGCCTGCGCGTCTGGAGCCTGTGCTCCGCAACGGGAGAGGCCACAACAGTGAGAGGCCGGCAAAACACAAAAAAAAAAAAAAAAAAAAAAAGACAGAAAGCAAAAAGGACCTTGAGCTCTCTCATCTTTAAGCGGGTAACTCTCAGATCTCTGTCTCTTGCTCTGACACTTCTACCAAGACCCTGGACATCTGTCTTTCAAGTGTTTTCCAGCTCCTCCAACTCAAAATGTCACCAACGGAGCTTATTATGTTTCCTCTCATGTTTCTTTATTTCCTGATGCCTTTCTGCCAGTGGCTCCTTCATCTTCCAGCCACCCGGGCTTAAATACCACTGGTGCTTCTGAGTTCATCCTCTCCCTTGCACCCTACATTCCTTAGTTGCCAGGTCCTGTTGACTCTTCTTTCAAAACTTCCCCTCTTCTCTGATTTCACCGCTACCACTCGAGTTCAAACTGCTTTTCTTCTTTCCTGAAGTATCCTCTTACCCGAGAGCCATGCATTGCTGGTTTCACAACAGTGTTTCTAAATCACTGCCTTGGTTGTGTTTGCTACTCTCCTACTCTACAACCTTCAGTGGCTCCCCATTGCCTACGTTATAGGGTTGTCAGATAAACTCGAGGATTCTCAGTTACAGTTGAACTTCATAGTTGCATGGGACCTACCTACAGTTAAAAAAAAAAAAAAAGGTTTCCCTGAAATTCAAATTTAACTGATTGTCCTGTGTTTTCATTAGCTAATTCCGGCACCCCTATTATGTCACTGAATATAAACTCTTTAGTCAGCTGTCCAGTAAATGAGCCCAACCAATGGCTCTAGTTTTATCCATCCCTTCTGCCTTTCCTGGAGCCCATCCTCCCACCAAATGATAGTACTGACTGACCCCTTGCCTGCGTTCACCTACTGCTGTAGGCTAAATGTTTGTGTCCCTCCCCAAATTTATATGTTGAAAGCCAATCCGCAATGTGATATTTGGAAATGGGGCCTTTGGGAGGTCATGAGGCGGAGCCCTCATGAATGGGATTCATGCCTTTATTAAAGAGACTTGAGAGGGCTGGAGTCTGCACGTGAGGACACAGTGACAAGACAGCCATCTGTGAACCAGGAAGCAGGCTCTCACCAGACACGGACTCTGCTGTCACCTTGATCTTGACTCTCACCCTCCAAAACTGTGAAAAATAAATATTGTTTAAGCTCCCAGTCTATGGTACTTCTGCTACAGCAGCCTGAACAGACTAAGACACCTGCCCTGTGCTTTTGCTGAACTACGTGTTTTGTGGCCCAGAAAAAAATGCTGCCCCTTGAAGGAGCCTGTGGTTCCTTTAAGAACTCCGTGGTTCTTGACGTGTTTTTTTCTTGCTCTACTTATTTCATTCCATCCTAGTTTGCCTGATTGTAATTGTCTGCCTCTCCCTGCTGGTTAGTTGTGAGTTGCCTCAGGGCAGTCCACGCTTCTCTCATTTCTATGTACTTCCTAGTCTAATACTGCGCTTTATACATATAAAAAGCTATGTATTGAATAAATGAATGAAATAGTAGGAAAGACCTTTAACTCAAAAAAGGAATTTTTAATTTTTAACAATTCTTTTTTTGTTTGTTTGCTTTTTTAAATTTTATTTTACAAGGTTGTGTTACTTTCAGGTGTACAGCAAAGTGATTCGGTTGTTTTTATACATATATGTTCATCCTTTTTCAGATTCTTTTCTCATATAGGTTATCACAGCCTATTGAGGAGCATTCCCTGTGCTATACAGTACATCCTTGCTGGTTATCTATCTTATGTACAGTGGTGTGTGTATGTGAATCCAGTTCTTTTAACTCTAAAAAGAATGATCCTTTCTCGTACATTGAACACCTATCTTCCAGAAAGAGGAAGAAAGGATGGGGACATGTGTTAAATGCGTGAATACTACTCTGTTGATACTTCATTACATTCTGTTAAAATGATTCAGTTCTTGGGTATTCCCAAGAAATAAACATAGAATTTCTTTCCTCTATTTTTTTATGGGAATGCTATGTGTCTAGTTTTTCTAGAACTTTAAACTACTTTAGATAACTTAGCAATAGGTTTGAGACACCAGATTTTTCATTAATTAGGAAAGAGAAAGATGACATGACAGTAGAGTAGTTGATATGTAAGGCTAAGTGCGGGCGGGGAACGGGGGAGGAAGGTGCTTGGCTTGGACATTTGAGAAGACACTTGCAAGAATAGCTGAGGTTTGGATATTGTGGACATGGCTTTTCACTTCTGTAAAGCTTGCCTTTTATACCCCTTCCTTGTGCACCCGGGTGTATCAAACAGGGGTGCTTTGTGAAAGCATCTGGCCTCAGTGATATCTTTGCATTCATTTTCCATCAGTTTATATGGAGTATCCTGGCAAGTGTCAGGCCCAATGCATTCTTATTCCAACAGACAAATTGCATCATTTTGGTGGTTGCTGACACATTTTGGTTGATCTGACACAAATCATAAGTTGAGAGACAGCCCAGTTTTGCTCTCTGTGGGCAAGTTTTACATGGCTTCCAGATTCTTTAGCTCTGATTTATGAACGATGTTTCGAGAACCTATATGCAACCTGTATGAGGTTTGAAAAGCAACGCCTGGGAACACAGTTCTGGGTTCTCTCAGCCTCATCAGTATGTAAATCCTCAAGGAGAGTATGAATGCCCCATCGGCAAAATAGTCAGAATGACATTCCCACCACTGCATACGGATGAAGCCACGGCCGATGAATTCCTTCTCCAAATATGCTCTCTTGCTGCATTATTTATGGACTTTGAAAATGCAGGTTGACTCCTGCAGTCGTTCGTTGGCACCATTCTCTTCCTAGTGGGGTCTCTGAGCTGTAACCGGATCCTTGGGTGGAAGGCATTTATCCTTTTCCTTGACAGCAAGATTGCTACTCTAGACCAGCAACAATTGTATTAAAAAATTTTTTTGAGCCTTTACAACTGTAGAAGTTAGAAGGGCAAGTGAAGGTGTTCTGCTTTGGCTGCCTTTACACATCTGGAAAAGTCTTTAATATGCTTCTACGTGGTCCTTTTTAATTAGGATCTGAGCTTGGGATTTTTAAGGCGTGTTGCATTATCTGAACTTTAAAATAAATATTCTCAATCCTGTTTTGTTCAAGTTCTTCTTCCCTCAAAACTCCTTTTCTTTTCTTTTCTTTTCTTTCCCCATTCTGTTACAGCTATTGAAGGCATCCACAGAGACAGCAAAACCTGTTAAGCAAATTTAATGTCAAGTACAGAGTACTTTTTCAGGGAGCCACAAAGGAGAAAGGGCTTTTTTAAAAAAAATTTTTTACAACACGGACATAGAATGCATAAAATACCTCAAATACAGTTTTCAGGGCAGGAGGGATTGCCTATAAAATATCCAAAAATTTCACCTGGGAACGAATACTTTCTTTTTGCCTAAAACCTGAAAATTCCTTTACAACTGTACATGTTAAAATAAGCTCAGGCCGTGAAAACAATCTGCTCAAGCCAAGGAAATGTTTAAGAAGCTGAGTAAGGAGCAGAGGTGGGCGGAGGAGAGGCAACAGAGGCATAGGAAGAGGAACTGTCTTCCTTTTTCAAAATCTCTGCCATTCCATCTGCCCTGACTTTTTTTTTTTTTTTTTTTTTTTTTTTTTTGCGGTACGTGGGCCTCTCAGTGTTGTGGCCTCTCCCGTTGCAGAGCACAGGCTCCGCGCAGGCTCAGCGGCCATGGCTCACGGGCCCAGCCGCTCCACGGCACGTGGGATCTTCCCGGACCGGGACACGAACCCGCGTCCCCTGCATCGGGCAGGCGGACTCTCAACCACTGCGCCGCCAGGGAAGCCCTGCCCTGACTTTTTAACAAGCTCTTCTGGTCCTTCATTCTGACCGTCCGTATCTGCCATCTTGTCACATTTGAACACTGCTTGTTACTATCTCCCTGAGTGATTTTCCTTTCTTTTCCCTCTGAGGTTGTCACTGAAACAGGACTCTAAAATATGCCTCTGAAACGTGGTGCCTTTTTTCTTTTCCACACAGTCAGTTTTTGTACTTTGTTTTTGTTTTGGGGAGGCAAATATGCATTTTTTGGGAAAGTCTGAGTCTGGTCTGTTGATCACCCTCATGTCTTTGCTTGAGATGTTTTGGGTAAGCATGGAGGGATGTCTAGAAGCATCCCATATTCTCAGTGGAGGTGTAGGGGTGGGGGCAGAGCAGGTAAGATGGAAACATCTCTTGATCAGCAGATAAGTGTGAATGCGAAGCTGTCAACACCCAACTCACACAAAGGCCGTATTAGAAATACGCAAAGTTTTATCATCCACCTATTTTTGTGGTGCTACTCGTATTTCACATTGTAATCAGACTTGATAATACCGAGTTAATTTTAGAACAGTTAATGAGCAAATGGCTGGACTCCTTCAGTGTATGGGGAATAATTTAAGAAATCATTTTGGGACAGAATACCTAGAACCGTGTGCTCTAAAAGTGTTTCCTCATCTCGCAGACCTATTTGCTAAAGAAGGACTCAGCTGGGTCATAGGGTTTGGACGCAAATAGCAATTTTCTTCCAATAACTTCCTTTCTTTCAGATCTTGAAGGACAATATAAACATGGAACTGAATTCTTCTCTTCCGAGATACCACTTAAAAAAAGTCAAGTTTGGGAATTCCCCGGTGGTCCAGCGGTTAAGACTCCACGCTTCCATTGCTGTGGGCCCAGGTTTGACCCCTGGTTGGGGAACTATGATCCCACATGCCACAAAGCTGTGGCAAAAATAAATAAATGAATACATCAAAAAAAATTTTTTAACCCAGAAAACAATTTAATAAAAAAAAAGTCAAGTTTTAGAAGTATTTGTACAGCTTGTTCTATATCTTGGGAACGTTAATTTTCTGTAAGTCACTATAATTGATTTTTCTGCATACTCTGTGTAATATAAATTTATTTCTATCTGTATGGCTGGTTTCACTTTCTTCTTAAGTGCCCTGTTAGCACGCACATCTGAAACAGAGTGGACCACTAGATGATGAAAACCCAGCTGCTGCTACCATAAATCAGCGCTCGAGGGAACCCCGGGGGTAACTCATTCCTGGATTGTTGGTATGCTACTGTCCCAGAGAATGGTAACTTGTTTCCCAAGTGCATGGTCAGGCCACTCAAGACGGCTCTTCCCTTGCTCTCTGGACGTCCCTTGCTTGACCAGTGGCTGCCTGACCTACACCTACTCACATGACCGTGCTTGCCCAGTGGCCAGCTAGTGAGCCTTCTAATCCTTAGGCCAGAACGGCTCCACCTGTTAGTTTATTAAAGGGAAACATCTGCCCTCGTGATGGTTGTTAACCTGAGGGGCTGGGAGGGACCTGCTGTGGCTGCTGGTTTCCGTGGTAACTGATTCCCGTGTAAATGGCAGCTTCCTTCTCCCCCAGTAGAGAAGACTACATCTGCCCGCCTTCCGCAGTGCACAGTGGGGTGTTGCTCCAGACCTCTGCCTCTGACAGGTAAGATTCCCGTCAATTAAACCCTTGATGTGTCTGTCACTGTCTCAGGGCTCTTTCTTTGGTCTTGGCCAAGACCAGGCAACGACAAGGCCTGAGGCCTGCAGTCCAACACCAAGGATCAACTTTTTCTAGAATGTATATATTATTTGATGAATGAAAATTGTGTTCACAAAGTCCTTCCTAAAACTGCCAATAATTCTTCCTTAGAAAGTAAACTTATATCAAGACAACACGTGCAGGTTTTGCTGCGTTAACCTTCAGTAGTCTATAAAAGACAGACTGTCTTTGTTTACTTTTCAATGTGACCTTATTATTACAAAGGGGATACAGATAATTTGGAAAATAGGAAGAGGCAAATAGCAGAAGAAAATCACATTTGATCCTGTTTTCCAGAAAGAACCAACATCACCATTTTCATTTATTTCTTTCCAGGGTACACATATACAAACAGTACACAAGGTATGCTTTTTGACTCCAGAACTGAGCATTTACCTGTTTTAATAATGATTTTTTAAAGGATCATTTTGAGTTGTTTATTATGTTTTATAGTATTAAATAATATTTAGTTCACTATTCTCTCATTCAATTTTTACAATATAATTTGTTATTAAAAGTAACTGAACGATGAACATTACTATATAACTGGTTTTGGCTGATAATTTCCTTAAGACAGATTTCTAGCGTGAAAATTATTACACAAATTCATACCCCCCAACTTTAATATATATTTCCAAATGGTTTTTCAAAACTGTTTTAATAATTGACTTTCTCACCTTGTAAAATAAATTATTTTCCTTCAATTTGTTAGGAAAAATTAGTATCTTGTTTGAAATTGCTTTTCCTTGATTATTAGCAACGTGGAACATTCCTGATTTGTTTATTAGTCGTTTCTATTTTCAGTTAGTGGAGCTCATTTAAAAAATACTGAAATACGAATCACAGCTTTCAGGTCTTCATTTAAGTTCTAGGGCTCTACAAAAGGGTTCACGTACATTAGGTTTTGTAGGAAAACTAAGCCTCTTATTTATGCCCAGCTGGTTCTCTGATTCTAGAAGTCTGGCGAGATCACCATTCTCATGAAAGGCATTTATCAAATCCTGGTGAGTCTCTAAGCTTGAAAGATGAAGTTCCCTCACTTTGGGCATCTGAAGATGATGAATGTGTGAAGCCTCAGAGAGATATTTACAAGGTAATTCTTTGTCTGTTTACTCTTACGTAACTATTTTAAGAAACTTCAATAGAAAAACTGGAATTTGTAAAATAAGGTACAATGCAATGGTTTTCAAACTGGTGTCCTTCATTCTAGTCTGTGACTGAAGGCGTTTAAATATCTGAAAGAGATAGAAAGTTAAATTGTTTCAAGTCCTCTTTTGATCATCAGTGAGAAAATTAATATAAACAGGGACTTCTCATATAAGCAAACACCAAGTAGAGCTGAATATTCCAAGTCCTAGGCTTCCTAGATCCCTTATTCACATTCCTTGATTATTTATGCACGTGAATTTTACCAGCGCGACTGCTTTGGTTCTTTTATTTTTTTTAATTTATGACATATGTACATCTTTCCTGTCCTTAGACTTTGTCACTCAGCTCTCATGTCTTTTTCTTCCTTCTTTGCATCCCCCCTCTGTCTCCCAGTGTGTACAGACCACAGGCTCTGTGCTTGGTAGATGGTGACTGATCAGTGAGCTACTTGAGGAAACCAGGTGCTAATTCATTTTTCAGTAGCAATTACGTCCAGATTTGAGAGTTTTTTTTATGTAAGCAAAGAGGAAATATTAAATTGTGAAACTCTTTTAATGCGTTTTGCTAAATATTTCTCTTTCTTACTGGGAAAACTTGTTTTTCTGCTCTTGGAACCCTCCAAATACTAGAAGGAAAGCACAAATGCATGCAACTTTCATGGAGTTTTTTGGTCTGAGTCTGCTTTTTGAAGGATAATTTTTATCAATCTGGTTTTTCTTCTGCCTCAAGAGCTAACGGTGGTACCATCAGCAATACATGTATGCTTCCATATAACTGCATAGCCGTGATTAATGTCACAAGATATATTCAGATTGTCGTGTAGGGGAAAATTTCATAATATGAATCAACCCAAAAGAGCTAATAATGGGGCATGTAGGGCGGGAGACAGGGATGAAGCAGATGAGAAAGGCGAGGAAGTGGGCTGGGAACAGGCTGGTGGCGAAATCTCGTCTTTTCAGGTCACCATTTGTTTAAAAAAGTTTGACAGTCATTTTTCTTCGGCGTGGTTATTACTATTATGTTTTGGTTCCCTCTTCACTGGTAGTTATTTAACAGCTCTTTGAAGAAAAGCTAAATGAAGTGGCATGAAACCAGTTTCGTTAATGGAAGAACATTTATGCAGCTCAGGCCCCTTAGAGCTGAAGACTGGAATCTGTCAACTCCCTGGATTGGCGTTTTCTCTCACGTGCTTCTGCACCCGAGTGAGACGTACCATTGACTCAGATCAGCTTTTCTGGGCTATTGAAAAGTAGATCAACAAAATAAGAATGCTCCAATTTTACTCTTCAGTATGGAAAGTAGATTTTAAAAAATTATATAAATGACTCAAGGGCAGGGAGGATTTTTTTTTTTTTTTATGGGCAAAGAAGACAAGATCAGTGACTCTTTCTCCCTCGTCGATCTGGCAGAATTGACAGCCTCTGCTCCCGTGCTTGCATTAAAGGTACGCCACTGTACACCTGACACCGTTAGCTTGAGCAGATTGAAAACCCCAGGTGTTTTCTGAGGAATGGGAACAGTGGAGGCGCGTACAGACATCAAACAATCCTTGAAAACAGGATGGCCTTCTCTCCATTAGCTTATCCCCAATAACACACAGTCTTCAATGTTCCGGACTCCGAGTTTGAATAGAAGACCGGCGGTGTTCAGCTCGAGGATGGTTCCTGAATGGTGTTTTACGGTAAAATTCTCCTCCCGCCTGTGAAAGTGAATGTGTAGGATCGAAATACAAGCCCACCGGGAAGCTTCCTTTGATTCAGAGTCAAGGTCGACAGGATAATTTCTGAGATTGAATAAGAGGTCTAGCTGTAGTGTCACCTCATTTCTCCTTTCTGAAAAGCAGGCAGGTGTGTGTGGGAACAGGCTGCAGAGGGGTACATGCTCTAACTGTTTTATCGTGCTGCCTCTTCACTTGCTGCCCAGGCCCACGTACCATCCCCCTCCCTCCAGTGTTTGGCCTTAGAGCCTGTTGGCTCCGCCCCACGCAGCGAAGCCCCCAACCAGGGAGCCGCCCCCCTGTTTCTCTTCCTTCTTGGCCCACGCCTGTTTTGAGCCTCCTTCTTACGTCTTTCCTGTCTTTTACACTGACCCGTGATGTTGGTCACTGCCCTTAGGGACCTGTCTGGGTCACTTGGTTTATTTTCCCACTTCTGTGGGCTCCCCCGACACCACCGACCATCAGGGGCCCCCTACAGAGGTAGGGCAGCCCTTCCTGCCCTCCCCACTCAGGACCCACAGTGGGACTAGGCGAGGGGGACAGACCACCCCGGCGGAGAGCGGTCACACCGTCCAGGAGTGGCCTGTGTCCCTGACCCTCTGCCTCTTTTGCTGATGGTGGAGTGTTCGAGGCAGGTGACTTCTGGGGACGTCGCAGGGAAGCAGGGTATCGGTGCTCCCAAGAGGAGATAACAACTCCCCGGCCAAGGGTCCTCACAGCTGACCCAGCATCCCAGGGGTTAGGTGGGAGGGCAGAAGCAGAAGGGCCAGAGAGACTTGTTTTGGGGTAGTTTTTTGGGAGAATTTGGCAAATAATGGTACTAATGATTACCATCAGGTAACCCTATGACCCAAGACTCTTACTTCTAGGTATATTCTAGGGGCACTCCCCCATGTCCACACAAGGACACACCTTCACAGATCCCCTAGCTGTCTGGTGCACGTGAGCGAACGGCCCGCGTTAAAGTCTGGGAACCACTGAACTTGGGTTCAGAGCCTTCCTACAGGTGGACTGAGAGATTCCAGTTTCCATAACTGGGCCTCTCCCCTCACCTCCCTCCAAGCTGATAGAAGAAGAGCCTTGAGAGGTGAGACAGACTTTATACGATTCAGAGAGCGCAGGATCTGTGAAGAGAAGCTCTTCATTCTCTCTGTGAGATCCCAGGAAACTCACTCCCACAGTTTACGGTGCCTGAGAGACAGAGGAGCTAGCACTGCCCTTCAGAGCCGGACACTCCTGGTCAGCGCTTTGGGAAGAGACGGCACAACAGGGCCCATGAGGCCAAGAAGGTGCCCAACATCCCCCCTCCACTTGCCAGCGTTGGGAGGAGACCCCGAGGGTGGATGAGATTTTTGATTACAGTCTTTCCTGAGGGACAAGAGACGCACCTGCTGTAAAAAAGGCCATATAACAACCAGCTTGACATCAGCAAGAATACATGGTGGCTCTTTCAAGGGGCCATTATGTCCCAAGGAGCCAGACTGTTTCCATGGATCCAACAGGTAACAAGCCGAAGTGGTCCATTCCTTCCAGTATGAAGAATTTCACGGCTTCCATTTCACCATCCAGAACAATCACTTGGCCATGCCTCCTCTGAAGAGGTCTGGGGGTTTCACCCTCCATATACCCCACAGCAGAGGAGAACTAACTGTTAGTGACACAGGTCGTTTCTGCCACAGCTCCCCTACTACCTGCACCGGAGAAGTTTCTGTCTGAATCTAGGCTAGTGGGGAAGTCCAGGGACAGTCTGCTCTTACACTCTGCCCCATTTCTCCTCCTGGGCAACAAGGTCAACAAGGGCAACAAGGTCAATAGGAGAACAGATGAAGGTCAATGGCTACATTACTGACACTTGATTTTACTGCGATGAGTTGAGCCTCCCTGATTAACTGGTTATGTGGAGATTAGAAAATGGGAAAAGCTTAAATACCCATCAGTGAGGGAATGGCTTATTACAGTGTATTGCATTTTACATTCTAATACGGGAATATGTTTTGATATTTAGGAACATGGATAGCTCTCGATTGTGATGTTGAATAAAAAGAAAACATATAATAGTAAGTGCAGTGTAGCAACATTTATGTAAAATTTAAACATATTCTACAACCCTCTGTCCTATATTTTTCGTGGATCTATAGATGTGTATGCGTGTGTATGTGTGTGCAAACATACAGATAGACCAGAAGCACATACCACATTTACGATATTAACTCTTGAGGGAGAAGGAAGGAAACAGAAGTTGTGGGTAAGAGGGAATCAAATGATATTTCAGCTTTATACGTAATGTTTATTTGTTCATCTAAAAACATCTATGTAAGCATGACATAATCTTTGCCATTGTCAACGACTACAATGCTAGGGATATATGCGTTTGTCCTAATTAGGCTCTGCACCTTTTTCTGTTTTTATGATTTATCAAAAATTATATAAAAGACAAAAAATACGAAGGGTGTATCATCTCAACACTTAGTTTCAGTGTGAGGAGGCACACCACGTGTGTGTTCAGTTTGTGTAGGAAATATCCCCAGAATTAATATTTATGTAATGTTCCTCATATCTATGTGGCATGTTACCTGATACTTTCTAATTAGTTCATGGATGTCCTGATTTGCATGTAGTTTGCATAATTCTGAAAGTTGATGGTGAATAAACTGATGTTTCTACTTTGCGGGTGAATGGAGCTTAGAGGTTGGAGTTGGAGAATTCAGGTTCTGAGTTTAGTGTTTCCCAGTTGTGTGACTTTAGGTAAGTCTCAGAATCTCTTTGAGCCCCAGTTCCTTGCCAGTAAAATGGGGATCCTCCCATCTGTCTTAACCTCTCAGGGCTGCTGCCAAATCATAGCACCCACGTGGAAACATTTTAAAGCCTGGGTAGCATCATAATACATTAACTTCCGAATTTAAATTTTATTAAAACATAGATTGTTAAAGGAAGGAGCAGTGAAGTAGGGAGCAGGGACACGAATATTCTGTTTCAGCGTAGGAAGTGCTTGCAAAACCTCAAGGCCAAGGAAAATGGTAACTTTTCTTCTCTGTGTGAAGAGCAGCCTATCAGACTATGCATTAGCTACTACATGGGTAAAGTGTACCAACGCCCAACACACACTAGAGGTTGAATCAATAGTAGCACTAAAATTAATATTTATAATTTTTTATGTGGTCATAGGATCAAGCAAAAATTAATTGTAAAAAAGGATGAAATTGGAACCTCTTCAAGATTTTTGCTAAAAAAAAAAACAACAAAAAACCCCCAAAGATAATACATATTCCTGTACTCCAGGAATAGCTCAACAAAGATCAATTTAATCTTTAAAAAATACTTCCGAAATAGAGTTCTAAAATGAAAGTTGGTCCGTTTTATAAAGTACAGTATCCTGTTATATCCAGATGAGAATGAACCTATCTCTCAAGATTTTGCAAATTAGTTTTTAATGCAAAAGACTTGGAAACAGAAAAGTCAACTTTATGTCTTAGTTCCTACAGAAAGTATACAAATATGTCTTTCTTCTAAAGAAGGCATAAATTCCTCAAGAATCATATAGCCTCATCACTGAAATTTTATAATCGGCATAAAAGAAACTCTGGTAACAACTGTAGATTCATCTTATTTCTTATACCTGCATAGAAAAACCAGCAGTGCTTCAAGTAGTATTGTCCTATGATTGTTTTTTTAAATTTGCATATTTACAGAAGCTTTCACAACTGAAGCATATTAGAACTTTTAGTTTGATTGTGAACTTTTGATATAGTTTCTGTTCCAGTCCACTTTGTCAGTGTACCTTTCCACAACTTTGTAAATAAACTCGGGAATTATTTGGACGTAAAAACTTAATTCAGAAGTACTTGCTTAGCTGAGCTACCAGAATTCTTAGTTAGGGGGGGTGACTGTCTTATCTTATTATTATCTCTTCATTTTTATAGAGGCGTACGTGGCTTAATAATCATTGATAGGTAAGAAAATAAATGCTTACACTGAGGATCTCATTCATGAACTCTTGCTTTCTCATTGGTACCCAACAGAAGAGAGATTTATATATGCTGTGTCTCACCCTAGTTAAGAATGAATTAAGTATCACTTAGTGGTTTAAGCTCAAAAATCGGAATATTGAAGAAAATACAGTGAAAGTGGTTAGTGCAAGGCACAGGAAAAATATGTCACAGAGGAATTAACAGAAGATGAAGGATACCTGCTAAAAATAGTTTACCAAAGTCAACTCAGCTCAACTGAAATGAAATTCCCAGTGTAATCTCAGGAGACCTGCAAAGTGCAGACTGAAAATGCTAGTGATTATGGTAGTTTTGACTGTTCTGTGACGCCACGAGGGTTATACACAGGAGCGTAGGGGCCACAAAAAACCTACCCCTTTCTCGCCAATCCCTCCCCTTTCCCGTTAAAAGAGCTTTGAGCTGGTTCATTATTTTTGTGTTGGGGACAGGGCTTCTTCAGTTTCTGTTGTGAGAGCCACGGTAGAATCTACAATTCTATCCTAAATTGTGGAACAGTGGGCTACTGTTATTAGTCAGCTAAAGAAGTATAAATGCAACACTCTTTAAAACCATTCATCTAGAAAAACAGGTCAAGTTTGCATTTTGAAGTTAAGATAGGAGATGCTGTTGATACCCATGATGTGTAAATAGTCCTTCAGGCACCAAGGTCAAAGATCTATTCTACGTTCTCTCGTGTGTGTGTTTGTGTGTGATAGAAAGTGAAGATTTATAGTTACTGCTAATGACTGTCAGAGTTAAAATAGCCAGAGTATGGAAGAAGTTTGGTTAAAAGCCTTAAATTCTGAAACATCTTCCCCAGCTATTGATTCATCTCTCAAATTTTAGAGTTTTATACCTTAATCTTAAATGCTATTTTTTTCCCTTTTTTGGTGTAAGATTCCAGTGTGCTCACGTAATAAGTCTTTCTAAATTCAGTCCAGATCTCTCCTGCTTTCCCTCCAATTCTGTCTCGTCTCTCTCTTCTCGTTGGCCTTGGAGAACTGCCCATTTTCATTTCATAGGTAAGGACATCATTAGATCCTCCACAACTCTTTTTTTTTTTTTTTTCTGATTTAAAGCACAGTTCTTTTCAAAAAATTATGGCTCAAACTAAATCTTGCAGTATTTTCATTTACCTACTCCAGGCACTGAACTGCCTTAGCAAACTGATGCAGAGATTTTATTTTGATGGAAAATTATGATACGGTTGTGATTTATTCTGTAATAGACTCATTGCATTTCCAAAGAGTAATTATTAAGACTTGAGAAAGGCCAAGTAGTGGTAGAACATTTTGTGTGTGTGTGTGTCAAATTAAGTGTTTCATCTCAGAAGGAACGGTTTTGAACAACAAATTGATAAACATATCAGTAGTCTTAAAATAATGATACTCCAGTTGAAGAATCCTAATATCTTTTCCTCAAGTGATACTGTCGAAGATTTATGTGAGAAAATGTTTATTACATAATTTTATATAATTGAAAATACTTCAATATAACCTAAATACCCAGCGATAAGGGAGTGAATAGACTTACTGTACTCGTATGTAGAATCAGTGATTAAATTTAATTTTAAAATTTGTGATCCTTGTGATTACCTTAGAAATATTCATAATAATGAAGATTATAGAATGGAGATGACCAAACTGAGTATACTTTATCATCCTAATTTTGGGAAAAAAGATATATTTGCAGAAAAAAACTGGAACAATACATGCCAAAATATTAAAATTGTGTAATTTGTGGGTTAGGAGATTGCAGGTATTTTTTTCCCTTCCATAGTTCAGAAAAGATGAACTTTTCGTGAAAAAATGAGCACGAAAACATAGTTTTATAATCAGAAAAATATTTAAAAATATGCAGTGTATCCAAATTCTTAAAAAACTTCATAATACTGAACGCAGTCATTTCACTTCTAGGAAGATTTCTGAATCAAGTCATTCAACATGTGGAAGAAATTATATTCATGAACTACTGCATTAAACATTCTGCAAACATGACTGTAAAAACTGTAAACAATTTAAATACAAAAGGAAAGAATGGTTAAGAGAATCATGTTACTTTGACTGTACGGACATCATAGCCATGAAAAATAATGACTACGGGGGCCGTGTATCTACGTGGGATAATATTTACTTTTTTAATGTGAAGTAAATTTACAGTGCAAGATTGAATGTACAATGCTTTGGGGAAAAAAATGAAGGAAGCTCACATGTTAACCATACTGTTTTAGCATGATGGATATTTTTAATCACTCCTCATTTTTATTCTCTTTTTCCGTTATATTACTTTTATAATAACATCAGTTTTATTTAAAAAAACCCTACTAGCATTCAGGCTTCTTGTATATCCTGATAATTAGTTGTTTACTCAATGAGGCAGAGAATGATTAATATATATTAGTTTTTTTAGCAAGCATCTATTAAACAAGCTTGTCAAAAATTGCTGCATTATTTACATCATTCACAGTAGGGTTTTTGGCAAGTTCTCACTTGTGGGCTTTTTTTCTTTTTTTAAGAAAAGGTTGTGTTGCTATGGCTTACGTAACATAATTACTTATTCCTCTGAGAGCTACCACACAGCCCATTAATCTAATAATACTAGTTTTCCACGTTGTTTTCTTTTCTTTTTTTTTTTTTAATGAAAGAGGTCTTGCAGGGTCATGACAACTATAAGCACATATGACTTTGTACCTTACCAGTGATACTCCAGCAGAATAATTGAACCAGCCGAACAGACAGCTGTTAGCAAAATCAGTAGACAGAGCTTCCCAGACTAGCGGACATGGTATTCCTTGCTCCACCTGCTTTCTGTAGTCATTAAGAAACACTAGAAATCCCAGCCAGTGCATCAAACAGAGCGCTGGCCTTTGTATCCCATGGATGTGACCAGCGGCTGTCAGTTGGGTAGGGATGTGCTGTGAAGTCTGAAAGTGAGGGTCCAGCCTATGCAGTTTTTATGACTTCAAAAGGCTCAGGCACATCACCTCTGCCTGTGGCATCCCGTCCTAAATTTGTCACTGGCTTCTTTGTGGTTCCGGAAGGATGCAAGGATTCTAAGGAATGCCTGCGTCTCGATTCATTTGGTGCTTTTCAGCATCTGACACAATGACAGAAAAATTGTGAAATCGTTGCTACTATCTTTAAGATTAATATTTTCTTCAACTAGGATGTGTTGATTTTTTCCCTAGTGCTACTTAAGGCCGTAATTGCCCAGTCCCTTCCTATAAGCATTTAATTTTATATTAGCCTCAACTAATATAAAATAAGCCTCAACTCCATTTGGCCTTGACCTAAACACCTACACTTAAAATTACAATTCATGGGACTTCCCTGGTGGTGCGGTGGTTAAGAATCCGCCTGCCAATGCAGGGGACACGGGCTCGAGCCCTGGTCCGGGAAGATCCCACATGCCGTGGAACAACTAAGCCCGGGTGCCACAAGTACTGAGCCTGCGCTCTAGAGCCCATGAGCCCCAACTACTGAAGCCCGCATGCCACAACTACCGAGCCTGCTCTCTATAGCAGTGGTCCCCACCCTTTTTGGCACCAGGGACCGGTTTCATGGAAGACGATTTTCCTACGGCCCGGGGCGGGGTTGGGGGAATGGTTCAAGCAGTAATGAGAGCGATGGGCAGCGGCAGATGAAACTTCGCTCACCCACCCTCTGCTCACCTCCTGCTGTGCTGCCCAGTTCCTAACAGGGCACGGACCAGTACAGGGGTTGGGGACCCCTGCTCCAGAGCTCGTGAGCCACAACTACTGAGCCCGCATGCTACAACTACTGAAGCCCGTGCGTCTAGAGCCCGTGCACCGCAACGAAGAGTAGCCCCCGCTCGCCGCACCTAGAGAAAGCCCACGCGCAGCAACGAAGACCCAACACAGCCAAAAAAGAAAAAAAAATCACAATTCATTTTGTTTATGATTTCATTACTACTTGAAAGACCGAAGTCTCAACAACCTTTGAAAAGTGGGTAAGTAATGTTTTCTTACCCTCCTGTTTTATTCTCTGTGAAGTACTGTGCTAATTATATTTCTATCGCTTGTACGTGGATAAAAAGTCAAACCCTGGTATAAAATCAGGTTACCAAAGCCTAGTATGTGACAGTGGGCATTACAGCCTACGGCCAGCAGACCAAGTATTCCTCATTGAGAGCCTTCCTTATTCACGATGTTTCTAAAGAACTAGGCAGTTTAAGTTCTGACGTCGGAAGCTACCATTTCAGATAGCACCACTTAACTGTTTCCTTTATCACAGCCCACACAAAAGGTTTGTATTTGAAGGGGACTCTTTCTTTATGGAGATATATTCCTAGATACTGGATTATTTAGATAACATTTCAGCTCAAGAGTCAACTAAGCGAATTTGTTGCCAGCTGACCTACCCTAAAAGAATGTCCAAAGGGAGTTCCCTAAACAGAAAGGAAATGCTAACAGATGGAATCCTGGAGCATCACGAAAGAAAACAGACAAAGCAAAGAGCAGAAACATGCGTAAGGACAATGGACTTCCCTTTTTGAGTTTTCAAAATTATGTTTGAGGGGACTTCCTTGGCGGTCCAGTGGTTAAGACTCCACATTTCCACTGCACGGGGTGCAGGTTCGATCCCTGGTCAGGGAACTAAGATCCCACATGCCAGTGCGGCACGGCCAAAAAAAAACAAAAACAAAGTTTGAAAGTTAAAAGGAAAAATTATGATACCATCTACTGTGGTACTTAATGTATATAGAGAAAATGTTTGTTTTTTTGGGTTTTTTTTGCGTTATGCCGGCCTCTCCCTGCTGTGGCCTCTCCCGTTGCGGAGCACAGGCTCCGGACGCGCTGGCTCAGCGGCCATGGCTCACGGGCCCAGCCGCTCCGCGGCACGTGGGATCTTCCCAGACCGGGGCACGAACCCGCGTCCCCTGCATCGGCAGGCGGACTGTCAACCACCGCGCCACAAGGGAAGCCCCAAAAAATGTTTAACACAATTAGATTTTAAGTGGGAGAATGTAAAGGAATGTAAAATGAGGAGTTACAGATTTGCAAGGGTGAAGCAAAGGGCGAAGTGAAAGCACTGTGATGTGGGAGCATGTCCTGCAAATTCCAGGGGCTGGTGATGCCTGTGCAGGAGTTGGCTCCTGGGAGCGTTACGACAGCTCTGTCAGGACCTGCCAGCCAATTCGGGACAGTTATGTGGCGTTACCTGAGGTGGCAGGCAGGGTGCCTGCCTTCTGATGTATTGAGCAAAGGGGAGGTTGGACGGATTAGAAATGAAAGAGGGGATTTTTGATTAGACTGAAGACTTCATTTGGGAACCTTAACAAATAACATCTTGGGTGTTGATCCACATGTTTTCCTTGAAAAGTATGTATGTTTTGCAGCAGAATCTGGTTGAAGGGCTATGTTCTTGAGCAAACTGAGATGAATACGTGCAAGTATTATTTCACAGCATTCTGTAACCAAAACTCTGAAGACCTGAGGCAGATTTAAAATTCCAACTCTTGTTATGACTTTTTAAAGATGTCGAAATTATCAAGATGCACATGAATCAGGGAACACCACCTAGACTATTCTGTAATATAGACATAACTTCCATACATTGATCAAGAAGGAAATCAAAAGATTTTCTTTTTAAGGCCAGCGATAATCATTTACGGTTATAGCTGGTAAAGAAAAGATCTTACTCACAAAATGACAAACATATACCAAGGAATAACCCTAAGTAAAAGGTTTGGGATCTACATAAAGTAAACCTCTGAAATATTGTGAGAATTATAGAAGATGTGAAAAAATCTATCATGTTCATGAAAGGAAAGATTGTATAATATTAAGATACTAATTCTTCCCACATTAAAAGTTATAAAGCCGGGCTTCCCCGGTTCGTGCCCCGGTCCGGGAAGATCCCACATGCCGCGGAGCAGCTGGGCCCGTGAGCCATGGCCGCTGAGCCTGCGCGTCCGGAGCCTGTGCTCCGCAACGGGAGAGGCCACAACAGTGAGAGGCCCACGTACCGCAAAAAAAAAAAAAAAGAAAAGAAAAAAAAGTTACAAAGCCATCCTATATTTAATTGGGAATTGGGTATTAGAACTCAGTGAAAGAGTTGAAAAATTAATTTCAAAATAAATACACTGAAGACTAAGTAAAATTTTTAAAGGAAGGATTTTAGCGGAGATTAGGGACATGGGATTTGACTTCCCAGCCACTTAAAATGTAGTAATTTAAAATACAGTGTGGCATTTTATAATTGCCAAAACCAAGTTGAATGCTTAGAAACATATCATAGTATAAAAAGTTAGTATTTAATAAAAGAACCATCACAAATAAATGGGAAAAGGGATGGATATTGTAAAAACAAAAAACAAATGGTACTGAGAAAATCAGTTAGTTGGAAAAATCTGAAGCAAATAAAATTTCACGTCACATAATGTAACGAACTAAATTTTCCATGGTTTAAATACTCTAGCTAACAAATTATAATTAGTATAAAATTAAAATTACTATAAAAAGTAATAGACTATTGTATGTTGATGTGGGCAAGGATGCTCTAAGCATAAAAATAGTCCGATCACAAAGGAAAACAATGGTAGGCAGGATTAAATATTTAAAAAATCCATCTGTGTGCATGAAAAAACAGCATAAAAATTTGAAAGATCAAGTAGACAAGAATCACACAAATTAACTAGTCTTATAAACAAACTAATTAGAGAATTTTTAAATAAATTAATAAAAAGCAAACACCCTTCTAAAAGCTGAGATAAAAGCCATTTACTTCTTACGCAAGGTAAAAAGGGAATATATCCAATTAAAATATGAAAAAGTTCAGTGAACTTGGTGAACAAGAATATTTTAATGTTTCATTTTTATACTTTGGTGACTAATGAAGTTGAATAGATCACAACAATAATAACGATAAAGGATGCAAACAAACTGGCATCCTTGGCATGACGACTACTGTGGAGCAGGATTTTGGATTAGACGATAGCTAATTTAGGGCTCAGGTCAATTGTGTGGTACATTTTATTATCTCCAGTTTATTAAAAACCTGAGGTTTTGAGAAATTGATCCATCTGCCCATCCTCACATGGCAAGCAATAATAATAATGATGAATAACATCAATATATTTATTACAGGTTTACTAAGCACTTGCTTACAGCTTACATGTGTTATTTCCCTTACCACACAAACAACGGCTCAGGCAAATATTCTTATTAGTTATTATTTATCCTCATTTTATTGATGAGAAATGGAAGCTGAGAGAAATATTTGGCCCACGGTTAGTAAGTGGCAGCAATAGGATTTAAACCCAGGAATGTCTTCGTCCAAAGCCCATGAACTTTCAACTCTCCACACTCTCTGCATTTCTCAAATCGAGTACTGATGATTTCCACATTGAAATCTCCCGGATACTTGAGTCTCCCATGCTCGAAACTGCCTTTTTTTTTAATCTTATCTCTTGGTGTTGGTGACAGATCTGGTTATCCAACCGGGTGCTCAGGTCAGAGACCTCTCCTTCTCTTGTCTCTGCTCCAATCCCCTCTCACTATGCCAACCAGTCATCTTCCTTTTGCATCTACCTCCTAAATATTCATCCCCCGCTTTCCATCGTGACTACCACTACCTTGGCTTAGGGCACAGTATGTCTCGCCCAGTAATTTCTTGCTCAGGCTAAGACAGTTGACCCTAACCAGCTTCTGTAACTCTTCACTTACCAGGGGGTCCACCCACACATTACTGGTAAGATGATCCTCTCTTTTTGTCCCTACATTTTTATGGTATATTTTTCTGATTATAAAAATAATTAATGTGTATTTAGAAATTTTGGAAAAATAACAGTCACCTTTAATCTCTCCAATCCCACCCAGTTATAACCGCCGCTACGCTTTGGTGCAGCAAATGGGTCTATTTCTGTGTGTTTCCTCATTCCCCACAGCAGTGAGGACACGGGTAAACCTGCTCTGTAACACCTGTCCAAATCCTCTGACCACATCCTTTTTTCTTTTTTCTTTTTTTTAATTAGTAGAGAAACTTTACTGTCTACTGTCTTTACATTCTAGTTTTTCTTGCCATTCCTTCGACCCAGCTTCCTTGTTGTTTCAGAGAAAAAGATGTTCTTCCTCTCATTCAAGGCTAATTCTTTCAAGGCTCTAAATCTGATTTCTTCCCATATCCTTTCAAACCTGGTTACTTCAGTAATTACCTCCAAGTACTCTTTCAGTCTTTGGTATGGAACGATGATTGATCATCACACTAAAATTAAATAACATGCTATCACAATATGGAATGGCATGGCACAAGTCCTCTTAATACATGTTGCCGGAAACATACAAAAGTGTGTGTTTGTTACGATCTCAAGTATGCATAGACACACACACACACACATTAAAAAGAAATCCTTTTGTGCTTTGAAATGGTACCTTTGAGATTGGCTTCTTGATATCCATATGGATGGTTGGATCCTGGAATGGCTGAGCTTGTGTCAGTCCTTAACCACCAGAGATCAGGTGAGGCAATGGCCATCGTGGTCACAAGGGGTGAAGTGGAAATCAGACTGTTTTGATACCCAGGCATTTTGAGAAGTAACTAATTATCCTTCAGGATGAAATACATGATGAGCAAGCCCATCACAGATAATCTGAATATTATTACTTTATTCATATTGCAGAAAATCCTCTGGATCTCGTAGCCCAAATCCTGACATAAATCCTCACAATGGAGATTTTCAGTCTCTTACCTGTTTTCTAGGCCTAACTCAGCACACTGACCTGTATCTCCTTGAATTGATGGGACTCCAATTCCCCTCGAGACAGACCTATGCAATGTTGCCATAAGTACACACTGCAAGACGTTCTCCAAGGCTTTCCTAAAATGGACTTGCGGCCATTTATTATGATGACAACACACTTAGGAGAAGGAATTTACCAGGGCTTTTATTGCTACCCACTCACTGACTTGGAAATGGGACCCAAAATGGCACTGTGGCCATCAATCCATGTGGGTCCTTATAGAGGTCAGAGGATAAAGGGAATTAAATCTATGTCTGTTTAACAGTTCAGAAGGTCTGCAGACACACGCTTTCAGACTTGTGTAATTGAAATAGGCAACTGGCAGAATCTCCAATTGACCCTCAGACCTGTGAGAGGAAGGTCATAACCATAGGAATGGCTAAGTGGAAACCTGTGAGCTATCGTCCAAGAGCAATACCATTTCCCTTCTGTTACAGCAGAGGTGAGGCCACATTCAAGATATGAGAGGTGAAGTGGTGAGTCCTATCTCGTTCCCATTTAACCGGCCTGTTTTGCCTGTGCAAAGGTAGTTGGATGTTGGAAAATACCGTGGATTATTATAAACTTAATCATATCGACACAGTCTCTGGCCCCTGATATATCGTGATCTGTCTGACAAATATTTTTCCCTGTAAATCTGCAAGGACCTCCAAAAGCAGTTTGCTTTCCCCTGATGAAGACGAGAGCACATTCTCACCATTTTACTCTGCGCTGTAATTTATTTTAGACCCATCTGGATCATCTTAACATTATGCTGAATATCACACTGGCCCACTAAATTGATAACATCATATAATATTTTTCTGTGGAGCCGGAACCCAGAAATTACTTTATATCGTAGTGAAACACACGTAGGTCAGAGGGTGGGAGACAAAGGCCACATAATCCAAGGGTACCTTCTTAGTAGAGTTTCCAGGGGGCCTCTGGTGATTTGCAGTATGTCAGACTATCTTTCTACAGTGAAAGACAAGTTAAAGCATCTTACATGTCTGTCACTAAAAACAAAGCATAATGCGTCCTGGGCCTCTTTGGATTTTTTTTTTTTTTTTTTTTTGCGGTACGCGGGCCTCTCACTGTTGTGGCCTCTCCCGTTGCGGAGCACAGGCTCCGGACGCGCAGGCTCAGCGGCCATGGCTCACGGGCCCAGCCGCTCGGCGGCATGTGAGATCCTCCCGGACCGGGGCACGAACCCGTGTCCCCTGCATCAGCAGGCAGACTCTCAACCACTGCGCCACCAGGGAAGCCCTGGATTTTTTTAAAATTAATTTTTCGTGGAGTATAGTTGATTTACAATGTTGTGTCAGCTTCAGGTGTACAGCAAAGGGAAGCAGTTATACATATATGTATATCCACACTTCTTTCGATTCTTTTCCCATATAGGTCATTACAGAGTACTGAGTAGCTTCCTGTGCTGTACAGTAGGTCCTTATTACTTATCTATTTTATATATAGTTGTGTGTAAGCCACATGTACTCTATTGGAATATGATGTTCTGACCCATGTTATGAGTAACCTGTACAGTTGCCAGTTTTGAGTGGACCCACGGGGGGAGATAAAGGTTGTACAATACGTCTGGGCTGCAGGGTAAGCTGTCCCTTCTCTTTTGCTCGGGGCCTTATGACCCAGCAGAGCCGATGCTGTTTGGAGAGTCTGGCCTCAGCAGAAGAATCCCAGCGCATTCCATGGAGGAGGCCATACCCTCCCCTGAATATAACCATTTAAGTTTTGAGAAATAACTCCTCACTTGCTACTGAGCCTTGTTAAACACTGAAGGCTGGACAGTGGGACATCAAATGACCACGTGACCTGAGCTGATCATGATAAACTGGGAATTATTTGACCCACAAAAGCCCTAAGTTTGGCATGCATATACACATATGCAGTAAGCAATCATCGAGCAAAAACAGCTCTATAAATAACAAGTCAGTTGCAACGGGGGGTACCCAGAGCTCTTACTGGAACTGACGTAGACACGTGTCTGCAGATGGTTCTGCATTATATACTAAAACCAACTAGAAGTGGACTAATACAGCATTAAAGCCTCCAAAAAATAGTTTCCTAGAAAAATGGTGGTAAAGGAAAATCCAATCAGTTAGCAGAGCTTGAGTAGTATATTTTGTTTTCACTTTATCTGGACTGATAGATGGCCAAAGGTGTGGCTATACGCTGATTTATGGACGGTAGCTCGTGGTTTGCCTGGATAACCTTGGAAGAGTTGGAATAGAATGTTGGTAACAAGGTCCAGGGTAAAGATACGTGGATGGACTTCTTAGAATGGGCATGAGTTTGAAACTCTTTATATCCCATTTAAAAATCTAACCAAAGGAAACCTTCAGTAATTCAGTGAATAGGGGGATGGAAGGCTGATTACATTGGACATTTCTGTTACAGGGCAGAAAATGACTTTTCTTCACTGGAATATACATGAAACTGGAATTTTCTTTCCTTCCTACAATGCTTCTGGCAGCCCCATCATCCTTGTACTTAGAGAATGTCCTAATAATTATCATAGAATTCTGCAAATATTGGAAGAAAATTTTCTTTTATAGCAAAAGAAGTATAGTAATGGTAAGGTGACCAGCCATCCTGGTTTGCCCCAGACTAAGTGGTTTCTGGTAATGTGAGACTTTTTGTTGTTAAAACCAAGACAACCCTGGGCACACTGGGATAGTTTGCCATCCTAGATGCGCACATGGCAATGGAATTAACTGGGATGGTTTGTATTCCAAGATCCATAAGGAAGAGAACAATGTCTTATAAAAGACTCAGTTATGGAGCCAGTTGGGTGACAACACCCAGAAGGGTTGCGGTTCTGCATTAGAGGGTACGGTCTATGTAGCAAGTCACCAAAATATATACTGGACACCTCTCACACAGCCAGAATACATGGTGGTTTAATTCAAGGTGGTTTACTGGGAGGGGCTCCTCTCTTATTACCTGGTTGCCAATTTTTTACTTCTCCAGCCCTACAACTTTGGGCTGGTTCAATTTGAAGGTCTTGGTTTCCAATGGAGGAATGTTTTTACTGGAAGACATGATGATGATTCTATTCAGTAAGAAATTGAGGTTACACTTGGCCACCTTGGTCTTCTCTTGCCAAAGATCTCGCAGACAAAGGAGGGGGTTATTCTACTGGCTGGAGTGATTACTCCGGATCCCCAGGGAAAATCGTATTGCTGCCACATACTGGAGATAGGGAATACAGGCCATTCTATGTGGTCATAGTACTTCATGTTCAATGGTAAAATTTAAGGAGAACCAGAACTACTAAAAAAAAGATGAGGGGGCTTCCCTGGTGGCGCAGTGGTTGAGAGTCCGCCTGCCGATGCAGGGGACGCGGGTTCGTGCCCCAGTCCGGGAGGATCCCATGTGCCGCGGAGCGGCTGGGCCCGTGAGCCATGGCCGCTGGGCCTGCGCGTCCGGAGCCTGTGCTCCGCAACGGGAGAGGCCACGACAGTGAGAGGCCTGCGTACCGCAAAAAAATA
Organism: Aethalodelphis obliquidens; assembly: GCF_003676395.1. Lineage (NCBI taxonomy): Eukaryota > Metazoa > Chordata > Mammalia > Artiodactyla > Delphinidae > Aethalodelphis > Aethalodelphis obliquidens. The sequence continues at coordinate 9,527,389 of NW_020838005.1, forward strand.
AAAAAGATGAGGCTAGAGGGGTGGGTTAGGGAGGGTGGGAGGGAGACGCAAGAGGGAGGGGATGTGGGGATATCTGTATACACATAGCTGATTCACTTTGTTATACAGCAGAAACTAACACAACATTGTAAAGCAATTATACTCCAATAATGATGTTAAAAAAAAAAAAAAGATGAGGTCCATTCAAGATTCTTATCCTTCAGGAATAAAATTTTGAATCATCCCATTAGCTAAAAAACTAAAAGGACCTTAACCAGTTAAACATGAAGGCAAAGAGAACATGTAATGGGTGGTATAAGAAAGAACTTCCATATCTCAAAAGCTTTGTGACAAACTAGAGAATTGAGAAATCTATTAGTCAGATTTTCTTCTTTCCTTGTTGTATGTATGTGCATGTGTGTATAGTTTTATATATCTTAACAAATTTATTTTCTCCTTTATTTCCCCATATTGTTTATATAGAATTATTGTTAGTTAAATTTCAATTTACTCTTTAGGTTACAGAATATTTAGATGAGATTCGTCTGATTTATACAAATAATTATTGTTAGGGCTTCAGTCTCCTCTTACTGGAGAGAGAGTGGGAGTGTTTTCACTTGTTCTTATATATAAGTTCAAATATATGTAGCAGGGTGTTTAAGCCAAAATTATGGAGTGGGGTGGCTAAGCTGTTCTCTCTCAGATCCAAATATATGCTTCTATGTCGTGCTGGACTGTAACTCTGTAAATTACATCACACAGGTATATTTTTTATCTCCAGCTGGCTTTCAGGAAGGTTTTGTCAATAAAGGATATGAGAGCAAGGTTGGAACACAGAGGGGAAGAGGGAATTCTTTCTTCCTCTTTCTTGACAGTTCTGTCAGGATTGCCCAGCACTGACACTTTGACCCAGCAGTGCTTGGTTCCAGTTATACCAGTACCTCCAGAAGCAGGCTCATAATGACCTCAGAGGTACCAGAAGCAGCCAGGAGGCATCTGCTTCCCTGAGGTCTGGGTACAGGCTCCACAGGGCCACCCCTTCAAGCTTCGTTTAGGTTCACATAACCTTAAAGAACTCTCATTTTTACTCAGCCCAAGGGGGAGGGAAGAAAACAACAGCTTCTTCCAGCCATTATCTAGGTTACTTTGATGTTCTTTTTTTGCTTCTTAAGTCCTCCACTCCTTGAGCTAACTAATTTCTTATATGAAACTCCTTCTGCTGAAATATCTAGTGTGGTTTCTGGTTTTCTGACTTGTCCCCAAGCAATATGGTGGTGAACAAATAAAACACATGGGCGAGGAGGGTGTCAGTAAAAAAAGACCCGTGCAGGTGAATCTGAGGAGGAGAAGACATCTACACGATGTGGCCAGAAAGTAAATGGGGTCTAGATCAAGTAGGACTTTGAAGGTTCCATAAAGACTTTGGTTTTGGTCATGAGTAAGATGGGGAACCATTGGGACATTTTGTCATTTGTTTAGCCTCTAAAAATTAAAATGTGTAACCATCCTTGCAAGGTTTTTTAAAAATTTTATTTTTATTCATTTCTTGAACTGCTCTGTTTTTTTCATAGTCTTTTCCCTCTTATATACCTTTCCCCTCTCTTATCTCCAACCTCTTCCCCATTGGAAGGCTTATTATAACAAGGATTGATTGATTGATTGATTGATTGATTGATACAGCTAAAGTCTATAATGTGTGGCTGCTTTGTTGTTTCTCAGCGGGACCTAAAGAGACTTCTGAACGTATTATAAAACCCTGTGAACTGAAAAATTTTTGTTCTGCAAAGAGCCTTGCTTAGATGGCAGATCTAAAATCAATTGTTCTTGGATTCTGAGTGCTCTGAAAGTTTTTGAGATTTGTTGTGTTTAATTTCAAGCTTGGTATAAATGCACTCATTTTAGAAAATTTACCTAGAATTGTTCTGACTTAGTGATTAGAATAAGTTCTTAACAAATCCTCTAATTTTCCAAGACTTTTCCCTGATGGGCTAAAAAATTAAACAAATCTAACCAAGCAAACAAACAGGCAGTGACAGTTATTACTCTGTATCGGCTTTGCCCCCTCACTTCCTGTCCTATGATGGGATTTTAATTTTTTTAATTAATTTTTATTAGAATACAGTTGCTTTAAAATGTTGTGTTAGTTTCTACTGTATGGAAAAGTGAATCAGCTGTACGTATACATTTATCCCCTCTTTTTTGGATTTCCTTCCCATTTACATCACCACAGAGCACTGAGTAGAGTTCTCTGTGCTATACAGTAGGTTCTCATTAGTTATGTATTTTATACATAGAATCAATAGTCTATATATGTCAATCCCAATCTTCCAATTCATCCCACACCACCCTCCCCACTTGGTACCCATACGTTTGTTCTCTGTGTCTGTGTCTCTATTTCTGCTTTGCAAATAAGATCATACAGATGGCCAACAAACACAGGGAAAGATGCTCAACATCACTAATTATTAAAGAAATGAAAATCAAAACTACAATGAGGTATCACCTCACACTGGTCAGAATGGCCATCATCAAAAAATCTACAAACAGTAAATGCTGGAGAGGGTGTGGAGAAAAGTGAACCCTCTTGCACTGTTGGTGGGAATGTAAATTGATACAGCCTCTATGGAGAACAGTATGGAGGTTCCTTAAAAAGGTAAAAATAGAGGCTTCCCCGGTGGCACAGTGGTTGAGAATCTGCCTGCTAATGCAGGGGACACAGGTTCGAGCCCTGGTCTGGGAGGATCCCACATGCCGTGGAGCAGCTAGGCCCATGAGCCACTACTACTGAGCCTGTGCGTCTGGAGCCTGTGCTCCGCAACAAGAGAGGCCGCGATAGTGAGAGGCCCGCGCACCACGATGAAGAGTGGCCCCCGCTCGCCGCAACTAGAGAAAGCCCTCGCACAGAAACGAAGACCCAACACAGGAAAAGTAAATAAATAAACTCCTACCCCCAACATCTTCTTTAAAAAAAAAAAAAAAAAAAAAAGTAAAAATAGGACTACCACATGACCCAGCAATCCCACTCCTGGGCATATACCCAGAGAAAACCATAATCCAAAAAGACACATGCACCCCAGTGTTCATTGCAGCACTGTTTACAATAGCCGCGACATGGAAGCAACTTAAATGTCCATCAACAAAGGAATGGATAAAGAAGATGTGGTACATATACACAATGGAATACTACTCAGCCATAAAAAGGAATGAAATTGAGTCATCTGTAGAGATATGGATGGACCTAGAGACTGTCATACAGAGTGAAGTAAGTCAGAAAGAGAAAAAAATATTGTATATTAACACATATATGTGGAATCTAGAAAAGTGCTATGATGGGATCTTGAAAATGAATGAGTCTGGACTTCCTGTCCTGATGATGGCATGTAGGTCCTGAGGTTTCACAGTGAGTCCTAATACTTCCGAGCTCTGTTATGCCTTGCAAATCTGACTGCAGAGTGTACTGTATCAAGTTTAATAATTAATTTTAAAGTAATTTTTATTGGAATTACTTTTATAAATGCATATTTTCTTTAAAAATTTACATAAGAATTTTCCAAAACAATGGAAAATAGCAAAGAAAAAGTCATCCACAATCTCACTGATTTATTTAATATTTGTTACATTTTCTTCCAGTACATGTTTAAAAATATGTTTCATATATAATAATGTATTAGGCACTTAAAAAAACATTTAACATCATATCCCTACCACAGATACTTTTTGGAATGAAGTATAGTATAAGTGAAGTAGATTATAAAAACTATATTAAAATTTTTTCATGTTTTAGTGGTTGAATAATATGCCATAGTTTATTAGCAGTTCTCTCATTGTTTGACATTTAAATCATTTCTAATCTTATTAATCTACATAATGGTGTGACTAACATCCTCATGCATATGCTTTTGTTCAAAATTAGGGTAGATTCCAACAAAGTGAGTTAGTGGATCAAAAAGTATGGAAAAGTTAATAGCATGTGATACAATTGTCAGATTTCTACCCTAACGGCCAATTAACACTGACATCAGCAAGATGAGATTACCCGTTTAACTGCTTCCTTGATGGTACTGGGAATTGTCTTTACAAAAACATGATTTGTTTGTGCTAATTTATTAGGTAAAAATCATGCCTCATGGTTTTAATTTGAATTCATTTGTTTATTAGTGAGGTGGAACATTTTCTATGATTATTTCCTAGATTTATTCTCTAGTTTGTGAATAATATCCCTTCCTTTAGACTGGGCAGCTCTTGAAAAGATGGGACTAGGATGGTGGACAGTAGCTGCGTGGTTTCAACTGTGGGACTTTTGCAGACAAATTGAGATGGAAGAGATCTGTGGATTACTACAAGTTGTTGCCTAAAACAGCAGCTTGGCCAGGTTTTACTATGGAACAGGGGGAGTTTGGGTCAAAAGTCATAAGTTGCAGTGACAGAGAATGGTGCCCAAGAGATAAAAAAAAACTTTACTATTAGGAAACGTACGTATTCTTTGATTGACTTACTTTTAACCTCATTTTTTTGTTTTGTAATTTTCCAGGGGATATCAGGTTTTTAATCTGTGTGTCAATGGAATTTCTTTCTCCTTGGACAAAATAACTAATCCTTGTTTACCAAAAGTTTCTCTCTCTGAGACAATGATTGCACCAAATGGATGTTCACAGAGATCCTAAAAAGTTATCTTTGATGAAGATGACGGTGACGGCCAGATTTTACGTTACATTTGATCTTTGCTTGACATGTCAATTAAGCTCACAGAAGCAGGGGCTATTACAGATAGAATAGGGACTTTCTACACCAGATAACCAACATTTTACCTTACCTTTACATTTTTTCTTCCTTGATTACCTCTGTAAACTCAAGCTCCTAGAACGTACTTGGCATATAATAGGCTTTCAATAAATATGTATTAAATTAGATGAATCAAGATAAGCTTCCATTATTTTTATCCCTGGGTGTCAAGAACTTTCCTATTCACTTCATTACCCTACTTTGATCATGTGATCATGTGCTTTGATCAGGATATAATATTCTGATATAATCATCATAATCATAATTGAAGTTCTACCTGTGCCAGGTAGTGTTCTAGGGGTATTTCCTGAATTTGTCATTTAATGCTCACAATACTCCTATGATGTGGGTGCGATTATTATCCCTACACATGTATAAGCTCTGTTACAGTAAGCTTTTGATCTCTCTTGTTCATTGCTGTATCTGCATGTTTAACATATTGTGTGGCACATAGTAGAAACACAATAAGTATTAGTAGGATGAATGAATAAATCTTTTTTTCACTTATGAGGAAACTGATGCTTCTTATTCATCAGTGAAAGTGATTTGACGTTTGCATATGTTATGAAATGATCACCACCATAGGTCTAGTAACCATCTGTCCCCATACAAAGTTACTACATTACTGACCATATTCCTTGTGCTGTATATTACGTCCCTGTGCTTATCTATTCTATAACTGGAGGTTGGACCTCTCAGTCCTTTTCACCATTTTGCTCACCATTCCTTCCCTTCTGGCAACCACCTGTTTGTTCCCTGTACCTATGGGTCTGTTTTCATTTTTTGTTAATTGAAGTATAGTTGGTTTATGATGTGTTAATTGCTACTGTACAGCAAAGTGATTCAGTTATACACATATATACATTCTTTTTTATATTCTTTTCCATTATGTTTTTAAAAAAATTAATTTATTTTTTGCTGCTGGGTCTTCGTTGCTGCGCGTGGGCTTTCTCTAGTTGTGGTGAGCAGGGGCTACTCTTCGTTGCGGTGCGCGGGCTTCACATGCAGTGGCTTCTCTTGTGGCGGAGCACAGGCTCTAGGCACACGGGCTTCAGTAGTTGTGGCCCACAGGCTTCAGTAGTTGTGGCTTGCGGGCTCTAGAGCACAGGCTCAGTAGTTGTGGCGCACGAGCTTAGCTGCTCCGCGGCATGTGGGATCTTCCCGGACCAGGGCTCGAACCTGTGTCCCCTGCATTGGCAGGCGGATTCTTTTTTTTTTTTTAACATATTTATTGGGGTATAATTGCTTTACAATGGTGTGTTAGTTTCTGCTTTATAACAAAGTGAATCAGTTATACATATACATATGTTCCCATATCTCTTCCCTCTTGCGTCTCCCTCCCTGGCAGACGGATTCTTAACCGCTGCGCCACCAGGGAAGCCCTGGCTTTGTTTTTTTAGGGAGATCAATCCGATGGCAGTGGAAAGGGTTAAACAGACAGCACAGATCACTGGTGTCAGGTTGGAGGATTCGAAATCTACAGTACAGCAGTAGACCAGGTACGGCAGGCACTCCTAGTTTCTAACAACAGAATCCTGATTTTCCAGAGCAGCAATGTTCCCTGATATTCATACCCCACTTCCCAGACTGCCACAGACACTGCTTGACCACTGATGTATATGCAAAAATCACTAGATCAGGATCCTGGGAACATTGCTTGAAAGGTACCCTGATGACTAGCATGTGTCTTCAGCATCTTTTCCCTGACCTTTTACCATTACCTTTCTTCATGCCTGAAATATGATTGGAATGCCTCTAGGTGTCACTATCATCTTGTGATAAGAAGAGAAAAGCCATCCAATAAGGGTAGGGGAGAGGAAGTTCGGTGACTTGGCGGGGGAAGGGTCTCTGCTAATCCCTGACGTCTCACTAGTCCTGAACTTTCTCACCTCCAGATTTTATGTTACATGAGGAAAATAAGCTGTATTTAGTTCAAACCACTATTGGTTTGATTTTCTATTGCTTAGGTTCAAATAGATTCCGAATGATACCTTGCGTAATACAGAATAGTGGCTTGAAATAAAGGAGTGATAACATAGGTGGGAGACGTTTAGGGAAAGAAGACGGTCAAGTTGAGAGTCACGTCTAACTAGCATTGAAAGTGATTGATTTAGTGGCGGGAAGTGGATTTGACCAATAGCGTGCCGGATAGGGAGATGAGGAGGGCACCATCTGTCCTAGAGAGCTTCCATGGGGTGAGATACGTGGGACCTTAACCGTCCAATCTACCCCTTCAGTGTTTCAAATGCTTGCTTGTTCTTGCATTTGGCCAGACCTAGAGCTCTACTGAGAAAATGTCAGACCTTGTTCACAGGTCGTTTTGTGGTTCAAGAAATATGATTCTAGGGGCTTCCCTGGTGGCGCAGTGGTTGAGAGTCCGCCTGCCGATGCAGGGGACACGGGTTCGTGCCCCGGTCCGGGAAGATCCCACGTGCCGCGGAGCGGCTGGGCCCGTGAGCCGTGGCCGCTGAGCCTGCGCGTCCGGAACCTGTGCTCCGCAATGGGAGAGGCCACAACAGTGAGAGGCCCGCGCATCGCAAAAAAAAAAAAAGAAATATGATTCTTTCTCTGGAAGCAAATTTATGTCAGGCTGCTGATTTTTCACAAAAAGAATATTAAACCTGCCACTTCACTCTTTGATAGCTGAAGCAAATGGACTTTTATATTATAAATAGAACATAATACCTATACATTGGACATGTACCAGGGAGCTGAAACTTAATTGATTGCTCTTCAGCCTTTGCCAAAATTGTGGTTGAGGCAATGGGTGTTTTTAAGAGAAGGTGTCTATGCAAAACATTAGCCATCCGTTCTTCAAGGCACTCTAAAAGTTCTCCTTTGATGTCAAATTAAATAACCAGCAACAAGTGTGTTAAGATGACGTAAGCTTAGGTCCTAGAATGAAACTCAGTTTTATCCTGTTAGCTTTTATCAAGAACGGATAAGAGGCAACAAAAACTGTCATACCCGTGATGTAGATTTATTGAGCTCTGTGCTAAATATTTGATGTAACCGTTTCCCACAACAACATCTTAGGTTCACAATTTCCTCAGATGAGAAAACTGAGGCTCATGAGGTGAAGTAATTTCCTCGAGGCCACATTGCTAGTAATTGTTGGAGGGCAGTGTTCTCACCTGGATCTGGGATTTGAGGTCCTGTGTTTTTTAAAGTTATGTCATACTATAGTTGACAGACTAATGTCCACATGCTCATTCCAGCAACTGTGAACATGTGAGGTAACACGATTAAATTAAGGACATTGAGAAGGGGAATTTATGCTGGATTATCTGGTGGGCCTGATCTAATCACGTGGATCTTTAAGAGAGGATAAATCCTTCCTGGCTGTGGAGAGAGGGGCATGTGACTACAGAAGGATGGCCAGAGAGATATAACTCCCTTGACTCTGAAGACGGGTGACGAGATAGGACTCTAGCAGCCCCTAGAAGTTGTAAAGGCAAGAAAGGGACTCCTCTGGAGTCTCTGAAAGGCACAGATCCCTGACAACACCTGATTTGAGCCCAGTGAGACCCATGTCAGACTTCTAACCTATGGAGCTGCAAGATCATAAATTTGTGCTGTTTTAAGCCACTGAGTTTATGGTAATTTTTTATGGCAGCAATAGGAAATTAACACACGTGTTGACGTCCCAACATATTTGCTAAATTTCTCCTTACTTTTAGTTCTGTATTCACTGAAATTGGCATGAAATTTATTCAGAGCACAATGATGTTTTGTTTTTGCCTTGGATGACTAGAAGGCCAGAGCCAATTTTAGAGTTCAACTGTAGTTATGGTAAAAATATATTTTTTTAATCACCTCACACCAGTCAGAATGGCTGTCAAAAAGTCTACAAATAATAAATGCTGGAGAGGGTGTGGAGAAAAGGGAACCCTCCTACACTGTTGGTAGGAATGTAAATTGATACAACCACTATGGAGAACAGTATGGAGGTTCCTTAAAAAACTAAAAATAGAGCTACCATTTGATTCACCAATCTCACTCCTGGGCATATATCCGGAAAAGATAAAAACTGTAATTTGAAAAGATACATGCACCCCAACATTCATAGCAGCACTGTTTACAGTAGGCAAGACTTTGAAACAAGCCAAGTGTCCATCAACAGAAGGACGATTGGCTTAAGAGAATAACATAGTAAAGTAAGTCAGGCAGAGAAAGACAAATATTATAGGATCTCACTTATACGGAGAATCTAAAAAATAATACAAATGAACCTATGCACAAAACAGAAACAGACTCACAGACATAGAAAACAAACTTATGGTTACCAAAGGGGAGGCCGGGGAGGGACAAATTAGGAGTTTGGGTTGAACAGATACACACTACACAGAGTAGATAAGGAACAAGGATTTACTGTATAGCACAGGAAACTATATTCAATATTTTGAAATAACATAATGGAAAATAACCTGAAAAAATATACAACAATCATTTTGCTGCATACCGGTATTGTAAATCAACTATACATCAATAAAAAGAATTTTTGTTTTCTGATCTTATATCTTTTTTTTTTTTTTTTTTTTTTTTTTTTTTTTTTTTTTTGCATTTTCCTGTGTATATTCACACATGTATATTTACATCAAGATGTTGCTGAGACTGAGACAGAGACAGAGAGAATGAGACAGGGGTGGAGTGGAGATGGGGGAGAGAGAGAAAATGGAGACCCACTCAAGTTTTTTTGTGAAGGTGGAGTGATAACTTTTATAATGAGGTGTCTCAGTGGTATCAAGAGATGTATTTGAGGGACTGCTTTTAAAATTAAAAAATTTTTTTTTCCAACTTTATAAATGTTTTGTAAATACTTATCTGAGGAGAGGTATTGTAGTTGGGAAGAACAAATCTGACTCCATGTTGGATCTGTTTCTTTTACTTTAACCTTTGTATTCTATTGCTTTTGCTGCTACAAGTTAATCACTAAAGGGATGCTGCCTCTAGCTTAAATTATACATAATGGCCCATCTCCGGGAACTCTGCCTCCCGGCCCTGAACATTAAGATGAAATACTTTGTTTAGCTCCAGGAAACATCCTGACCAGGCTGCAGGAAAGCAGAAATTAACACATCCCCTCTGGAGTCTGACTGGAACCAGCAAAGATTTGCAACAACTTACCACCTTTTAAAACTTTACCTCCTTACCCTTCCCCCCTTTGTTCTATAAAATAAACTAGGTTCCAAACCCAGGCAAGATGGTTCTTTGGGACACTAGTCCACCATCTTCTTGGTCTGCTGGCTTTCCTAATAAAGTCACTATTCCATGCCCCGACACCTCATCTCTGGATTGGCCACGCGTGTAGCGAGCAGTACGGGCTCGAGTATCAATACTACCTTGCCTTTGCTATTTGTTGCTCATATGTACCTATCAGGCCTATTTATTTCTGGTCATATTCAAGTTTCATTTCAGAAATGCATTTCCCCTTTTAAGGGGATTTCTCTACAATTAAACCTGGACTGTGGGGTTGTGATGCTGCTGCTTTCAACTTTGGTGGGAGAGCTGATGAAAACATAAGAAAGTTGAATCCATTTAAGACAAAGGTTTCACACACAAATGAGATTTGCCTTGCACCTTGCTGGGTGTACAAAAGATAGGCTGATGGCACTGTCAGAAAGGAGCCACCTCATTAACCACAACTCTCATGGATGCAGGACTGAAGAGGAACTAGAGAGTCAGGATTTCAGAGAAAGAAAAATAGCCCTCTGCCACCGCCATTGCAATATTTGTGTTACTAAGCAACACAGATATTTGCTTAGTGACACAAATGTTGCTGCTATTTAGCAAAGCCCTAATGATGCTGGCAGTACAGTCTCGGAATAAGGTTTAATACGACTTCATTATCCCAGCTCTGGAGCAGCAGTGCATATGCAGTTCCTGATTAGGGGTAACAGGAAGTACAGTGAGTGCTGTTTGGTGCACCTCCATCTACAAGACCAAATAAAGTATTGATTTGGATGAATCTAATGATGGTCATTTAGTGTGTTTATGTACTCACAGCATTCATTTGGGCTGACAAAGAATGCAGGACAACCCATTGTTCAGTGTGTCCCAGAATTGTCAAGCCTTAATGATTCTGTCCTGCCAGGTCACATACACACACAAATTGTGACATTGGCTGTTACCAACTCCGTGGACACCTGATGATGGTCTTTCTCTAAGATTCTGAGGAAAACTGAGGATTGAAATCAACGGATGGTTTCCATATGTCTTTTGAAACTTGAAAAACTTGTTTTCTATATCGAAGTTTCTGTTATTTCTGCAGAAAGTGTAATTTTAATACTTGAGAGAGTTTGTTTCTTCCTTCTTGGTTTTCATGCTGAGAAGCTGCTTCAGAAGCTACTAATAGCTTTGTAGGTATTCTCTTCCTCTTTCATTTCTCCCCGCTTCTCTCTACTCTTGCCCCATCTTCCAAGTACGTGGTTTCCTAGGGTTATCATTGTGGAGCAGATGCTAGAGCAACATATGGTGAAAAAAAAAATCCATGACTCTCTGGGCTTAGGGTCTTTTCAGATGTGATTTAGAGTCTTTTCAGATGTGATTGTGCACTAGTATAAGTGACATTGATGCCATAGCATTTTAAATTCACAAAGCAATTTAGAAGTGTCCTTCCAGGGACCTCCCTGGTGGCACAGTGGTTAAGAATCTGCCTGCCAATGCAGGGACACAGGTTCGAGCCCTGGTCCGGGAAGATCCCACATGCTGCAGAGCTAGGCCTGTATGACCCAACTACTGAGCCTGCGCTCTAGAGCCCACGAGCCACAACTACTGAGCCCGTGTGCCACAACTACTGAAGCCCACACACCTAGAGCCCATGCTTCACAACAAGAGAAGACACCGCAATGAGAAGGCTGCACAGCGCAATGAAGAGTAGCCCCTACTTGCTGCAACTAGAGAAAGCCCACGCGCAACAATGAAGACCAAACACAGCCAAAAATAAATAACTAAGTAAAAATTAAAAAATAATAAAAATAGTAAATTGATTTTTAAAAACAAGATTGATGAGGGAAGGCAGGGTGTTAAAAAAAAATTGTGCTTCCATTTGTCAAACTATCGTACCATCCTTTTCACTCATCTCTCTATCACTGGATGCATTTTCATAATGCCTGAACGTGGGGACACAAAGAAGGAGAAATATTTATTTGCTTCTGCCATTTCTATGGTGACAGGCAATGTGTAGAGCATATGGCACTTGACAATTCTAATGTTATTCGAATTAAAAGTGAAAAAGCATAAAAATAAGCAAACACATAACTTCTTTAGAGATGAGAGGTAGGACAAGTGGAGGTATTATTCTAGATGAGATTGGCTAGCAGTGAGAGGTGAAATCCTGTTTTGGTTCTTTACCTGAAAGGAAGGACACACTGAGTCAGGCTGTTCAGATCCTATAGGACTGTCTACAACCCCAATCAGTTTTATAAAAAAAAGTAAAATGGTCAGCAATTTTTATTTATATTGATTTGACAGAACTTTTCACTTCTGGTGTTCCAGAGGAAAAAACCTTTTGACACATTCTGTTTATTTATAATAATTGTAAGCGACATCAAATATATCTTGAATCTATGGATTTGGCGAACTGCTCCCATCCCCTTCCTGAGTCAAGTATTGCTATTCCCACTGTCTACTTAGAAGTTGTGAAATCCTCATAGCAAATTGTTCTGGTAGCTATACAGACAGGAAAGAAGACAGATTTTTTTTAAAAAATGTGTCTGATACTGGGCTAGGTGTATTATGTACATTGTTTCAGCTACCTTCTTCTGAAAGTGTCATTTTCTCCATCTTACAAATGAGAACATTGTATTCAATATTCAAAGGAATATTGCAATTGGTTCTAGGTCACCTAACTAAATAGCAAGGCATAGATTGAAATGCGGACTTTTCTGACTTAAAATATTTTTCTACTGTGCCTGTATTTTGAAAATTCATGCTTAGGTCTGAGTTTCAGGCATGCAGACAGACCTGATTCATTTTCAATATGTCTCCTTTTTATGAAAGCAGAGGGGGCTAATTTGAGTGGTAGTTTCTTTTCTAAAGTGGGCTCAACCATAGTTTAAATGTATATATTATTAAGCAATGACACAGAAATTAGCCCAGAAGGGTAACTCCTTTTGATGCCTTTCAAAGGACAGAATTCCGGCTATTTGTTTATGATGATGTTACAATTTCAACTTAAGACAAATTGGAGGGTGTTTTCACTGAGTTGCTAATTTTGAAACACTTTGCATATGCGATTGCCTTCACTGTGTAGAAATTCATCTTTTAAAGGAGAGTCTCTTATTTCTAAAACTTAGAATCTGCAGCATCAGTAAAGAATGATGTTCCTCAGAATGATCATCTGATTCCTAAGCCCTGATGATTCTGATACATCACTAAGTATCTCTTGGTATACCTGACATGTCGACTGCAGAAACACATATGGGAGTCCTTTGATAAGTGACTGTTTTTCCCTGTTTACAGATGAGTGTTTTAAAATTTAAGGATTGTCTTTTGTATGTATTTTTTTCATTTTTGCAATTACGGTATAACGATGTATAAACTAGTCAATGTTGATTTAGCAAAAATAAAATAACCACTTTTCTTTAAGTCATGAAGCATCATGATGGAGAAGTAGATTTTCTTTAAGTGTCTGCAAAATAGAACTGCAGTCACTCAGTTGCTAATAGGCTACAGAATCTTTCCTTCCAACTAGCATTTGAATAGATACATATAAAACATTAGCTTTTTGTAGATAGAAACATTCTTACTATGACACTCCAGCCATGTTGCTTACATTTGTAATCTTGAAACTATGGTTGTATGAATTTAAAGGCTGTCACAGCTGAGCAACTGATGACATTCACTTCTCGTTATGAATTGGTAAATCAATCTTTGGAACGAAACGTCAAGTAACATGTTCACACACACACACACACACACACACACACACACAGAGACAGATGCACTGAACCTCTAGAGGAAATTTTACTGTGATTTATTTGTCCTTTAGCATCTCCAAGGGCTTTTCTGGTTTTAGGTATATTCTTGGGGATCTTTTAAGATTTTTTTGGAAAATGTATTAATTTTCCAAGTCAGCAGGATATCATTTAGTAAATAAATAGCTTTATGGCGTTAGGGTTTGGAAACGCTTTACTCTCCAAGGCTTCCTATATTCTGTGCGTTGTGTCCATGTATGCTATGCAGGGGTCATGGTAATTATTGCAGGAGTAGTCCGGGATGTTGTCTTTCATTCAATGGGGACTTTTAAATTGTATGAACTCTACGATAAGAATTCCTTTTTTCCTTTTAAGTCCTAACAACCCATCAGTTGGTGCTCATCTGACATTTTTATGGATTCTCTACAACTTTCTGGTATTCATTTTGACCAATATATCCTGGAGCTCATACGGATTGTCTTTGCACATTGAACACGTGATGTTCATTCTCTAGGAAATGGCCTTTGATCCAATTTAAGGGGGATCATATTTGAGTCAGGTGTAGAAAGTAGACATTTCCTCACAGTGCCATGAATATTTAAGTGGCAAGGTCTTTCTAGCATGGTGCCTTTTATTGGTATAAATCTGACGTTAGTGTTATTGGACTATTTCAGATGATGGTTTGAAATTACACAGTGTTTTGGATAAGGTTTATTTTGGCTACTGAAAATTAAATAGCATTGAACTTCTTGTAGCTTAGTGACATATTTTCACGTAATGGGTCATTAATGTTTAATGCTGGTAAGATATCATTTGTGCTAAGACTCAGGGATTTAATTATTTAAAAAATTAATATATGGAGGCATCCACAAAATTTTGCATTTGGGATCTACTTAAAACCATGATTTTGCAATCACTTATATCAGCAGATATTTATCAGATGCCTTTTAATATATAAAAATACATAGTATATGAAAAGTTTGGTGAACACAAAGCATGAATTCTATTCAGGAAATTTATGAAATAATCATGAAAGACTTAAAAGACAGTAAACTTAATTTTCTTAAATTGCCTTTTCTATATTGAAACTGATTTAAAAAATATATATTTAGACACTTGCAAAATGCAAAAAACCATACCAAACATGTAAAAGGCCGTACAAATAAAAACTTATTTGAAAGAGAAGTAGCCATGGAAAAATGTAAGCTCTGGTTTGGTAAGTCTAAGTCTCTCTGAGATCTTTGTTCCTAGATGTGGTACAGAAAGGAAAGTTCAGTGTGGAGAAGACTTCTCTGGGGCCTACCCATGGGTCCAGGAAACTATTTATCCCTGAAAAATCTTGGGCCAGCTTATGGGAATGAACAAAGATGACCAGGAGGGGTCATTGGGAACGTGTGGCCAGAAGCAACACTACTCAAAGCACCAGTCATCCAGGAGATAAGGAGCTTAAGTCAGAAAGTAAATCAATGTATTGTTTCCTTCACCGAGAAAGTCTTAGTGTGAACAGTGTCAGCTGGACCGCTCTGTGACATCATTGGTTTACATTCTGGTGCAAGCTGCTTATCTTGTCATGGACCTGGTTTGGAAGGATGGGCAGCTGATCCATGAACCAGACTTTGAATGGCATTGGAGGTGTTACTGACATCTTGGACCAGCTACTCCAAACTGCTCTGTGCTATGGACTGCCCTGCGTGTCGTGTGTATAGGGGTGGTTGCTAGCATTCTTTGGTCTCACTCGCAGCCACTGGCACCTCCCCCAGTAGCTGTGACAATCACAAATGTCTCCAAAGATGGCCAGTGTCCCATAAGCTGGGGTGGAGTGGAGGGGGATGGTCCCAGTTGTAAACAACTGTCCCGGAATAGTTGTTAATGTCCATGTGATCTCTTTGTACGTACCAGTCACAGCACCTGAGTGCTAATCTGTGGATAAAGTACAAAGTACCGGGAATTTGGGGGGACTTATTACCTCAGTTTGTCATTAAGTGATTAGTTGATGGAGTAACATAGCATACTGAGTTCGTTTACAGGAATTCACAAAGTCATGTGTGATCATCATATGTTTTCTACAGAGGTGTTCAAGCCCCGACACCAGGAGCAGAGCCTGATCTGTCCGTGAAAATGGCTCTCATAGCCACAAACAGGACTATTCAGTTATCTTTCTTATTAGAAAAGTAGCCAATGAATCAAGCCCTGTATTTAAACAGAACTGTTCATTAAAAATGCCTTTTTATAACGAAATTAACTGTGTACCAAAATGTTGGAAAAATATGGGCCTGACCAACTGTTCTCGGAATAGAAAAGACATATGTTTGCTTTCTTCTGGTTCCTTACAAACGATGGCAGTAATAACAATAACCACACAATAGTACTACTTGCTTACATTTGGAGAGCACCGTGGTACTCCTCAAAACGCTCTCACAGACTTTATTTCCTTTCACCCTTAGTTTAGTATCTCTGTCTGCTGTTTGCAGAACCCGTACGCGGGCCTTTCTCCTTCTAAGAGAAACAAAGAGATAGAGATCACAGAAACATAACACTGGTTCTCCTATACAAACACATACACACACCCCACTGATGCTGCTTCCTCACTACCTTTGTAAAACAACAATGCACATGTGAGTTTTTCTGAATTCTGCGTGATAGAGGAGTCAGTCTGAATCACAGTAGAGCCTAAAAACGAAAATACAAGAAAATAAATAGTCTGGCTTCAAATAGTAGATCCACAAATGCTTTTTTTTTTTTTTTTTTTGCTTGAAATCATTAGATATTCTGCAACCAGAAGGCTTTAATGGATCTTACTGACCTGTTATACAGGATTTGGTGAATTTCCGCCCTTTCTTGGGACTAATGTCAGATGTGGTGTTGTCAGTTTTAGTAGTGGTGAAAAAAGTGATACTATGGAGAATCAGAAATATCAATAGCATACTTAAGTGTTCCGGTCCTTTTAAAATATATTTTACATTTGAATCAGATTTTTATCACGTTAAGATGCAAGACGTGGAAACCCTTGATTGTGATGGCCCTTATATTCGCTCACTGCTATCAGTAGGCCTTTCCGCTCTTCTCCCCCGCCACCTATCTTGCTGCTTTCCTGATACTGAGTTTCTAACCAGTAACTTCAAAAGGCCTACGTATTGATTTTTGCAGGGTTCTGTCCATAACCCCCTGAACTATAACCAAATTAATTGAATCTGCATGGTTGCACTGGCTGAGCGGTTTGCAGAAAGAGTTGATTCTGTCCTACCTGTTTCCCACTTCTGTATCCTCTAGTTCACTTTGCTCATCCTATTTTCCATTTGAACACCTTTTCTTTATTCTTCCTTTGGTAAGTTAAGACTGTGATTATATTAGAAACAATGGTTGAAAAGGAATTCAGAATACAGCAATTCAATAATGATTGATCCCCGAGTCAGCAAGTATTTCAGGCATTTTATACTTTATAAAGCTGCATACTGCTTGACATTCATTGGGTCATCTTCTCTAATATAGCAGAGTCTGATTTTGTTCAGAAGCCGTGTGTTGTAAGACATATCAGGCATCATATCGGTGATGTCCCACCCTTGATGGGGACTTCTCACGGCTGCCTGTGCTACTTCCCTGAGACGCAGAAAGGGTCCAGCTCCCTGCATGAGCTCTGGAGGGGTTGCAGACTCAGAAAACGGGTGCAGCTAATGCAGTGTGGGCCCACACACAATGGAACTCTCCTCATTTCTAGCCTTTCTCTCTTTTACGTCTATTTGAAAACCAATGTCAGCGCAGTGGAGTGAAACGTGACACAGAACAGAGGTGGGTTCCAGTAGGCTGGTGCTCAGCAGCTTGTGGAATTAACTTCCTTTTCTTTAATGGGTACCTTTTCACGGTCAACATGAAAAAACCCAGGCCTTTTGGGGAAGATTCATACAAAATATATTTTATCTGTTTTTCAGATACATGTTTGGATTTCCGAGATCACACGTTTTGCATGACCTTACGTATTACCCTAAATTATCATTTACAACCAATTGACACTGTCTGATAGAAGCAAGGAGGGAGGAAAGGAGCTAACATCTACTCAGAGACTGGTGTGAACAGGGCATGGCCCAAATGCATCCTATGGAAGAGTTTGTTCAAATAGGGGTGTCAGATTACAGTGGCAGGCAGAGTTCCCCCCATCAACCACCCGTGTGAATGGCTCCCTCTGAAGTTATCTGGTGCCCAGCCCGCACGGCCAGATGTGACTCCCTGTACTCAGTCCTTCCCTACCCTGCCAGGTGGGTGTCAGGATTCTTGTTCTGATTTTGTAGATGAGGCTGAGATCAGTGAATTTACTTGCCCAAGAGCCAGTAGTTAAGAAATAGAACCCGAATTAGCAAGCAGGTGTGTGTGTGCGTGCGTGTGTGTGTGTGTGTGTGTATCTGGCATCACAGTCCCTGGTCTGTGTCCTACCATTCTGTCTCCCCTTATTCCTTTAATTAGAAAAAGGTTACTGGCAACTCATCAATGCGTGACCCCAAGCTGAGCATGGTGGGGAATACATGGTAGCCTTTGACCTCTGGGCACTTGAAATCTTAGTAAAGAGATCACATTTACAAAGCCGCTAGTTACGTGACAAAAGACAGCTTTTATTTTTAACCTGTTGGTCTCACACGTGGCCCTAAGGGATAACATTATTCATTATCATTTACAAATACTGTTTTCATGCATGTAGGGCTAGAAGAGGAAGCCAAGTAGGGCGTTTTCCTCTGGGGGGCTTAGTGAAGAGATAGTCGGAACTTGCAAGCTTGATCTAAATGAGGGAGCTGAGACAGAGAAGGGAAGGTGGCAGGAAGAAGATGAAAAGAGATGGAAAGAGGGAAGGGTGACTTTAACAAAACATGATCTCTGTCCCTCAGTTGTCTCCTGGAACTGGTCTCTCTACTCGGATGTGAGTCTAGCTGGGAAGAGATCTGCAGTTTAAAAAGTCAACATTATTGCATTTATACATGTAAGAGGTGATGACAGGTGTAACTAAGACATCGTCAATGATGAGGGATGGATCTGAGATCCATTTAAGAGGACCATGAACAGGCTCCAGCGGCTGATGAGAAAGAATGGGTCTAGAATCCCTGGTTTCTGGCTTGAGGCAACTTTATGATTTGGTGAGCATATTTCCATATTACTTTCTTATAAGAAGGAGATGTGATGGTTAATTTTATATGTCAGCTTGGCTTGGTCACAGAACACAGATATGCAGTTAAGCATTATTCTGTATTTTTCTGTGAGGGTGTCATTTGGATGAGGTTAACATTTAAATTGGTGGACTCTGAGTAAAGCAGATTGCCCTCCATCATGTAGGTGGGCCTCGTCCAATCAGTTGAAGGCCTGAATAGAACGAAACAGTGATCTCCCCCAGCAAGAGGGAATTCTGCTGGAAGAGAGCCTTCAGACTTGAACTGCAACATCAGCTCTTCCCTGGGCTTCCAGCCTGCCAACTTTTCCTACAATCTTTGGACTTGCCAGCCTCCATAGTTGTGTGAGTCAATCCCTTAAAATCCCTCCCTCCCTCTCTCTCTCTCTCTCTCTCTCTCTCTCTCTCTCTCTCTCTCTCTCTCTCTCCATATATGTATACACATACACACCCTGTTAGTTCTGTTTTCTTGGAGAACCCTGGCTAATGCAGGAGATAACAATACTAAATTTCTTAGACCATTATCTAAGGGAAAAAAGCTGTAACTGAAATGCACATGTATCATAAGAGTTAAGAAGTTTTCAAATATGCATTCTCGTAAATAAAGACAGGGGAACCTTTTAAATCTCCCCAAGACACGGGTGTACTGCACACTCTAAAGATCCCAGCATTCTAGTCCAACAGTATTTTATGGTCATTACTGATAGAGAAGTGATGCAGCCAGAGCTTGCTGGACACATCCCAGCAAGTCCTGTTGCCAGCAAGTGGCAGAACCAAGATTCACACTCAGGTATGTTCACCTTTAAAATCTGTGCTCTTAACATCTTACCTCAGTAACTTCTCTTGCAAAGTTTTGCTGTTTATAACCTTTTAACTGGCTAAAGGCACTGTGTCCTGTGATTTCTGTTTGACTCACTTCCCTTGCTCTCTGCCACCTCTCCCTTTTCAGGGAGTGTCGCCAAGGACTGTGCCCCCTCCTGCTGAGTCCCATCAGGTCTCGGGCTCTGCAGTGTGAGCATGAGATGCTCCATCTCACAGGCGGAAAGGAGAGGGGCTGCAGGAAAGGACAGAAGACCGTGTAAGTGGACATGAAAACACTTGCATAAAATGAAGGAGTAATGGACATACATAGTACAAGCTAATAGAAGACAGGACACATTGTATTCAGAAGAATGTCTGTTTTTGAAGAGCTCGGCATTTCTTTCCCCAGAAGAAATGCCTTAAAACCCCACTTGGGGTGGAAGACGAGATCCCTAAGGCATACTCAGTTATGAAAGTTGGTCCCTAAATGTCTCTGATAAAGAGAATAAGAGGTAAAGAGTTTGAAACTGTATTGGTTTTGAAGAAAGAAAAGTCAGATGAAGATTTTACAGAAGCATGTTGCCTGCTTTGTGACAATTCAGCAGAAGCTATAAAATTAAGATATGATCAGACTTAGATGTTTTCACTGAAACCGGTGAAGGAATTAAGACCAAAAGCTTGAAGGAAGCTTAAAGGTTGATAAATGAAGTCAACCAGAAGCTTAAAAAGCTAAACTTGTCTAAAATCACGTAGGGTCTACTATGCAGCAGGCACTGCTCCAGGCCCTTGACATACATTAAATTGTTTACTCTCAAAATCCCCCTGCAAGTGGGTGTTACTACTCGTCCCATTTTGCAGATGAGGAACTTGAAGCAGAATCAGGTTAAGTCATTTTCCAAGGTCATTCAGCTGGTAAATGGCAGAATCAGAATTGGAACCCAGGCCATTTGGTGTCAGAGCTACCATCCTTAACCACCAACTAGAGAATCTTTCTTGTACCTTGGTAGGGAAATGCCCAGCCATCACCTAGACTATAACCATTATAAACACTTCTATTGGAAGCTACCTTTTTAGGGTGGGAGGAATTATATTTCTCAAATGCAAGCCCAGTGACAAAGATTCTTTTCTTGACCAAATTTCAGCCAAGCTCCTCTGGGTCCTCTTCATGACTAGGTCTTAACCTCAGCCCCGATCTTGCTGGGCCTGCAGAGCCAAGTCGTAGCAAAAATTCTGCTAAGTCAGTTCATTGAGAATCTCCCCACCCTCGAGTAAGAAGGATTGGCAAGAATT
This sequence comes from Aethalodelphis obliquidens, assembly GCF_003676395.1. NCBI lineage: Eukaryota > Metazoa > Chordata > Mammalia > Artiodactyla > Delphinidae > Aethalodelphis > Aethalodelphis obliquidens. The sequence goes on from NW_020838005.1 coordinate 9,548,305, forward strand.
CCCCCACCCTTGATGTCTCCTGTTAGTGATTTTCCACCCGCTAACCCCTTCCCTCTGCTCATTGGCTGTAGATCACCAGCTGTCTTTACTGTATTTGAAACTGAACTCCATATTTCTCCCTATTGCAATAGTCTTGGCCCCCAACACAACAGTCCTGGATAAAATCTTCCTTACTGTTTTCACAGGTGCCAGAGTAATTTTGTCTTTAATGACAGTTAACTAAAATGTTTTGCGAATGGCCATTACGATTGGTTAACTGAGAATAGATTTCTTAAGCAACTCTTCCCTCCTCATTTTAACCCATGTGTGTTACATCAGCTATGCCTTGATGGGTGCAGTGTATATGACTTAATCTTCTGTCTTTCCTAGGTACTGAGGACAGGCAACCCATCAGCAATAGGGCTACCCAAGTGATTTCAAGAGGCGTGTGGGTACTGAATTGCCCTGGTATACTCTTGGTGTCATAAATACTCCACACCTACTTGCTGGAATCTTCTGAGTAAGTTTTTAAAGTTGAGGAGTTTTTTGAAAAATTTTTTCCATCTGAAGAAACCAGAACAATTTGTAACCGATGGCATGTGTTGGGACAGAACAAAGAGCAGTGGGGAGCGATAAACTCACAACAGAGACAATCATACACAAAACAACAACTTCATACCCTGAAGATCTACAGATGTTGAAATGTTTAGGTAGTGCATGCTAAGAGGCTCTGTACTAAATGCTCAAAGAAATAAAGAATATAAGTAAAAAGATGAATATACAGCATGAAAATTTCAGGAATGCAGACAGATTTTTTTTAAAAAGCAGAACATTAAGAAGTGAGAAATACAGTTGCTGACAGCAAAAATTTAATACAGGAAAATGGCATGACAGACACTGTTGAAAGAGCATTAGTGAGCAGGAGGAATCACCTGAGTGATTTACTGGTAGTTCTCCATGAGAGATAAGGAGTTAGAAATCATTAAATAAGGATTAAAAGACATGGAAGAGGGGCTTCCCATGGCGCAGTGGTTGAGAGTCCGCCTGCCGACGCAGGGGACACGGGTTTTTGCCCTGGTCCGGGAGGATCCCACATGCTGCAGAGCGGCTGCGCCCGTGAGCCATTGCCGCTGAGCCTGCGCGTCCAGAGGCTGTGTTCCACAACGCGAGAGGCCACAACAGTGAGAGGCCCGCGTACCGGAAAAAAAAAAAAAAAAAAGACATGGAAGGTAAAATGAGGAACAATAACCTATATCAAATTTTAGGTACAAATAATTGAGAGAAAGCAGATGAAATGGATTTTAAAAGGTAATGACTGTGATATTCCAAGAACATCATGTACCCACAGATCTGGGGAACATGATGCATTTCAAAGAGAAAAAGATACCATGTCTAGACACAGAGTAGTGAAACTGCAGAATGCCAAAGCCAAGCATTCTTTAAAATGGCCAGAGAGAAATAATAAATCACAAACAAAAAGAAACACAAAAAAGACAATTAGAATGAAAGGATCTTCTCAGCAGCAACCTAAGAAGCCAGAAGATGGTGGAATAATATCCTTAAATATGGATTGAAAATAAATGTCAGACTAGACTTTGTATCCAGCAAAACAACATTTCAAGAATGAGGACTGAGAAATTTTAACACAAAATAAAGGAAAAAGACCTGTTGGAATATGTCACCTGGAGACATCCTCTAAAAAACATACTTTATAAAGTAGAAAAATGATCCCAGAGGATGATTTCTTACGCATGGAGAAATGTATACATATAGCACAATATGGCAAACATAAATTCTAAGTGCAAACAAAAAAGACCTCTATGAAATAATGAATAGTGGGAATTAAAAAAAGAGTGAAAATATTGGACAATGACAGTATTATGATTAAAGTTGTCTTAAGGTTTTGTTTTCCTTGAGAGAGGGGTCCAAACTGTTTAATTTAGAATTTATCCTCTTAAGTAGACTGTTAATATTTCACAGATAACCACTAAAAGAACAAAAATTTAAATGTGTAAACTCAAAGCAATTAGGGAGAAAGAAAAGGAAAAAATAAACATACAATCAAACAACTTTTAAAAGTTCCAAAAAGAGAAATAAGAAAGACAAAGCAGGAGAAAAGGACCAAAAAGGTAAGATGGAAGAAGTTTAAATGTGTCAGTAATCACAGTAGGTAAAAGTGGACTAATTTTGCCATTTAAAGTACAAGGATTGTCAGATCGATCTAAAAATTGGCCACATGCTGCCTATAGGAGATACGTAAAGTATAAGCACAGAAAAATTGAAAATGAAGGATAGAAAAAGGTCTCTCAGTCAAATAGACCCCGGGCCCATAAAACATTGCTTGTAATTACTATTTGTCAATTCTAAGGCAAAGGCATCTGCTGCTTAATGATAAAAGTTTCAACATACCGTGAAGACAGACAAATTGTAACAATAGCTAATGATACAGCCTCAAACTGTGACAAGAGGAATTCGTGATAAAAGTACAGGGAGAAATTTTCAACAATACTATTATAGTAGGAAACTTAAATGCAATCTTCTCAGCTATTGATAAATAAAGCAGAGAAAAAAATCAGCAAATATAGGGGAGTTCTGAGCAGCACAGTTGTCAAGTTTCATCTAACATACAAATGTAGAACGTACTTTTGTATATTTGATCTTTTACATTTGTTGAACAAATAGAGACTACATGTCTTCTGAGTTAAAACCAAACTGGTAATATACTAGTCCATAAATCAATGTTTAATAAATTTAACAGAATAGGGTCTTATACACCATATTCTCTAACCTCAGAGCAATTAAGTTAAAAGTTATGATAAATCAATCAATAAATCTTCATATTTAGAAATTTTAAAATGCATTTAAAAGTAAGTCATGGGTCAAAGAGGAAATCTTGATGGAATTTTTTTTTTTTTTTTTTTTGCGCGGTACTCAGGCCTCTCACTGTTGTGGCCTCTCCCGTTGAGGAGCACAGGCTCCGAACGCGCAGGCTCAGTGGCCATGGCTCACGGGCCCAGCCGCTCCGCGGCATGTGGGATCCTCCCAGAGTGGGGCACGAGCGCGTGTCCCCTGCATCGGCAGGTGGACTCTCAACCACTGTGCCACCAGGGAAGTCCCTTGGTGGAAATTTTAAAGACACTTAGAACTAAAGAAAATGAAAAAATTACATACAAAAACTTGTGGCATCCGTCAGCAAAAGTGGAAAGGAGTTTCAGTGGAAACTTGTCATTTTAAATGATTATACTAGAAAAGGACAAAAGCTAAAAATCGATGAGATAAATGTCCAACTTTAAGCTCTTAAAAGAAATAAAAATAAACCTAAAGAAAGGAAGTAGATAATGGCAGAGAAATAATAATGAAAAAATAGACCAATAGTGTCAGAAGTTGATTTCTAAATGACCAAAAAAATACACTAACCTTAGGGAGGAGGGGGGGTGTCCATCTTGCATGAAGTGGACAAAATCTTTGAGAAAGAAGCACTTTCAAAACAGTCTCAAGAAGCAGTAGACTCCTAATAGTCCTGTAACTATTTCAAAACATCTGCAAATAAAACATCCATTCTAGGTGATCGTATGAGTGAGTTCTACCACATTTTCGAAGATCACATCACTAGAATCTCATAATTCACCATTCCCAATTCATTGTAAAAGACAGATTTAATCTTGATATCAAAACCAGAGATGAGATAAAAATATTAATTAGGTAGGTATAATTTTCTATAAAGTATATAGTAGGTATAATTTTCTATAAAGTATAAAGTAGGTATAATTTTCTAATAGAAAATATTTACAACCCCAAACTCAAAGTGTATAAAAAGGGCTTCCCTGGTGGCGCAGTGGTTGGGAGTCTACCTGCCGATGCAGGGGACACGGGTTCGTGCCCCGGTCCGGGAAGATCCCACATGCCGCGGAGCGGCTGGGCCCGTGAGCCATGGCCGCTGAGCCTGTGCGTCCGGAGCCTGTGCTCCGCAAGGGGAGAGGCCACAACAGTGAGAGGCCCGCGTACCGCAAAAAAAAGAGAAAAAAAACAAAAACAAAGTGTATAAAAAGATAAATATATCATGACCAAATTGAGCTTGCCCCAAGGATGTACATATGGAATCATTTTTAAATTCTGCCATTTTCAATGACCACAGTAATTAAAAGATGGAGAATCATAAGATCATCTCAATAGATGTAGAAAAAGCATCCAAAAAATTCAACACTCATTCATGATATAAAGGAAGCTTGTAACACAGGCTGATTTTCTTAATTGGTAATGTGTACACACATTATTCTAAACGGAAAATTGTAAGTAGCATTCTTTTTAAAATTCAGGACCAAAGATACCTACTTTCACTGCTTTATTGCTTTTAACATTATCTTATATTCTGGTCAGTGCAATATTCTAGTCAGTGTGATAAAAAAAAATAAAGCAGAAGATTTGAAAAGAGGAAATAAAAAAATGATTCTTTGAAAATGATTTGCTTGTATGCATAAAACAAGCAAGACTCTACAGGCAAGTAACTAGAAATGAGAGAAGTATTTAGCAAGACAGTTAACTGAGCAAAAGTCAACGTGATGTCTATACACAAGTAACAAACATTTAGAAAGAACAGTTTAAAGGAAAAGACACCATTTATAATGGCAACACAAACTATACAGCTCCTGAGGAATAAATCTAATATATTTTGCAGGGACCTCTATACAGAAAAGTACAAATATCACAGAAGCGTATTGAAATTGACTTAATAAATGGAGAGGTAGGATAAAATAGGATGAGACAGAATGAAAAGAGGTGTGAAAGAGTGTTCACGAATTGGAAAATTAAATAATCACACAAACATTGAGTCTCCTGAAACGATCTGTAGATTCAATACAATGCCAATAAAAGTTCCAATAGGTTTTGTGCCCACGTGTGTACATGTTAAATTGGACAAGCTGATTCCAACATTGATATGTAAGATCTGAAGACTTAGCATAGCTAAGACAAACTTGCAATTTGTGATTAAGGGCGCAGTGGGAGGAATCTGAATTAGAAGAATTTTCTGACCGCATGATCACCTCGTTACTTAACATACTGTTATCCAGAGAGAGCAGTAAATAGATTGTCCTAAGTATTCAAAACACACCTGCTCAGTTTGGATTTTTCCATGTGATATTAAGGATAGCACTGCTGGGGCTTCCCTGGTGGCGCAGTGGTTGAGAGTCTGCCTGCCGATGCAGGGGACACGGGTTCGTGCCCCGGTCTGGGAAGATCCCACATGCTGCGGAGCAGCTGGGCCCGTGAGCCATGGCCGCTGAGCCTGCGCGTCCGGAGCCTGTGCTCCGCAACGGGAGAGGCCACAACAGTGAGAGGCCCGCGTACCGCAAAAAAAAAAAAAAAAAGGATAGTATTGCTGATTTTGTTTATTTCATTTTGTTTGTTTTGTACCTCAGATTTATAGGATGATATTAAATTATAATTGATACTTCATAACACAGTGTTATCATTGGTCTGTGCTTGGCTCTAATTTATTCACACAATGAGAAATGAACACCTATGAACCTGTCACCCAATCCAAGCATTGGAACCTTATTATTAACGTGCAAAGTTCAAACTAAAAACACAGTGGACCTGTTTCAACGTACAGTCTTTGCAAGTGGATATCTGTTATTATTGCTTGTTCCTTGTCTTTTATTCTGGGAAAGAGACCTGGCGATAATTTTCTTTTATGGAAGCTCCATTCTTTGATGCCCACATCAGATTGTCAGTCAGATTGCCTGTTGCCCTTACCATAGCTAAGTTCCAAAGGTTGACTCAAGCCCAGCCAAGATTTTCTTTCCCGGGAATTTGAACTTGGGAAGAGTCATCTGAAGACAGAGGTCCTCCTGATGGCAGGACTCCAGAGACAGTGCCCACTATTTCCTGTTAATGAGAGTCCCAGATCTGCCTTGGTTCCTGCCTTGGACGCTATGACGCTGTATTCTTCCCTAGGTTCTGTAAGAAACGCCATAGCCTTCTCAGAAATCAAGTTCTTTTTCTTAAGTTAGCCTGAATCAATTTCAGTTGCTTGCTTGCCTGCTACCAATAATTATAGCAACTACTCTCTGTATTGAATTTAATTGTCTACGTGACTAATGATCCAGCCTCACCAATGTGTGACTATCTGAGGTCTGATTGAAGGCTCATCATGCTTGGCCCCTGTTCTTTAACACAACTCTCCACCGAGGAAAACACATTAAGGAAAAGCCAATTTATCCAGCTGGAATCAATGAACACATCTTCAATCTTCTTTGAAAATTTATCAATAAATAAGATGAATGATATGAGAAAAGGGCACCCACACGTCTCTACAAGAAGATAAAATCTACTTACATAAGCCAGATTGATGGATTTCTATTTCTTAGGTAAAGGTTTTGGGGCATGTTCCATGAGGCCTCAGGCTCCTGGAGTCCCATATGTAACAATTCTTTCCTTCTTATGGTAAACAGAGGGGATTAACAGACTGTTACATTGTCTGCTAAAACCAGACATGGCTCCCCTCTTTTCACAGATAGCCTGCCTGTCTGAGGCAATATCTCAAATTGATATTTAAAAAACCGTCTTTGTTAGGAAATCATTCTTACCTGCTTTGTCTGCCTTTGTAAAGCAGCTTGGAAACCCTGCTCTTCAAAAGGAAGAGGCGTGTCTAGATGCCATCAGTGCTAATAAGTTTTGCAGGAAGCAAAGTAATAGATTAGAACCTCACCCCAATGCCCCTGCCTGTTCCTTTGGGAAAGGTCAACTGGTTGTCCCCTAGAGGCTGGACCGTGGAAAGCAGGCTGACCTTTTCCTATTCTCATCACCAGGTAAACCATGCCTACTCTGGAGTCCTGGACCAACTAGACAATGAAGGAATCCTGCTTCAGTGGAAAACTATCAACAGTGCATCTGTACATGTGTAGTGAGTAAATAAATGATAGCAAACTCTCTCCATTTATATCCATTCAAGTTAGCATCTTTGGTCATTAGCCACTGAACTAGTTACAAAGCCCCTTCGTTTTATCAATATCTTTCAACATTCCTTTACGTTTTTTTAAAAAAAACTTATTGAAGTATAGTTGATTTACAGTGTTGTGTTAATTTCTACTGTACAGCAAAGTGATTCAGTTATACACATATATACTTTTTTTCATATTCTTTTCCATTATGGTTTAATCACAAGATATTGAATATGGTTCCCTGTGCTATACAGTAGGACCTTCTTGTTTATCCATTCTATATATAATACTTTGTATCTGCTAATGCCCAAATCCCAATCCATCCCTCCCTTACCCCTTCTCCCCCTTGGCAACCACAGGTCTGTTCTCTATGTCTGTGAGTCTGTTTCTGTTTCATAGATAAGTTCATTTGTGTCATATTTTAGATTCCACATATAGGTGGTATCATATGATATTTGTTTCTCTGGTTGGCTTACTTCACTTAGTATGATAATCTCTAGGTCTATCCGTGTTGCCACAAATAGCATTACTTCATTCTTTTTGTTGGCTGAGTAGTATTCCATTGTATATACATGAGCCACATCTTCGTTATCCATTCATCTGTTGATGGACATTTAGGTTGCTTCCATGTCTTGGCTATTGTAAATAGAGCTGCAGTGAACATAGGGGTGCATGTATCTTTTGAATTATATTTTTCTCTGGATATATGCCCAGGAGTGGGATTGCAGGATCATATGGTAACTCTATTTTTAGTTTTTTGAGGGACCTCTGTACTGTTTTCTATAGTAGCTGCACCAATGTACATTCCCACCAACAGTGTAGGAGGGTTCACTTTTTCTCCACACCCTCTCCACCATTTGTTCTTTGCCTTTATGTTGTTTTTGTTTGTTTGTTTGTGGTACGCGGGCCTCTCACTGTTGTGGCCTCTCCCGTTGCGGAGCACAGGCTCCAGACGCGCAGGCTCAGCGGCCATGGCTCACGGGCCCAGCTGCTCCGCAGCATGTGGGGTCCTCCTGGACCCGGGCGTGAACCCGTGTCCCCTGCATCGGCAGGCAGACTCCCAACCACGGCGCCACCAGGGAAGCCCCTGCTCAGTAATCTTTTATGCAGTTTCAGGAGTCCTGGGCTCATTAAGAGTCTCTGCATTCCATAACTGATTCACTTTGTTATAAAGTAGAAACTAACACACCATTGTAAAGCAATTGTACTCCAATAAAGTTGTTAAAAAAAAAAAAAGAGTCTCTGCATGCTTGTAATCTATCATAGGTGTCAACTGCTTCTTATCAGTGTTTGGTGTACCCTTTTCGGAAAAAAAAAGAAAATCTTTACTGAGGCAAATAAATGAAAAGTTATTATGTTTTCCTCTTTGTAATACATCAGTATTTTACCACCGGCCCAAAGCACTAAACGTATCTATTGGAACATAACTCAACATGCCCGTTTATGTGTTCATGGTAAAACTATTGCTATATAACTCTTCGTCATTGTTCCCTCTCTCATGATCATAATATCTGTCTTATTCCTCCTTAGCTGAAGGATTTGAGGGTCTGGCATTTCAGTCCTTCACATAAGAGCCTTCCATGAGCTTTTTCCCATTAGCCTGTTTTTATCGTGGACTTACCTCGAGGAGAAACGTGCTGCTTTTTTCTTCTTTCTTGAAGGCACCGAGAGAAGACAATTTATAAGATGGACTCATTCTCTTCCTGCACCACACAGCCGTGACAGTTACTGTAACGGACTGGACCTTATGTGTATATGTGTATGATGTGAGTGACTCATTTAGTTCTGTGTTTAGACAGCCTGTATACATATGTCTAGGTATATGTATTAATACACGTATTACTATCTATATTTATATACACATTATCAGGATGTTAAAATGACGTGTTACCTGAAGTGTCAAATATCACCACGTAGAACTTGCAAGAGAGAAGTTGGGCGAGGCTGGTGAGATAACGTTATACGTTTCGTTCATATCAATCGTATGAAAAGGTCAGGCGTGGGAAATCAGGGAAGGAACCTTGCAGGTTGCTTTGGAGTGAGTTGTTCTACGTGTCTCACCTTCTTCCTTTTGGGGAACAGGGGCAGGAGGAGATCTCTTTAGAGAACTGGACTTCCGGGGGACTGCCTGGAGAATCTGGTATGTGACCCCTCTCCACTCCCCAGACACACACAGTTTGGGTGACACAGTGAGCATTTGTGTGAGTCACCTTTGAGAATTCCAAAGCTTGAGAGTTGGCTGGGCCAGCCCGTGGAAGCAGAGAATACGATAGCATTTTGGTAAATAATGGAGCTCCCAGAGTTTGTTGAGGGAAAGGAAGGTACACAGGAGAGGCAAGCCCGCAGCTGGAGGTCCTAGATCCTGTGCAGGAGACTGACTGCACGGGAGATGGGAGCTAGCTGAGGGAAGCTGCCAGTGACCCTCTAATGCTCAGTAGCTGTGGGAGGGGCCATGGTGCCCTGGAGAAGTGACGCAATGGCCTGTGTCATGGGAATGCAGGTGGGAAGTCACCAGCCTCGGGAGATCCGCATGTAAAGGAACTCTGTATGTAGCGCCAAGACACAGAGAAACTCTGAACACCAGCCAGGCCCAGAAAGATGCAAGATCATCAGCTCCACTCTAACCTGTCAAAACCACCCAGGAGGGTCAGAAATCTCTGTTCTCAGCGTGTGGAGGAACTTCTCAGGCACAGAGAAGTAGAAGAAAGAGGTTAAATCCCGCTTCCCTGTTCGTAGGAGCTCCTGCAATGGGCCCACACTAGGGCCAACCTCAAGCGCTTAGAGAGTTCTGATGGATTGTCACATAGGAGTGGACAGCTGGGTTACAGAATTGAGCTACGATTTGCAGCTGAGTGAGACTGCAGTACTTTCCACCGTGTTCGAGGGAACACAGTATTACGGGGTGGCCCTTCATCAGGCCACTGTCCTGGACAGCTACATGTAAAAGAATGAAATTAAAACACTCCCTAACACCATACACAAAAATAAACTCAAAATGGATTAAAGACCTAAATCTAAGGCCTGACACTATCAAACTCTTAGAGGAAAATATAGGCAGAACACTCTATGACATAAATCACAGCAAGATCCTTTTTGACTCACCTCCTAGAGAAATGGAAATAAAAACAAAAATAAACAAATGGGACCTAATGAAACTTAAAAGCTTTTGCGCAGCAAAGGAAACCATAAACAAGTTGAAAAGACAACCCTCAGAATGGGAGAAAATATTTGCAAATGAAGCAACTGACAAAGGATTAATCTCCAAAATTTACAAGCAGCTCATGCAGCTCAATATCAAATAAACAAACAACCCGATCCAAAAATGGGCAGAAGACCTAAATAGACATTTCTCCAAAGAAGATATACAGACTGCCAACAAACACATGAAAGGATGCTCAACGTCACTAATCGTTAGAGAAATGCAAATCAAAACTACAATGAGGTTTCACCTCACACTGGTCAGAATGGGCATCATCAAAAAATCTAGAAACAATAAATGCTGGAGATGGTGTGGAGAAAAGGGAAGCCTCTTGCACTGTTGGTGGGAATGTAAATTGATGCAGCCACTATGGAGAACAGTATGGAGTTTCCTTAAAAAACTAAAAGTAGAAATACCATATGACCCAGCAATCCCACTACTGGACATATACCCTGAGAAAACCATAATTCCAAAAGAGTCATGTACCACAATGTTCATTGCAGCACTATTTCCAATAGCCAGGACATGGAAGCAACCTAAGTGTCCATCAACAGATGAATGGATAAAGAAGATGTGGCACATATGTATGATAGAATACTACTCAGCCATAAAAAGAAATGAAATTGACTTACTTGTAGTGAGGTGGATGGATCTAGAGTCTGTCATACAGAGTGAAGTAAGTCAGAAAGAGAAAGCAAATACCGTATGCTAATACACATTTATGGAATCTAAAAAATAGGTTCTGAAGAACCTAGGGGCAGGACAGGAATAAAGGCGTAGATGTAGAGAATCGACTTGAGGACATGGGGACGGGGATGGGTAAGCTGGGACGAAGTGAGAGAGTGGCGTGGACATATATACACTACCAAATGTGAAATCAATAGCTAGTGGGAAGCAGAGGGAGATCAGCTCAGGGCTTTGTGACCACCTAGAGGGGTGGGATAGGGAGCGTGGGAGGGAGACGCAAGAGGGAGGGGATATGGGGATATATGTATACGTATAGATGATTCACTTTGTTATACAGCAGAAACTAACACAACATTGTAAAGTAATTATACTCCAATAAAGATGTTAAAAAAAAAAAAAAGCCACCAAACTGGGAATTCCTAAAATGTAGAAGAAGACTATATCAGTTTTTGGCAAATAAAATTTTGTGTTTCAAACTTTTCAAATTACATGAAACATTTTCTTAAGTTTTGACCTGAAGGGTAGAAAAATAAGAGGAGAGTGATTTGTAAAGAGAAAAATTAAAACCCCAAATAGTCTTCTCAAGTCTTGTACTATGGAAACTAGGAAGATATCCTAATTTGTAATAGGCAAAGAATTAGGTGATTGGAAATTTAGAGGTGTAATTAGGAAAGTTACACAGAGCTTCCTTGGTATTGATCTAGTGACATATGTTATCCCTGACCAAGGCACAACAAATGAATAATGCACTAGAGATGAAAAAGGAGGCTTAATGCCCAGGAAGGAAGCCTTTAATAAGTTTAACGACTTGGGAATATTGTGCAAGATTACAGTTCCTTGAAGAGAAAAAATAGTGATAATAAAAACAAAGTAGAACGAAAACATACTTATCAAATATGAAAAATGATATAAAATTTAGCTCAATCTCTGGGAGATGAAAACTCAACCTCTGACAAGGAGGAATCAATGAAAGCAGACCTCACAATGACCTATGAGGGGGTCGTATCTGTGGATCCTTTTGGACATGTTGCTTAAACATTTATTTATGCCATTGCTTAAAAGTTATTTTCATTTGAGCTCAAGATCAAATACTTAAAAATTATTTTCCATTTCATCTCAAGATCTACAGTAGGAAGATTATAAGAATTTAAAATATTATAATCAACAGAATAACATCAGGGAAGGAAAAGCACATGTGGTCAGGAAATCATTAACCTAAAAAGATAAATCTTCGAATCTGTGAGATAATGATTGTCTGTAAGTGAATGAATCGGTTACACAAAAGATAACCTATATCCATTTCTGTCACGGTTTACATGTCTTTCCTGGTTGTGTTTGGCTTCGGTAAAGTTAATTATTATCTCTTTTGTCTAGTACTCTGATTTTTTAAGCCTTTGACCACTTTTTCCATATCTATACTATAAAGGCATAAGTAAAAGCGGAAGGACATTTATAGCGTTTCAATTATGCCTTACAAAATGTGATGGGAGCAGTATACAATATGATTTAATCTTTACCAAAATTAATGAGGTACACAGAATTATCTTTATCTTCCAGATGATGAATTGCAAGCATGATATGCCAAAGATGATACAAGTAGCGAATGGCCAAGCTCAGTTAGGTAGTACGCTTTCCATGACATTATAGCGATTACGAAAGTAATTGGTAATCATAATTATGAACACGGGATCCTCTGGAACCATCAAAGAAAGATTAAGTAATATTTAGTGTATCCTATCAGTTTAGTTTCCAAAGAATAGAAATAACTCTTTCCTTAACAGTCAGTCCACTTGATTCGATTTTATCTCCGGTGGTAAAAAAAATAATACAAAATGGTTAAGGGTATAAGGAAGCACATGCCTCCTGTCAGCTGATGGCAGCACAAGGGGCTTTCCTGAGATTGGGTGGGTTTCTCCCTCTGCGAAGGAACTTCAGATCGGGTGTAAGGTCTCAGCGCTGGAGGAAGTGTTCTCATTCTCCTCGTGTTGTTCCAGCCTCTGTTTGGAGACCTGACGCTCTCTGGCAGGTTCCACAGGTTGCTGGTTTTCCCCACTTCACGCCCAGCCCTGAGAAGTCTTTTTTTTTTTTTTTTGCGGTACGCGGGCCTCTCACTGTTGTGGCCTCTCCCGCTGCAGAGCACAGGCTCCGGACGCGCAGGCTCAGCGGCCATGGCTCACGGGCCCAGCCGCTCCGCGGCATGTGGGATCTTCCCGGACTGGGGCACGAACCCGCGTTCCCTGCATCGGCAGGCGGACTCTCAACCACTGCACCACCAGGGAAACCCTCTGAGAAGTCTTTTACAGAAACAGCACAGCAGCTTGAGATCTGCCTTCTCTGACTGCTCAGGTACCAGGTCTTCTGAGCCCTCTGTACACAGACCAATTTTGTTAAAAAGGTTTTTGTTCCCAGAGGAATTGTTAAACAATATATCGGTGTCATAAGTATCTAAATAGTGGAGTTCCTGCGAGGCATCTCTGCCGTGATGATTTGCACACGTGGGGTGGTCAGTGCCCTAGAACGCAATAAAAAACGATGTCATTCAGACTCACAGAGGGGTTGTCATTCAAGTTGAAGAGAACAGCAGCCTGAGGCACGGTGGAATCAGCTTCAGAATAGGAAGTTTCCGAGGCTTCACGCAAGGTGAAATGAATCCAGATCTCCAGGGTTCACTGCAAGGGTTCAGCTTGTCAGGGGCTTCACTGAATCCTTGGAGGCAGAGGGTGAACTGTCTGGTCGAAGCCCCAGGAGCATCTTCCCCACGGCTGGAACTCCAGATGCAGAAGGACAGTGGTGACACGGGGCTGGACAGTCAGGGAGCAGCCAGATCGGGTGGGTCTCCCTACACAAGGTAAAGGGTTTATACGGGATCCGGGAATCAGGAGAGAGACATTGGACTTGTGCTTTGGGTAATAGTAGAGTGAGGGACCCTGCGAGGAGGTGGCATGTTGGTCCAGATGAGGAGAATGACAGTGTCCTTGATCAGGACAGCGCCATGGGTGTGGAGGATGAGGGTAAACAAAGGGATTCCTGAGATGCTTGAAAGAGAGACAGCATTTAATGCCTTATTAGGTAAGTGGGATGAGGGAACGGGAGCAATCAGCTCCTTTCCCAAATCCCAACAGATAACATAATTTATAATCTCTTAACAATTTCAGGACTGAAATTTTAAAAATTAGGTAGAGGCTGCTGGAACTTAATTAGTGCTCTGAATTAGAGAGAGGGGGAATGTGATCTCTTTTTCATTCACTAGGAAGATACTCTGCAATTTTATACACACCCCAACCAATCCTAGAGTTGATGCCGCTTAAAGAGCTTTATTTCTAAGGTGAAGCTCTCATACTACAATTTTCATTTATTTAATTTTCTCCTGTTCTTTTTGTACAAGAGTGGCTAGTTACCATCCTTGACTATGGAGGTGTCACTCTGGGTCACCACCATGGTCCCTTCACAGACTCCCAATGACCCCAAAGGCTATACTGTGGAAAACTATAGATGTTGCCTTGAAGAACCCAATGATAAAATACTAGGGTTATGTCCCAGACAATCCGAACTTCCACTTAACAATTTATTTAGCATATTGCAATTTTCTCATCATCTAAAACATTTCTATTCTGTCTTCTTTTTATACAGCATAATAGTAAGGGAAGAAGTTTCTTAGGCCTTCTACTTCCCATAAAAAATAAATAAAAGGAATAAAAAGGTAACTCATAAAGGAAGAACTCCTTGGTCTGAAGTGTTTTCAAAGTAGTTCAACCTTACTTTATAACAAAAGGAATTCAAATTTAAACAATGACATATGATTTTTACACATAATATTGGAAAATAATTTTAAAATAAGAATAGCTGGTTCCAGCAAAAGCGCTACACTATGGATACATTTCAGACATGAGTATAAATTGCTCTAAGCTTCATGGAAAGGAATTTGTTAGTGTGTATTGAGAGACTTTAAAATGATCCTCTCTTTCGACCAGTAATTCCACCCATCCAGAGAAATCATCCAGACTATAGCAAAATATTTAATAACATATTTCATTTCAGAGTTATAGTTGTGAAAATCTGGAAATAGTCAAAATGTCCAACAACTGAAAAAGAGTTGATAGAAAAATTGAAAATGCAGAATATCAAATTATAGAATATGAGTTGAGATATGCAAACAGAGTAATATAGAGAGAGTATTAACAGTAATTATTGGAGGTTAAAATCCATGATGTTTTTCCCCACTCTTCTGTATACATTTCTGTATATTCCAAGTAATTACACGCTACTTTTATTTGCAAAAAAAAAAAAATTTTTTTCAGAAAGCAGCTAAGTCATACCATCTTGATTTTTTTTTTTTTTTTTTTTTTTGCAGTACGCGGGTCTCTCACTGTTGTGGCCTCTCCCATTGCGGAGCACAGGCCCCGGACGCGCAGGCTCAGCGGCCATGGCTCACGGGCCCAGCTGCTCCGCGGCATGTGGGATCTTCCCGGACCGGGGCACGAACCCGCGTCCCCTGCATCGGCAGGCAGACTCTCAACCACTGCGCCACCAGGGAAGCCCCATCTTGGATTTTGAGGAAAAAATTTCCATTCACCATAGGTATGTCTGTTTTTTTGATAATTTATATAGATTTCAGTCTTTATCTAAAGCTTGACAGCTTTTTCTTTTTAAACATTATTAGACTGAGTGAACCCGATAACCACGCCCTTGCTAACCGTCCCCCTCTCTGGTCTCTATGTTACAGAGTCTGGAAGAGCAACTTTACATTCCCAGAGTCCCTTGCAGCTGTGGTACGTGCCTGGGACCGAGGGCCCTTTGTCAGATGCGTCTGCTGAGACGCGGGAGGTGGGTTGAGCAATGAGGAGTTTCTTTAACAAGCCTGGTGGCAGAGACACTCGGCTTATCTGGGTCACCTCTGTGGCACTTCAGACACCCAGCCTCAGCATCACACGACATCAGGGACCACAGAGCTGCGTTCACCAGGAGAGCCCTGGGCTATTGAAGTAGCATTTTTCTTGGTTCTCCTGAAGAGTCTGTCTCGTCTAACATTTAAAAATCAGTCCCTTTCTTTAAAATAGCTGGGCAAGGAGGCTGCTGTATTCCACAGAGACCTGATCTGCTTAATCCGGGTCACGTTACCCAGTAGTCCCATGCAGAGGATGCTGTTCTCACCACAGCAAACGGTATTTCTCTGATACTTTCTCACGTCTTCCTTTGCCTGATTTACTCATCTTTCCTTGACAATGACCCCACGCACCCTCTGTCCAGACGTTCATGCTTGCTCCCTTTTTGCCGAGCGTTCATTTTGTGTTCTGTTCTCTGTGCCCTTATGCATGTTGCCAGTGGCCTGGGTTACCCTGGCCTCTACCCCCCTGATGCCAACCACCCTTCAAGTCTCAGCTGTTACCTTGTCCTTCTCCGTGGAAACCTTGCTGACTCCATCAATGCTCCCTGATTATCCAGCATCTCGATGTTTCCGGCCCTTTATTCAACCAAAATGTTTAGTCCTTCATTTGGACTAGTTTTGTGTTGCAGGCTAATTATGGGGTGGGGCTGGGGTCCCATCTCTCTTAGAGCTTTGTGTTTCTATAATGCTCTCTCTGTGGCATGCCTCTTAGCGTTCTGACACACACCAAAGACAACGCCAGGCCCTCCCTCCTCAGTAAATCGATCATGATCATCAAGGCCAATGATTCACTCATTTACTTAAAGAAGAGTCCAGTAGAAATTATGTTAACCAGAAGGTTTGGGGGAATGTTATGGTCTGGCTCATTAAATTTTCAGGTCGGCTGAGAGATGTGAGACTCCTTTTTCTTTCTTTAATTGGGAAAAGTTCCCTGAAGTGCATTTGCTCCCTTTCCTGCTTCAGGAAGGACGCACTCGTTGGGCATTGCCCGGGGTCCCGCTCCAGGGAAGCCTTACACTGTGTCTGCAACCTGAAGTGATTGCACTCTCTGGGCCCTCATTGTGCTTTATCACCATAATGTGACTGTTGCCTGATTTGTCTTTTCTTGGGGTATATTTATTCTGCACATTTAAACCTACCATTCAATTATAAATTGTCTCGGTGCAGAAAGAGCTTCTCTTTATTTTAAGTTTTATATTCCCCACTGGACCTGGCATAGTGTCTTGAACGCAGGAGGGATCAAAATGTTAGTTAAATAAATTGAGATGCAAAGAATACAAAGGGTCACCATTTTGAATATCAGAATCAGATTTGTTTTTTAGAGGGTGTAGTATTTGGGGTTAAATTTGTAGTATCACTGAGACAAATCAACAGGAAGGTAACATTAAAATTTCATTATGAGCTTATTTTAAAATTATTTGATGTTTTTCCTTAGAAAAATGAGCTGAATTAATTCTATTTAATTGAATGTTTTTGTTACCTTTCTCCTGACAGATTGAGATTTTTACCATATTATTTCTTTTTTTTTTTTTTTCCTGCGGTACACGGGCCTCTCACTGCTGTGGCCTCTCCCGCTGCGGAGCACAGGCTCCGGACATGCAGGCTCAGCGGCCATGGCTCACGGGCCCAGCCGCTCCGCAGCATGTGGGATCTTCCTGGGCCGGGGCACGAACCTGTGTCCCCTGCATCGGCAGGCGGACTCTCAACCACTGCGCCACCAGGGAAGCCCTTACCGTATTATTTCTAAACTTTCCTCCATGACACACAAAAAAATCACTGTTATTTTAATTTCTAATATTTTGTCACTGTCAATTCTTAGTCTGAGCTCTCTTAAAATTATTCACAGATATACTTTATATACTTTAAAGACAGTTTATAATATTTTTTCTCAAATAGGGATACCTTAAAAGCTTTGTATACTTTGCATACTGGATGTGCTTTTTTGTTTTTAAAGCACGAGCTTTAGCTGAAAGCTGTGTCATCTAGATAAATTATCACCTAGCTTTCTTTAATATGAAAAACATTACATAGAAAATGTTGTGAGGCAGAAGCAGCATATTAAACATTCCTTGGGATGGTTTCATACTCTTTGATCTCCTTTCCAGGACACCAAGAAATATTTGGTGTAATGAACATGGTGAAGAATAAAGAGACAGGCAAGAACCATCAGCAGATGAATAAATGGCTGTGTGACCGATGGGCACATACTCCGAAGGAAAAGTCCTGGAATTAGAAGATCTTGCCCCTTGCTGGAAGTAGGTGAAATGGCAAGAATAATACCTAACCCCTATATAAAATAAAGGATGTGAACTACTTGAAAATATTAAAGATAATATTTTCTTAAAATTTCTTAAAAATAAGAGGAAAGTAATTTGACTTTTAAAATTTTATTTTCAAAAATGTTTTCACAGATGCAAGCACATTTCCGTCATACGATGATACTCTGAATTAGCTAGGGTAAGTTTTTTACTTTCCATTTGATCGACCTGGAACAAATAAAATGGGTCATCCAAGTTTGCTTTGGAAATAGCAATTCAAAGAATAGAAAAGTACTTTAACTCTTTAATTCTCTTTCTGTGATATAACACAATCTATCTTTTTCATGTTAATAATGACTATTAGTAATAAACATATGTAATATGCCAGTTCAGCTATAACCACATCCTAACCTCAGCTCATTACAGAGTATATAGAAGAGAGAGTTCTAGGTAGCAGGGGTGGGGATGTATAACCTCTAGTCAGGGGTAGACTGGCTCTGTGGACAATAAAACACTACCATTTGTAGTGTGCACCGATTCCCATGGTGTAAACACTCCCCGCAGGGCTGATTTCAAGCTACCGTTGTGGCACCATGGAGCGGGGGTTGTGAATGTGCACAACCGACCCTCACACAGAGGTGTGTGTTCGCCCCTGGAGGGTATACGAGGCCCTACCCTTGGGCAGACACACAGGACACAGGCATATATGAGCACATATGAAAAGAGAAGATGTCTTTCAGGAAGGGGGCCGCTCAGGGATCTCACTAGCATCTTGGGCACTCTTGGTGGGAGGAAAGTTCACCACCCTCATCCAAGGGGTGCAGCAGTCACGCGTTGTAGAGAGGCCAGCACGGCTGTAAGCAGTGGAGCCAGAGCACTGGCACAGAGACCCTCTTACTAGACGTCCATACTTCCCCACCCTTAGTTCTATTGGTATATCATTGATAAGAAAAATGGTATCTATTTAACGTGTGCAATGTGATGGTCTTAAGTATGTATACATTGAGTAGTGATCACCACAGTCAAATACACATCCATCACCTCACATAGTTGTTGGGATATTTTTTTGGTTTGGTTTTTTTTTGGTGAGAGTGTTTCAGATCTCCTTCCTTAGCACATTTCAAATATACAGTGTATTATTGTTAACCATAGTTACCGTGTGTACCGTTCTCAGAGTGTATTCATCTTATAACTGAAAGTTTGTATCCTTTGACCAACACTTCTCTCCCACCTCCCAGCCCTTGGCAACCACCATTCTACTTGCTGTTTCTTTGCCTTTGACTATAGTATTATTGTTTTTCAAATTTCACACGTAAATGATACCGTATACTATTTGTCTTTCTCTGTCTGGCTTCTTTTACCTAGCATAATGCACTCAAGGCCCATCCACGTTGTCACAAAGGGCAGGATTTCCTCCTTTTTTATGGCTGAATAACATGAATTGTATATGTATATCACACCTTCTTTATCCGTTCATCCTTCGATGGACACTTAGGTTGTTTCCATGTCGTAGCTGTCGTGGATCATGCTTGAGTGAACGTGCGGAGGCATGTATCTTTTGAGTTGGTGTTTTCGTTTTCTTCAGACAAATACCCAGAAGTGGAATTGCTGGGTCATATGGCGGCTCTATTTTTCATTTTCTGAGGAACCTCCATACTGTTTTCCACAGTGGGCTGTACCAACTTGCATTCCCACTCACAGTGTTAGGAGGGTTCCCTTTTCTCCACAACTTTGGCCACACTTGCTATCTTCTGTCTTTTTGGTGAAAGCCATGCTAACGGGTATGAGGTGGTAACTCACAGAAGTGCATTTTCATTTAGCACGAGATATCTGCTGAAGAATCAGATGTCATCTCTCCATAAACATTATGTGGGGGGATATTTAGAAGAGGGAAATTTCTGGGTTGTCCAAAAAGTGAACTTTCAGTTCTTTGAGGGAACGGCCCAAGCTGTCCAGGTGGTGGCAATTTCCTCCTCAAGAAGAGCCCCTTTGGCGACTTCCCTGGAGGTCCAGTGGTTAAGAATCTGTGCTTGCATTGCAGGGGGCACAGGTTCAATCCCTGGTCGGGGAACTAAGATCTTGCATGCCACGTGGCACAGCTAAAAATAAGTAAATAAACTAAGTGAAAAAAAAAGAAAAAGAGAGAGATCCTTTGAGGCAGAGTGCGAGCACTGTGGTGGTTCCGTGCCTGGATTCTTTATTCTGAGGACAGTCTTTCCAGTCACCAGTCCGTCAGGTAGGGTGGGTTAAGACCTGTCCCTCAAGGTCACTGCGCTATTACTCCCGCCTGTGAGACATTTAGTGCAGTGCCCGTCACACTGAAGAGCCCAGTGTGTCATTCCTACTGTCAGAGAATTCTAATAAGAAATTCTAAGAGATATTTTTTCCCCAAATCATGGTAAATATCAAAGAATCTATTCTTTCTTAATATCCCCAATTTATTCCTGTAGTTTCTGGTTTCTCACTTTGGTCTATAGAAAAGAGTCTATTGCCAAATCCATTAAAATAGAAACGTTCCAAACTTGGGCAAAATAACTGAATCACACATGCTACCCAGTTTTAATAATTTACCACAAATCTACATTTATTAACTATTCCTAAGATAGTTTGCCCTATGCATTATTTATGGGGTCTTTCCCCTTTGGTGGACTGCAGCTGTCATATCAATTTTTAATCAAGTCATGAAATTCTGTAATTCATTCTTAAAGCCAGGTGAGTAAAGAGAGAATGACCTCTAGGAAACATTATGACAATGTATCCTATTTCTCAGAACACATTTACCATCCATTCTAAATACCAGGTGTCAAAATAATTTTAAGAAGGATAGTTAGGACATGTCGTACATCCAGTTCCTCTGAGTAGACTTCGAGCTTATTTATAGCTGTGAAAGCCCACATTTTCTGCCTTTAGAGAAGCCACCGGGAACTGAATATTTATGATCCTGAGGCTGCCTCACAACTTTTGTGTTTTCCTCAGGGCTTTCACCCAGCCTGGAGGAGCAATGGAAACCGACGCTCTGCTCTCTGCAATCTGCCAAGTGCTAAAACTATTTTCCCCGAAACGCAGTCACATATTACCTTAGCACTAAAATGCATAAATTGGAAGGATCATGAAAGGAAAAGTTCAGTAGCTTCAAGGAGTGATTAACAAGACTTATTCACTGGAAAGCACCCATTCGGGCTGACTTACAAAGCACCTCTTATCAAACATAGCAGGTGCACGTTTCAGGTTCAAAGTCTTAGAAGGGGTGTGTGTGTGTGTGTGTGTGTGTGTGTGTGTGTGTGTGTGTGTGTGTGTCTATCTATTTTTGTAGACTAAAAGCAAACCTCTATGAAATACAGATCTTTTAAAAGAAGTTTCTGTTTCAGTTATAAGAGAAATAATTACTAGGGATAAAATGTACAGTACACTGACTATAGCTCACACTGCTATGTGGTGTAGTACAGAAAAATTAACAGGGTAAATCCTAAGAGTTCTCATCCCAAGGAGGAAAATTTTTTTCTTTTTTTAAAATTATATCTACATAAGCTGATGGATGTTAGCTGAACCTACTGCAGTAATCACAATATATGTAAATCAAACCATCATGTTGTACACTTTAAACTTATATAGTGATGTATGTCACCTGTTTCTCAATAAAACTGGAAACATTTTTTTTAAAAAAATACAGAAGAATCAACCAAACCAAACCAACAAAAAATAAATAAAAGAAGTTTCTGTTTCAGCAGATTCCACTTAAGAGCAAAAAAAATTCATTTATACCTTGAGTTAGAGTCAACGAAACTGGCTGTACGTATAGGGTTTGTCATTTACTTACTGGCTTCATCACCCTGAATTGATCACCAGAATTCTCAGAGCTGTAGTCTCTTACCTGGAAAAGGAGGGTTATAATGTAACCTGCACCACAGAGCTGAGGATAACGTGACAATGGGAAGTTCTTGTAAGAAACCGTTATATTATTGTTTTTATTATGTGCGTAAGACTGAAAGTGAAGCAAACCCAAATCACGTTATCTTGACCACAGAGGGGAGAGGCCCAGAAACAAACAAAATATAGATGATTTAAAGTGCTCTGAAAAATGCACATATGATTGGATCCTCTGAAGAAAAAAATTATTCCTAGAGGTACATAGAAACTCAAAGGACAGCACAGAACAATGTGTCCTATTTCTGTATTTAGGAATGGACACAATTCAGTCACTCACTGTCCCAGTGCACAAGGTTTTAATAAAGTTAAAAAGGAAATAAGCGTTTACTAGTGTCTCCCTCTAGTTTTTGCAGGTTTCCTCTATAGACATTTGCTTGTGTACATTGTTTTATTAAAACAATCATGTAGGTAGCTTGCATTCTTGCCTTCACATCTAATGAATATGTTGCCAGAATATCGTCTTTGTGTGTATATTCTTTTGGAGAAAATAGTATTGCAAACGAAGCTCCGGAGCGGGTCAGAGCATCGCTTCTCTCACTCCGGTGTGCGTTTGTGCGTATGAATCACCTGGGGACCCTGTTAAAACGAAGGCTCTGATTTAGTCGGTCTGAGTGGGACCTGAGGTTCTGTTCGGGTGATGTGATGCTGCAGGACCACATTGGAGGAGGGAGGGACCCCGGAGGACGGGACCCCGATGGTCCATACATCCTCACTGCTTGGAGGCAGCTGGTGCGCTGGCGGAGCCTGACGGGCTGGCGGATCGGGCGGTGGATATCTGAGATCAGGGGGGCACGATGACCTCGCCTTAATTCTCTGTGTGGGGAGGATTGATTTGCTCACAGAAACCTAATCTCCACAGGATTCTCTCTGACACAGGGTGGTATAATTATTTTGAATATCAGTCAAGTTTCTAACGTGGACTTGGAGTTAGCGGACTCTCATGTCATCTCTCAGGGGAACCCTCAGCAAGGATAGTGCTGTGTTTCCCATCTGACTCTGCCAGAGGGCGAGAAGCATCTGAGCCTTGGAGGGCAGATTACCTGTTGATTGCCTGAACCTGAGACTGGCCTGGAGAGGAGGGATGGAGATGATGTGAAGCCAGAAGTAGACTCCGCACCCTGCCCCCCACCCCGCTGTTCTCTAACAGTCCATGAAAGTAGCCAGTTTTTTTTTTTTTTAATTTACCTGGGAAAGTTATAGAAAGGATAAACTTCTTATTTCCTTGTAGGCTCAGAAAGAGAATTCACTGTGACCTAGTATTTTAAAATATGGAGCAGTGGCTGGGGGAGAGATGGGTGGATGAGAAGCGGACCAAAAAACTGGTCTGAGAACTCGAGGAAAGTGGCTGAGAAGAATTTTCAGTCCCTTCTTCCTGACAGTGAGGCATTCTGCACAGTACTGCTGAGGGTTACAGACTCTGGGGCTTATTCTGCTAATTAATTCCAGCTTAGTCTTTTCTTTGTGCCTTGGGGTATTGCCATAATAGAGGTCCCTATAAGCCTGAATAAACAGATAAATGGATAAAGAGACTGGGACTAAATGAAATGGGACTACATTTTCCCATTTTTCCAAGCACTACATGTCTTGAGTGCTGCATTGGCTAAGGCTATGATTTTAGCAATTGAGACATCTATAATCAAGTAGAAATGCCCGTGAAAAACAAGTGAGCAAATGCCAATGATTAGTTCGATTTTAAACTAACGAACACGATTTACTAAATGACTGACTTTGGTATTTCATTTTCCAGATTTTTCAAAACTGCACCTACATTAATCCTGTTGAATTTTTTTGTTTCCATTTCTGCCCTTCTACATACCTCCCCCTTTTTGCCTATTTATGGTGATTTCCCACAGTATGTTCACCTATGCATCTGAAAATTTGAGAACTCAGTTGTCGGACTGCTTACTATGTTCAAGACAGTATCTTAAGTGCTATAGGGAATAAACATCATGTCAGGAAGATACACATATACAGGTAACTTCAATATTAATAAGTATCGTGAGTTTAACAATTTTCTCTTTGAACAAAAATGAATTAACTTCAACCTAGAATGAGCAGGAAGTCACAGAGTAATAAGCACGTTACTAGTCAATGAAGAAAATGGGTAGGGCTAGGAAATGACGAGTCTGAAGAGTGAGATCGTTTCAGGTGGAGAAAGCAGCATGAGGAAATGCAGAAGGTGGAACATGAATCATGTGTAATAGGGATTAAAAGTAGTTCAGTGGGGGCTTCCGGGGTGGCGCAGTGGTTGAGAGTCCGCCTGCCAATGCAGGGGACACGGATTCGTGTCCCGGTCCGGGAAGATCCCACATGCCGCAGAGCGGCTGGGCCCATGAGCCATGGCCGCTGAGCCTGCGCGTCCGGCGCCTGTGCTCTGCAACGGGAGAGGCCACAACGGTGAGAGGCCCGCGTACCGCAAAAAAAAAAAAAGTAGTTCAGTGGAAGAGCAGACCCATGATGGTGAGAAGGATAAACATTTGGGTTTTTTTCCAGGCTTTGGCTATTATGAATAAAGCCATTATGAACATTCACCTGCAGGTTTTTGTGTGAACAGAGGTTTTTCATTTCTCTGGGAAAAATGCCCAGAAGTACAATTGCTAGATTATTATGGTAAACTCATGTTTAGTTTTATAAGAAATGTCAAATTATTTCTCAGAGGGGCTGTACTATTCTTCATGTCTATCAGCAACATATGAGTGTTCCTCACCAGCAGTTGACACTAATCACTATATTTTATTTCAGCAATTTTGATACAAGTGCTATCATAAAATTTTGCCAGTAAATATAAACTTACAACAGAATTTTAAGGACTACGTAATATTCCATTTTATGTGGGAACTAACATTTCTTCAGTCAATTGCAAATTGATGAGAGTTCAGGTTTTTTTCCACTGTTATAAAGAACAGTCCAAAAAAGCATACATCTACTTGTGTCTGGTTATCTTACTGATTAAATTCCTAGGAGACAGAAGGCTGGTGTGTTCTTTTTTTTTTTTCATGGCTTTTGATACCCCAGCATTTGATTTGAGAGTCAAAGGCTTGGGTTTGAAAATTGATTCCATCAATAATACCTATATGGTTTTAGGCATGCTGTTTAATCTCTCTGGATTTTGGTTCCTTCATATGTAAAAAGGGGATGATTGTTTGTTTCATAAGACTATTGAAAGTACTAGTTAGAATATCTTGTATAATGTAATGCTCAAGAATCTTGAGCATGTACTCATTAAACACGAGGTCTACCTAGACTGAACTTCACACAGTGCTTTGAACAGAGTAGATGAAAGTACACTCATGTAGTTTATTTCATGCATCAATTCTGACCAGTGTGTTGGGCAACAGCATTGAGAAAAATCTTGGACTCGGCAGGAAAAATGCTCAGTGTGTGACCCCTCAGTGGATTCTTCTACTGTGGGTAGAGAAGAGAGGATAGAGAAGTACCCATCCTGAGTGAGGTGTATCACTTAGCAAATGTGATTGTCAGAATACGTCATCAAGCTGGAGCCGTCTTCCTTACCCTAAACTCGTGCAGAAGAGCATGCAGAGTCCTATAGTACTTGGAATATAGGAAGTTTTCTCCAAAGGTGACCGTGGTATCAGAAGATGAAAACTTTTCTACCTTTAAGTTGAAGTGATGTTTGAGTGGATGAATATATGGAAGCTACAGAAACTCAGAAATGGAGAACATTTGACACCTTGTTAAGAATTTAAAATATGGTAACTACTTAGAGGGCATTCCTTAGCAATGACTCTTCATGTGTCTGATTAGTACACATGAAATATGTCGTCCATTTTCACAATTGTTGTATTATCATTATTATTATTTTTAGTGGGTTCAGTTTTCAATCTTGTGTGGGTCCCACTGTCACTGGTGTTCACAGGACTCCACCAGGCCATGCATGTCACCCATGGGGACAGCTCTGTCTTATATCCAGTCTTTCCATTGTCTCCTTCCCAAAATGCCTCTGGTCTCTCCCCCATTTAACTTCTACAGTTATTTAAGAGGTCCATTCAATTTCTTCATACTTTTCCATGACCTTGATTTCTCCCTCTATGGACCCTAATATGTTTTACATTTTTTTTTTTTTTTTTGGTACACGGGCCTCTCACTGTTGTGGCCTCTCCTGTTGTGGAGCACAGCCTCCGGATGCGCAGGCTCAGCGGCCATGGCTAACGGGCCCAGCCACTCCGCAGCATGTGGGATCTTCCTGGACCGGGGCACAAACCCGTGTCCCCTGCATCGGCAGGCAGACTCTCAACCACTGCGCCACCAGGGAAGCCCTGTTTTACTTATTTAACACGTATGTATTTTGGGGTCATCTAATTTATTGCATCATTACTTAACATTCAAAAAATATATATATGACCAAATTTGAAGGTTCTTGAGAACAGAAAATGGTTTATGATTGCTTGTATTCCCTAGCATCTAAGTTAGATATTTTAGAATAGCTGCTAAGTAGATGTTAATTGAATAAATGCCCTCATAAACAAAGGTATGCATGTGAAATTATGAGTGAGTGAACTAGTTGGAAATCTGGGATCTAGAAGTAAAAACTGTCATACTCAATAATATCTGATGGTTTACCATTGGGTTGGCCAAAAAGTTCGTTCGGGGTTTTCCCGAACGAACTTTTTGGCCAACCCAATATAATGAACTGCTTATGTATAAAAATTTCTTAACTCAGTTTTAAAGGTTTTGATCTTGTTTACTGTGTTGTCAAGCTACTGAAATAGCTAATAACCGGGTGGATAAAGATATCTTTTCACTCCTAGCAATTTTTGTAAAGAACGGACAGCTATCTCTGTGTCTTTTTGTATTCATCTAAAGTTGGATGAGCTGGCCTTGCACAGTTGGGGGTTGGCTTGCATGATTTCTGTTTGTGGCAGATGAGTGAATCCGTGATTTGGGGAACGATTTATCTCCTGGAGGTCACGAGAATGGCCTCTGTGTAACGCCTACAGTTCAAACTAGTAACACAAGAGAAAGCCAACCTCTGCTTCCACCGATTTGTTTTTAAAATAAAGAATAATGCTATCAGTTAGCTGGTAGTTTTTTGTGAAAAATCATCCTTTCTGCTGTGTGTGGCCAGTGTTTCACCAACTGCTTCATTCTGTTCAGTTTATGTGTCAAGGGCTCAGCAGCTAACTAAATCCTTAACAAAGAGAACTCAACCGTGACACTGTCCCTGTCCGTTTCCGACTGTAATATCTTTGGTTGGAAGTTGTTACATACTGTGTAGTTATGGCCAAGTGACAGTTAATAAGAGCCATATCTATTCTAGTAAAGCTGTGAGATTACTTTTTCATGGCTTTCCAACCAAAATAAATGCAAATTGTTTTTCAAGGTTCAGTGTAAAAAGTGTTTTGAGTTAAATGAATTATTGTACACACTTTGACACATTGATTCTAACAAGTGACATCGTCATGTTGGCTGCAAACATTTCCAGTTGCCAAAGTATTTTCATATTGCCTTACAAGGACGGGATGGACCACTTTCCATCACCAAGTAAAGCACATGCATATGAGAGAGAATGAAGTCTCTCTAGCCCTGGGATCTGGGCTCTGCCTGGCTCTGAGGATGTGACCACAGAACATTATGATTCAAGAAACAAAAGTGCCCCTTGGAGGACAGGGCAGATGCCACCTTGGGTTGTGTTTCTTTGGCTCTGATGATGTTTGATGTTTGGCTGGATTAGGTCTCTCTCTCTGGGCAGAGTCTCTCCACACCACCCCACGTTTCTCACTGAAGCTGAGCTAATAAGAAGAAGCACAGGGAACAGGCTCACAGCCCTGTTTCACACTTTGGGGAATCAGTTTTCTCTTTGTCCCTCATTTCCTTCATCTGTAGAATAGGTTAGATATACCTATCACATAGGTAGGTGTGTTTACGAATTAAAGGCAATATCATGAATATCAACTTAAAAAATTATTTATTTATTTGGCTGCGCTGGGTCTTAGTGGTGGCGTGCAGGATCTTCGTTGCGGTGTGAGGGATCTTTGGTTGCAGCGTGTGGGATCTTTTAGTTACGGCATGCAGGCTCTTAGTTGCGGCATGCAGGATCTAGTTCCCTGACCAGGGATCGAACCTGGGCCCCCTGCATTGGGAGCACAGAGTCTTAACCACTGGACCACCAGGGAAGTCCTAATATCAACTCTATTGTATAGGAGAGGCTCAGATTTTTTCCCCCTAATTTCCTTCTCTTAGTTCTCGGGGAACACTTTCAGGCAGGATACCAAATTAAAATCTCTATTTGCAAAACTTCATGGAATTGACCAGGTTAAAATGATTTTACATGTCACATTCACAAAGTCATCAATAAAGGCCCTTCCAAGTGGGGAGAAAGCACTGCCCCAGCTCACTCATTGCAAAGGCATAGCTGAGTCCTGCTAGCACTTCCCATATACACTGACCCAAAACAGGATAGCCAGTAAAATACAGGGCACAATATTTGGAACGTACTTATACTGAAAAACTATTTGTTTATCTAAAATTCAAATTTAACTTCTATCCTGTATTTTATCTGAAAACTCTAGCCCAAATTCCTTTACAAATTTTCTACTAGACAAATGGCTGTTTTTGAGCTTATCCTTG
Organism: Aethalodelphis obliquidens; assembly: GCF_003676395.1. Taxonomy (NCBI): domain Eukaryota; kingdom Metazoa; phylum Chordata; class Mammalia; order Artiodactyla; family Delphinidae; genus Aethalodelphis; species Aethalodelphis obliquidens. The sequence goes on from NW_020838005.1 coordinate 9,576,769, forward strand.
ATTACACTATTTCATATTCTGTCACCTTGATTTTATCTATATTAAATTCCATTGGTTTATTGTACATGACACCAATTTCTACTAAGAATTTGTCACACTAAAAAAAAAATTAATGAAATCAACTTTATCTTCTTAAAAGACTCTAAGGTTACCATTCTTGTAAAATTGCATTAAGGGATCTAAAATAAGACCTCAGTTTGGTTTCTGTTACATTATCTTATATAGTAAAATAGAATAAACCTGTCAGTCAATATTCTACATCCTTTCTGTTCGTGTTTTATCTCTCCAGCTCGGTTATTATCTACCTGGTTAGGGACTCTACGCTTCTGTTCACCAAATGTTGAGGGTCATATGACCATCTTCTCCCTTTGTTATTTATCTTCCCTTTTCTCACACAAACTTTAGTTTGTTTGTTCTGAGAGTTTTAATTTTGTGAAATTGAATTTTTCCCATCCTTTCCCTTCAGGACATAAACAGAGGAAACGGCTCTTCTTAGGAAATATACTGAAGCATGAGGAGAGACATACTGTATGCTCCAGAGTTTCCCTGAGGTGAGTTGGGGGTAGTGAATCAGAAGGGCTGGGTGTTCCAGAGTTACTTTCCCTCTGAGGCCACTGTGGCGTGATGGGAAGGACACTGGACGTGCCATTCAAATCTTTACATTCAGGTCCTTGTCCTGAAACCTAGTAGTTATGTGTTCTTGCAGTAATGACTTGATATTCTGAATTTCACTCTTCTCAGCTATGATATAGGAATAATAATATATCCACAAATAACTGCTCTAAGAAATACAATAATAGTCAGGAAAGTGACTTATAAACTATAAAGTATTATACCATTATAAGATATTAACTTTTCTATATTAAATTACAATTCATTATTCACAGGATAGTGTTAGAAACTTATAGATACAGATATAGATATACTTTATATATATCTATATCTATATATCTATATATCTTTATATATATCTATATAACTTATAGATACATATACTTTTGTATATATACGTCTATTATACGTACAAATCAGCATCTGCCTGAAGACACTGATGTTGTGTATTCTTCACTAACTGTTTTTAATTCATCTTGAATAAAGTGATCTAAAACATGTCATAGAACTTCTTTTTTCCATCAATTAGATCAGTAAAATCTGCTTTTCAGAAGAAAGTAAAACGACAAGGGTAAGAATACCACAAAGGATCCCAGAGACTTCAAGAACACAGTTTACTCTTTTGATAGAAAAAAGAACCACCAGAATAAGGTCTCATTATTTACCAGGCATTAACAATTGACTAATTCTGCTTGATTCCCTTAATTACCCTCCAGGAGCTACACTGCAGAAGCCATACCTCCATTCAGAGCCTGGGAAAAGGGCACTCCCGGGTCTCTTCAATCACAAGAGACAGACAGCTGTGATGGGAGTGAGGGTAGAGTTTCTGTCGATAAGATGGAAACTTCTCTGTGTCTCTATGCTCAGGGCCTCTTTCATTCTGTTTCTGACTCTGCCATGAAAGAGCCCAGCCAGGGCTCATTGTAATTCTGTGCTGAGATGCATATACTCATCTTGAATCTTTGTCTCAACTGACTAGTGTTTGGTAACCCCTGCATTCTACAGGGAATCACGCATTTCCATCCATGCTAGACATAAAATATCTGTTTTGACAGTCTTTGATTGTACTTAAATAGTACAGATTTTAAATAATCAAAGAGGGCTTATGTCATAAAGTTTGAGGTCTCAGAAGTGCTCTTCTGTCAGCAAGGAGGAGAAGGTTTTTTAAAAAAATAGGATCATACAATGATAGAACTAGAAGATAGCATGGAGATGCCTAGACTTAAGCACTCAGTTTCCAGATGGAAAAGGACATACAGAGGGAATAAAAGAAGCTAGAGTGGCTTGCCTAAATTCACATATCTGGGTAAAAAAACTAGTATTTAGATCTCTTAGATCCCAATTAATTTTTCTTTCCAGTACCACTTTTAAACCTTTTAGATTCCTTCCTTCCTTCCTTCCCTCCCTCCCTCCTTTCCTCCTTACTTTCTTTCGTTCTTTCTTTCCTTCTTATTACTATTATTATTTGTTACGATTATTATTTATTTAGGTTAATAAAGCATATACTTGGAGCCAATAGGCTTTGATCAAATTCTGGCTCCGTCACTTATTAGCTGTGGAATCTTAGGTAAGCTGTGTCGCTTCCTTAGGCTTCAGGTTTTCAGTTATAAAATGGAGAAAATAACACTCTTTATCTCATAGGGATAATAAAGATTAAACGATCAAAGAGTAAAACATATGGAAAGACTCTTTTCTGAGCCTAGCTCAAAAATATTGGTCATTACTATTATGAATCCACTGTAGTGTAGATTTTAAGAATTAAATGAATAAACTTAAGGTATGCTAAGTGATTCTTTTATCTCACATATCAGGATGATTAAAAAGTCAATACATAGTTTTAATGGGAAAATATAATTAAATCAAAATTACCAGAATTCAGCTCCAAAGATTGTTGTAAGCGGTGAAAATGTGAAAGTAATCATAGATAGTTATGTTTGAGGGAAAACCTGAGAAAAGAATAAATTATTGAGAGAAGATATGGAAGTCGTATATATTTTTTTCAAGAGAACTGTAGTACAATACTCAAATAGATTTGAATCGTATATCTGCCACTTAAAAATCATGTAATCTTGGGCAAATTCCTTCACTCTTGATGTTGGTGTTCTTATTTCCCCTAGCTTTACTGAAGTATAATTGACAAATAAAATTTTTTATATTTAAGGTATACAACATGATGATTTGATATATGTATACATTGTGAAATGATTACTACAGTCAAGCTAAGGAACACATCCATTGCCTCATAGAGTTACAATATTTTTCTTGTAGTGAGAACACAAGATCTATTCTCTTAGCAAATTTCAAATATACAAAACCATACTATTAACTATTCTGTGTTGGTGTTCTTATCTATACCACATGGGATAACTGTCAAAATTAAATAAGACAACATATATCAACTATGTACAGTAGAAAATAAAGATGATAATAATAGGTCAAGTAATAGAGTTGGGATAAATAGTAGTAGCACCCAGGTCAGCATCTAATGGTGGAGAAACATTACATACTCATGGATGCAGTGTCTAGAAAAATATATAATGCTTTAGAAGCACAGGTATAACAGGTCACCCTGTCACATTTTAGACCAGGGACTAGCCAACTCCAGATCCTATCTCTATGACCCAGAGGTTTAGAATGATTTTTACATTTTTGAGTAGTTGAAAAAAATCAAAAGATGAATGATAGATTATGATATGTGAAAGCTGTACAGAATTCAGATGTGAGTGTCCCTCACTGGAGTTTATTGGCATACAGCCATGCTCACTCATTTCATGTTGCTCATGGCGGCATTTATGTTACAGTGGCAGAGCTGAGTGGTGGCAACAGAGCATATCTGGTCCACAAAGCCAACCTTATTTACTGTCTGGGCTTTTACTGAAATCATCTGCTAACTCCTGTTTGAAACTGAAAAATCACCTGTGAGAGAATGTATTTCCATCAGACCCAAAACCAGAGACTGATATCACAGAAGAATGCATCAGGAGAGAGGAGAGCCTTTCCAAATTCCGCAAATAAAGCGTAGCAGATCAAGAGTTGTTTATGCCAACGGCTGCTCCCAGTGCGTAGGAAAGAAGATGGTAGAATAATGGTCTTTATGAAAGAATGGATATTCTTTCAAAGAAAAGGCTAACAAATGGGCAAATGTTTTCTTAGAAAGGAAATGTGCTTCTGTCTTCCCTATATCCCATAGCTTAGGCTGTTCTCGATCCTCTGCACTAGAGGTTGGACTCCCTAGAAAGCAATCAGATCACAGCCAGTGGGCAAATTGCCCCACAGTTGTTTGTGGCTGCTGAGGGAAACAGACCATTTTTGGAAACTCTGCCTGAGAATCTAGCATTAGGAGATTAAAATGTCTATGTGAGAAAAAAACAACCTACAGAATGGGAAAAATATTTGCAAACCATACCTCTGCTAAGGGGTTACTATCCAAAATATATAAAGAACTCATAGAACTCAATAGCAAAAAACCCCAAATCATCCAGTTAAAAAATGGGCAGAGGACCTTAATAGACATATTTCCAAAGAAGATATACAAACGACCAACCCAACAGGTACAGGAAAAGATGCTCAACATCACTAATCATTAGGGAAATGCAAATCAAAACCAGGATGAGGTATCACCTCACGCCTGTTAGAATGGCCGTCATCAAAAAGACAAGAGCTCAAAAATGCTTGCGAGGATGTGGAGAAAAGGGAACCCTTGTGCACTGCTGGTGGGAATGTATTAGGTGCAGCCACTGTGGAAAACAGCATGGAGGTTCCTCAAAAAATTAAAAATGGGACTACCATATGAGCCAGCAATTCCACTTCTGGGAATGTATCTGAAGGAAGTGAAAAACACTATGTTGAAGAGTTATCTGAAACCCCAGGATCATAACAACGTTATTTACAGTCACCAAGACACGGAAACAACCTACGTGTCCACTGACAGATGAATGGATGAATAAATTATTGTATATATAACAATATTATTCAGCCATAAAAACAGAGGAAATTCTGCCTTGCAACCACATGGAGAAACCTTGAGGACATTATACAAAGTGAAATAAGTTAGAGAAAGACAAATACTGTATGGCCTCACTTACGTGCGAAAGAAAGAAAAACACAAAATCTCGTAGAAAAAGAGATCAGACTTGTGGTCACCAGAGGCGGGGGGTAGGGGTAGGGAGAAGTTGGATCAAGGTGGTCAGAAGTACAAACTTCCAGTTAATAAGATAAATAAGTAGCACTAGGGATGTAATGTACAGCACGGTGGCTACAGTTAACACTGCTGTATTGTGTATTTGAAAGTTGTTAAGACAGTAAATCCTAAGAGTCCTTATCACAAGGAAAAAAATTTTTTTTCTTCTTTTTTTTTTGGTATATGAGATGACAGATGTTAACTAATTGTGGTCATTTCATGACGTATGTAAGTCAAATCATGCTTAAATGTATACAGTTCTGTATGTCAACTGTATCTCAATAAAATTAGGGAAAAAGGCTCACGTGAGGGATTGGTTGCACTAAATTAAAAAATGTACGCAAATTAGAGACAAAACATCCCATATCGCCTCAACGGACCACGCATCACTCTCTCTTCCGTATACCCTGTTCTATACCAGTTACCCCAATACTATGTGAATTCTCCTTTCCCAACACATTTGCTCAATCTGTTTCCTCAATCGGAATTTTCATCCTTTGCTATAAAAATCTTTTCCAGCTTTCAAAACCCTATCAATTTCCTCCTTTTCGAGAAAATTCTTTCTGTACGGCAGTTAGAGTTGTTCCTTCCCTCTTCTGTCTTTCCACACTTCTTCAGATGCACCTCTGTTTCATTCTTTATTCTATGCTTACTTGGCTCATATGCATGGCCGCACCCATTACTGGACCATAAACTCCTTAAGAACAAGACCAGGGGCTGCCGTTTGCTGCCCCCTGTCCTTAAGCTGAGTGTTTTGAGCATGGTGGAGGCCTAATGAATAGCTATTAAAGTGAATTGCTAAAGTCATTTCTCCCCCTTTCTCCTCTTCCGTTTCTCCAAGGTGGAGCTGTCCTCAAAAAAAGTGGCAGGGAAAGTAATGAGTGCTATTAAAAATCAAGGGGTGTTGAATTGGGTCGAAGGGCAATACAATCCCAAGTCTCTACATATTAAAATATTGTACAATTAACCCTAAATAATTCTCACTATGTAAAGAGCAATTAACACACACTGAACTAATCATTAAACATGAATATAGAAAAATGTTCTCTTCTGAATAGCTGATTTGTTTCTTAGAGCAGTAAACTTGGAGACATTTTTTTAGTTATTTGTTGGAAAAATCAGCTTTTTCAGGGATAGACACTTAGTTAGCTAGAGCAGGTGATTAACTCCAAGAAAATAACATGTTGATCCCGTGAGGCGAACCACTGCTTGCACAGATTATATTTAGCATTTCAGGTGTTTAATTGAACTCTGAAGTAGAACCAGAACAGGATGGATATAAAAGCAGAAAAACATTGTCTCTGGCATAGCCAACAGCACCTTTTAAATCTCATCCCCTTAAAGTTGGAAACATTAGCAGCCCCTGCACCCAGATGGCCTAATATCTTTTAACTTCAAAATGAAGGGTCACACTTGAGAGTCTATTTTTGATGCAAGCAGATCTTTACAACTAAATTCTAAGCAGTTGCTCACATAGAAATCACTCAGGAGAAAACAGAAAGCGACCACAGTTATAAAAAAGAAATGTGCGTGGACGTGTGAAATGAAGCTGCCAACTACCTCATCCTGTTGGTTTCATTCTGAGGGGTGCCCATCAATTTTCTGAGTCAGATGGAGAGCAGTGCCTGTTAGGATAGTGCATGAATAACCCATATTTTTAAGGACATGTTTTGTGTTTTACATAATAAAGCAAAACCAAGTAGAAAATTACTTGCTCAGTTTGCCTGAGACCAAAATTCAGTAGGAATCAGTTACCTGGCTGATGGGAGGTAAGCTCCAGAGTGGTACCCATCGGGTCTGTGAAACAGTCCAGTCACAGGTAGCTGAATTTCACATCCTTAGGACAACAAATAGTTATGACCGAGACCATTTTGTGTTGCTTCGTGAATTCTTTTGCTAGAGGTAGAGGAGTGAGACGTCATTTTTTCCTCTCTCAAAGGGAGATCTATATAATTTAAAATAAGACTGGAAAAAAGTCTTCCACTTGGCAAGGAATTAAAGCTGGATATGTCCTTCTTAGTGTCTCTCCACATTTTGTAAATGTCCTTGTATTTTTTTGCTAATTACTTGATTATGAAGACTTTTCAAAAATCAAATACTTTACTACATAAGTAGTAAAAGTTTAATTTAAAAGCATCAGACCATGACATAATTTTAACTTAAAATGAGCCTCCTGGGTTAAGCAAATTCTACTTTTTTTCTGGGTCACAAACTATCATATACTTTCCTATTTAAAAACATTACTTTGGGCCGCATCTAAAATTCTTTCATTTTTCTCTCTCTCTCCTTCTTAGAGCTAAGTATCTAGCTTGAGATTTTAACCTTTAGCTGCTGTTAAGGAACCCAGTTTGAGGGCAGACGTCCTTTCTCCTTTTGGGGATGTACGTACCTCAGGGTTCAGAGATGATAGAAAGCACTAAATATTGAGAAAGTAGAGCTGGAGAAGGGTTCCTCCAGGGCTCAGTGACTCCTTACTTATATTTGTCTTTGCCTAGTACTGAGCACAGTGCCTTGTACCTAATGAAAACTCAGTAAATATTTGTGGAATTAAAAAAAAATAGGAATTGGGGCACGTGCCATTTATTAGTTGTGTGGCCTTGGGCCACACACACAACCGCTTGGACTTCAGTTTTGATTTTTTTTATCTGTGAAGTGATGATCTTTCAATTACATGGTCTATTAAGTTCCTCTTAAGTTTCAGCGTTCTGTAATTCCATAATAACTTAACTTGGCCATAACAGAAAAGAAATGACTGCTGAAGTGGCAAAAACACACAAAAGCCTCAACTGGAAGCTTTCTTTTTTTTAAAACGATTATAGAACCTAATCTCCCCAAGCAACAGTACACAGCCTCCTGGGCTCTTGGTGGACCACCTATGAGCTCTCTGTTCATTTACTTCGAGGAAAATTCATAGAAAGCTGTATCTTAAGGTGCATTAACTTTGGTAACTCTCGAAATGAATACTTTGATTAAACAGGAAAGTAGTATCTTGGTAAATGACTGTTACTGTGCAGGTCAGCCTTAGATAACAGGCAAAAACTGAGTGGACCTTTATTTTTACGGTTGCTACATCACACTGAGCTCAATTCAACGTAAAATCAGGCAGCAAGAGGACTAATAAGTCTGAACCCTTGGTTAGCAGACCTAAACAAGATTATATTCTAACTGTCCAAGGAGTTCTCCAAGGCAAATCAAGCTTCTGTCAGCCACCCCTCACATACTCAAGTTCCTGAAAGTAATTAAAATATTTTCATTTTAATAAAGCTGTAATGTGTACTGGTGTCTAAAATGACCCGCAGTCAATTACACAAACACCCAGAATGATTTTTTTTGCCTTCCTTGTCGCCAGTTAAAGGCATGAAATAAATTCTATCGCATTTTACCTTCACAAGAATATTTTGAGATTAATTAAAATAATATGAGTGAGACAATAAGAATAGAAATTTAAAACTATCGTATTACTTTTTTAGTTCTTATTCTCTACTATACTAAGCATGGTAGAGATATTACCTGTAATTCCTATGACAACCCTGAATGATAACTTTTCTCCCCATTTAATATAAAATTGAGGTGTTTTTTTTTGGTTTTTTTTGCGGTACGCGGGCCTCTCACTGCTGTGGCCTCTCCCGTTGCGGAGCACAGGCTCTGGACGCGCAGGCTCAGCGGCCATGGCTCACGGGCCCAGCCGCTCCGCGGCACGTGGGATCCTCCCGGACCGGGGCACGAACCCGCGTCCCCCGCATCGGCAGGCGGACTCTCAACCACTGCGCCACCAGGGAAGGCCTAAAATTGAGTTTTTGAGAGCTTTGTCCATTCATGGTTACATAATCAGTAAGTTCTAGAGTCATGATTTGAGCCAGGTCTTTAGGGCTCCAAATTCAATAAACATTACAAGTTTATTAACGTGAAAGTCAACTCCTTGGACAACTAGAATACAGTCTGGTTTAGGTCTACTCACTGAGGGTTCAGACTTATTGGTCCTCTTCAGAAGCCAAAGGAAGCCACCAACATAAAATTTGGGGAAAATCTATATTTTTCTTAATTATTTCACTAGAGAGTAAAAGGAAAGCTAAGCTCATTGCATTGAGCCACATGGATGAAACGACAAAGATTGAATGAAAATAGAGGAAAGAAATCAGTGATCGCAATTCTGAGCCTTGATCTCGGGAAACACGATGGTCACACACAATTTCTACATAGCTGGGTGCTGATGGGGTCAGATTAATGCCAGATGCTCCAACACTGCAAATGACAGATTTTGAATTTAATATCTCAAGACATCTTAATGCTCGACAGCTATATAACAGACCTAAAATTATATGATAAAACCCATTTCCCCCCCAAAATATTTTCGTGTTTAATACCACCACTTTCTGAGTTTGAGTTCTCAAATTCAGGACTTCAGTCCAGTGTGGGAGGAAGTTCATCCTTCTCAGCTGCCCTTGAACTTCATCCACATGGCTCTGCTGTGAAAACCCTCTCAGATAGGAAACTGGCGCTGCACTGCCCGCGGCTTATTTTCACTTCCCTTTGAATCATATGATGAACATCTTGAAGTGGGACCAGAGGGGAGGATGGATGCAGACTCTGAGTGGGCGCTTTCTTCGGTCACTTTAGATGGCGAGCTGGACTACCAAGAGAGAGAAAAGATGCTTTTATGGTTGAGAGAGGCCAATAAATGGTGAAGCTAATTTGAAGCCGTGCTTCTGACTAGGAATAAAATAAGTCACGCAGGCGAGAAATCAACGCTCTTTACGTTATGGACTAGAGCTCTGCCAGAGGGGGTGTATCCGAAGTCTCCTTACAATAGTAATGAAAGGACAGTGATTTTGCTCTCAGCTTTTAAATGAAACCTCTTCATGGCCTAATTGTGTCAGCTGCTTGATCCTTCTCTTTCCAGGACGCCCTCCTGGAATGGATGACACCCTCCAATTATGTGGCTTCTCCGTGTAGTGTCCTCAAAAACCATTTGAGACGTCAGTGTTGGGAGTCTCTCTCATTAGAGGGTTAGCTCAACATAGAGGGTTTCTGTAACCTTTACTATTTGAAATTTAGCCCTTGGATTCTTGTGACTGGTCACGTTCAATTCATTTTTTAAAATGGAATTCATTCAGTTCCATTTCACTCAAGTTCCTAGTAGAGGATGTTAGTACCGCAAAATATATCAATGGCAATAATTCTCAAGAGCAGTATGGTTTTTCTCATATCTTCTTTGGTTTCTAGAGAGTGAGTTCAACTCACAAAAGTACCTTAACTCTCCAAATCCCATTTTAATGACCCAAGACACTGTAGACTAGGGCCAAAGTCTACAGTTAAGTCTTAGGCAAGAAGAAAGGCGATCATCAATAGGTCCCAGTCTCTGAGGCATTTTGGTTTCAGATGAAGCCATTGTGATTTCCTGGGGGAGGGGGATCTGGTAAGGGGTTCTCACCACACAATTCAGCACTGGAAAAGCGGGGGGCGAGGGGCTTTCCTTCAGAAGTTAGACAAAGTGTTTTCTGAGGGGGTCACGAGACCCTCCAAGTGATAAGCATGAGGGTCCCCAGTGGGTACCTGGCAGCTTAGGTCAATATAAGGATTTGCAGGTTCTTGCTAATGGCTTACGTGGAGCAGGTAGGGGAGACAGGATTCCAGCGCTGCCTCTCAAAGTCCTGACCCTCTGTGTTCAATCAAAGGCTAATCTAGGAGCTGCTGGGCAGGGTCTGGACAGGTGGAATTAGTGTCACTAAATCAGCCGCCCTAGAAATGGGGAGATTATCCTAGAAGACCGGGGTGGCCCAGTGCAAGCACATGAGTTGCTTCTAAGTAGAAGAGTTGCTCAGAGGACTGCAGGGGGAGAGGGAGCAGGAGAGACCCCGCGTGTGCGGTAGGCTCGGCCAGTGCTGGGGGCTGGAAGCTGGAGAAAGGTGGCCCCCAGCCAAGGAATGTGAGTGTCCCCTGCAAACTGAGAGACCTCAGTCCTACAACCCCGTGGCACTGGATTCTGCCAACAGCCCGAGTGAGCTTGGAAGCAGACCCATCGCCAGACGCCCCAGCGAGGGACACAGCCCTCCCACCATCTGTGAGCCAGGGCAGAGTCAGCTGTGTGGGACTTGTGGCCTCAGACTGCGAGATAAGAAATGGTTGTTGTTTTAGGCTGCTACGTTCTTGATTTTTACAGGGGTGACAGAAGGTGAATACAGCAACTGACTCGTGCTTTGTCACTTCGTGTCCCTCCGCTCTGAAGGTGTACTGAATAACATGGAAGATTTGTTGCAGGGAACGCCTGACATGGGTGAGACAGAGCCCGAAGGAGAAGGGTATGGCGCTCAGGTAATCTACACACCTGTGACAACAGACCTGGAGGGGAAAATGAAACAAACATACAAAAACTCACCCTAGCGGTGTATCCCCTTAATATTGAACCTTCTTAATTCCTTGCCTAGTTCCTCTTGGGAGCTATAGCTCTAACCAAACACAGATGCCCCTAGGGTTCTCTCTGCCACCCACAAGAAGTGAGGGAGGAGGGAAGGGTGGGCATGAAGGGCAGGGGCCAGAAAGGAACAATTAAAGGGTTTGGGGAACACGGCTTGAATTCCACTCACAGAAGCTGGACTCATCGTCCCCCCAGGATTGACCTGGTGGTGATGGCTTTGGAGAGGAAACGGGATGTTTGGGCTGGAATGCCCATCAGTTGCCTACTTTTCTCTACTATATTCAAGATGATTCCCACCTACCTTCTGGAGTACAGTGCGGGTATCGCTGGAGGGCAAGGGCGATGGTTACTTTGCACAGTTCCTGCTGGGGTCCACAAGAGCTGCAGATACTGATCAGCTTAGAAACTTGCTTCTCAAACTTTGAAGGGCGTGTGTACTGTGACTCCATTTCAGTTTCCAAACAAACCATCATTCGTGTGAATGTAAAACTCCTTCTATCTCCTTGTTAACAGTTTCCTTGGTCCCACACCAGAGATCCTGGTTAAGATGTAGGGTGAGGGTGGAGAACGCATTTCTAGCAAGTTCCCATGTGATGCCAATGGTGGAGGTCCGAGGAACACACTCTGAGATGTCACTGGCCTAGACTGTTATTTAGAAATGACAAAAACAATCATGGAGCTTATGATGGGAGACAGCTCCTTGAAAAATTTGGACAATGATGAGAAATCATAGAACAAGTCCCCTAAAGAATTAATGGCAAAAGAGAACAGAAAAGAAAAAATAACCATCATCTTTCACCACAATATTTGAGAGGTTCTTTACTGAGAACATAAAACCTTATGTGAAAGAAGCAACTGAAGAGGAGAAATATTTTTTGAAATTAAGAAAAAGTGATTGCTAGCAAAAAATGATCAGATTCATTGAGGGGCAGAATGACCACTTTTCTAATTTCAATTTAGTTGAACTGGAAAAGGAATTTGAGGAATACTCTTAGAAGACAGAATAAAATATAATAGAGATATTTTGAGCAAAAGGATAAACAGTAAACTCTGAAGAATTGAGCTAGGCATACCAAAATCTACACGGTAGTTTTATCCAGGAAGAGAAGGAACAAAGGAAAAAGTACAGTTAAAAAAATTGAAAGAATTTCCTAAATTGAAGGAAAAAAATCGAGTTAGATCTTAAAGATTCTTCTAACCCCAGTTAAAAATAGTAAAGAAAATATTATTTCCAGGTGCAATTTCTAAATTATAAGAATAAAGAAAAAAATTCCAAACACTTTCAAATAAGGAGGGAAAAAACAAAAACAAAACGACATCCCCAGGGCTTCCCTGGTGGCGCAGTGGTTGAGAGTCCGCCTGCTGATGCGGGGGACGCGGGTTCGTGTCCCGGTCCGGGAGGATCCCGCATGCCGCGGAGCGGCTGGGCCCGTGAGCCATGGCCGCTGAGCCTGCGCGTCCAGAGCCTGTGCTCCGCAACGGGAGAGGCCACAGCAGTGAGAGGCCCGCGTACCGCAAAAAAAACAAAAACAAAAAAACGACACTCCCAAAACAAACAAACAAAAAACAGGCCATCCACATTGGAAAGAGAATCAACCGGGTGTCAGATTTCTCATCCCTAAAACTAAATCCCTGCTGCCAAACTTGTTCCTACCTCCAGAGCACTCTGTTTCCTTTTGCCTTGAGGCTCTTGTCCAGACGGTCAAATGTCTGGGTCTTTCTCTTCATCCAGGTACCAGGTCACAGAGCAGCTCCTTGGAGAGAGAAGCTGACCCGACCACCATCTGAAATGGTCCCCATCACAGCCTTCTAGGCTCACACCTCATTTCACTCCCTTCGTAGTGCATCTTGCTGTCTGAAATGATTATTTGATTGGTTGCCCATGTGCCTATCTTTCTCCAGACAAAGAGAAGACCCTGCAGGGCCTTGTCTGGTTGATTTTATTGTGAGTCCGCAGAGGCTGGATCAGTGTTGGACACCTTGTCCACATTCAGTAAGTATTAGCTGAATGAATCAATTGATGGTCCACTGTATCAGTGAGGCAGAAACAATCACCAGGGTATCTTAGGAGCTTAGTGCAACAGAGCTTATCAGTCATGCAATCTACACATTCATTCCAGGTACGATGAAGGTTCTGTTCTAGCTTCCCTATTGACTATGAAACCCCAAACACACTGACAATTATGGCAGCAAGAAAAAGAATGGCAGACTACATTATGGTTCTCCAAAATTCCACCCCAAAATGACTCTGGTCTTTCCTGGTCATATTTCACTACCCAGAGCATCACTTGGCCAGATCCAACTTCACAGGGACAGGAAAGGACAGTCCTACAAGGTGTCAGGGAAAAATACTTGGAAATGTTTGGTAACTAGCAATGATGATCGCTGCATATAAATGAAAACTGTTTCCTCTGCTTTTGACAAAGTGGTTCCCCCTTCCATTTAGATCTCAGCTGGAATGTTCGAGCCATAGTAAAACAGGTGTTTTGGTTTTTTTAAAATCCTCCTAAGCCTGTTGCTTCTGAAATTTAACATGAATGTGAATCACCTGGGGGTCTTACTAAAATGCAAGTCTGGGTGGGGCCTGAGATCTTTCTTTCCTAACTGGCTCCCAGGTGGTGCCAATGCTCCCGGTTTGCAGACCTCACTCTGAGTAGCCAGGTTTCAGGAGACTCTGGATGCCTCTGTTATACTCTCTCAAATAACCAGGCATCTTTCTTTACAGCATTTCTCTTAGTCTGTAATTAGACCTTCATTTGCCTGAGTATTTGAGCATCTATTTCTCCCCCAGACTCTGAGCTCCATGACATCAGGGAATATCCATCCCCTCCCCGTGATGAAGGTGCTTGATTAATATCAGCTGGACTTAAAAAACGGCTGAGTTCCTAGATTTCTAGGGATTGTCCATATTTCTAGGCAAGTCCCAGAAGCACAGGAACTTTGCTGGAGCAGTCAGTGGCCCTGAAATCAGCATGCAGTCTTTGGAAGGTGCTATGGTCTGAATGTATACATGCCCCAAATTCATGTGTTGAAACCTAATGCCCTAACGTGATGATGTTGGGAGGTGGGGCTTTGCGGAGGTCATTAGGTCATGAGGGTGGAGCCCTCGTGAGGCATTAGTGCTGTTATAAAAGACGGCTGGGAAAACTCCCCTGCCTCTTTCTTCCACGGTGTGAAGACACGGTGAGACGTCGGTTGTCTGCAGTCCAGAAGATGGTCTTCGCCAGAGCCCGACTACTGTGCAGGCAGGATGACCTTGGACTTCCAGCCTTCAGAATGGTGAGCAATACATTTCTGTTGTTTATGAGCCACCCGGTGTGTGGTATTTGTTATAGTAGCCTGAACGGACTGAGGAGGGACTTTGTGGCGAAGTACTCCTTTGAGCCCTGCCTATATAGTGGATGTATATTAGCATATATTTGTAAGGACTGTTCCTTTTGGTACTTGGACACTAAAATGTCACAGTGTTAGCTAAGATATTTGGTGAAAGCAGTAATTGGTCTGTGAATGCTGCCGGGTTCTCATCTTTTATATTCCTAAAGTTCATCTGGTTATTTCCCGTGTTGTCAGTTTACTCACTGTATTAGAGTTCTCCAGAGAAAGGAACCAACAGGATGTGTGTATGTATATACGAGAGCGCGAGAGAGCAATTTACTTTAAGGTGTCGGCTCGTGCAGTGGTGGAGGCTTGGTGAGTCCATAGTCTGATGCGGGAGGCGAGCAGGCTGGAGACTTGGGAAAGGGTTGCAGCCAGTCTGCTCTGAGGACTCTTTCTCGCTCACGGAAGGTCAGTCTGTTCTAGAACCTCAACTAATTGGATGAGGTCCATTCATGTTACAAGGGCAATCTGCTTCATTCAAAGTCCACGGATTTAAATGTTAACCTCACCCCCAAAACACCTTCACAGAAACATCTAGAATAATGTTTTATTAAATATCTGGGCATCACGGCCTGGCCAAGCTGATCCATAAAATTAACTATCGCACTCACCTTTCACCTAGTTAAGAATGAGTGAAATCGCCTAGTGACAATAACTACCTTAATAAACCAGTTTTGAAATCTCTAAAGTAGGTCAATTTCACATTCATCTGCGATTTGAGTTCATTTAGCACTGTTATTAGGACTTATTTTTAACAGCCAGCGCTGGCTCAGAGGGAAGAGGACAAGCGAATTACCATCTCGTTTGAGGTAATAGTCATATTTCTTCCTTCCTCTTGAGCGCCTTTTAATTTTCTGCTCTAATTTATAGCATGAGAATTAGGAGTTCTGATGATACACTTGGGCACAGTGTGTGCTTATGGGTAAATGGGGCCGTGACTAGACCGTGAACTTTGGGTTCACGGGACTTTGCAAGGTCCACATGCTCCGCCCTGGTAAGTGAATGAGGAGCAGCTGGTTGAACTTCATCGGTGTGAGCCAGACCTGCAAAGGGCAGGCCGCTGAGCAAAGCTTGGGAAAGTAGGCACAAGGGCGCCCCCCACTTCTTCAATGAGAGCCCTTCTCCCTCTGGCTCTGAGGTTCCCTTCCTTGAGGTCCGCGTCTCAGGTGACAGCTGTGAGGAGAGATGCTAATGACCCTGGAAGGGCAGCACACTTGGTGCTTTTGGCTTCTGGAAGGAGATGAAACAGATGCCTGCTTGTCTGATGCTTCAGTTCTGTGGCCTGATGGAAGCGCTGTCCAGTATCAAATCTGGAGGATGTTCTAGTGGGCCTTCCTGTCACACGACCCCCAGGGCGAGAGGGTGGTGTCCGTGCTGGGGACCAGCGGTTATGAAAGAGGACAGGAAGGAGTGGTCTTCATACTCCTCAACAACTGCGGCCAACAGGAAGGGCAGGCTAGGACTCCTGGAGATCAGTGGACGCTGTTGTCCACAGGTGGGATTTCTTCTCCAGGGAAGCCTCCGCTCTAATGAGGCCTTTTGGCTGATTGACTCAGACCCGCCCAGATTATCTGAGACAATCACCTGGACTTAACATCACTTCATTACGGACTGGCATTGCATCTACGCAGTACCTTCACAGCAGCAGCGTCTTAGATTAGTGCTGTTGGGATAACGGAGGACTGTAGCCCAGCCAAGGTGATGCCTCAAAAATAAGCGGTGTTGAGGGACTTCCCTGGTGGTGCGGTGGTTAAGAATCCGCCTGCCATTGCAGGGGACACAGGTTAGATCCCTGGTCCGGAAAGATCCCACATGCTGCAGAGTAGCTAAGCCCGGGAGCCACAACTAAACTACTGAAGCCCGTGTGCCTAGAGCCTGTGCTCTGCAACCAGAGAAGCCACCACAATGAGAAGCCCGCGCACCACAACGAAGAGTAGCCCCCACTGGCTGCAACTAGAGAAAAGCCCATGCGCAGCAACGAAGACACAACACAGCCAAAAATAAATAAATAAAAAACCACTAAAAAAAACTTAATCAGTGTTCAAAAAGCCCGACACTTAAATATGCACGTCTGTTTGAGATTAATGCCTCCGGCTCCTTTCTTTGTGAACTGAGAAAACTATAGTGTCTACGTCATAGGATTTTTGTGTGGATGGGATGGGATTAAATTATCTAATACATCTATGCAGTTTACAACAGTCTGGCACAAAAAAGCAGTCGGTATATGTTTGGCATTGTTATTTGTTAAATGATTTCTACTCTTCCAATCCTTCTCATCTCAATTATTGAATTTCATGGTCCTATAAACTCTTCTAAGCATGAGATCTTTTTTCTTATTTATTTATTGACTGTTTTTTTACACCTTTATTGGAGTATAATTGTTTTACAATGTTGTTACTTTCTGCTTTATAACAAAGTGAATCAGTTATACATATACATATGTTCCCAAATCTCTTCCCTCTTGCGTCTCCCTCCCTCCCACCCTCCCTATCCCACCCCTCTAGGTGGTCACAAAGCACCGAGCCGATATCCCTGTGCCATGCGGCTGCTTCCCACTAGCTATCTATTTTATGTTTGGTAGTGTGTATACGTCCATGCCACTCTCTCACTTCGTCCCAGCTTCACCTTCCCTCTCCCCCAACCCATGTCCTCAAGTCCATTCGATGAAAAACAAGTAGAGGGAATTTAAATGATTTGTCATCAACATATCTGCTGGAGGTCATGCAACCAGGGCTGGAAACCACGTTTGTTCTATTCTGGTGCTTTTTATAGCTGAGATGGATGTGTCACCATGGGTGTTGCTGCCATTACCAACATGAGGTTTTTCAGAACTTTTATATCATTTCTACATAAACCAAAATAAATCACAGTTAGTTACCTATGTTACAAAACCCAAGGTTTAGCTGGAGTCACCCCATCTTTTTGGATTTCAACGCAGTTTGACTCAGACTCCCATCAGTGTATGGTGGAGAACTCGGCGCCCTTCTGTTGTCATGGGAGATTCTCGGGAGGCCATTCCTGGCTTTGTCCCTTTTCTTTTTCCAAGTCTGAAATGCAGCCCCCTCGCCCTGGTGCCCACCAAGGCATTTCTGAGTGCAGTCGACCTTGTGGAATGGTAGCAAAGTGGTTTTCTACACGGACGGACCACAGTTTCCCGTAACCCGCGCGAACCTGCTGTTCTTCCCACAGACTGTCCCTATTACATGTGGCTTTGACCCCCTCTCTCCTCCTCTGCCCAACTCTCTTGCTGCTAATCCACACTCTTATGTTCCATTTACTATTTTTGTAGCATTGTGACCATGTCTTGGAGGGAGGTTAGGTGCTAGGAGTGAGTTTGTTACCAACCAAGGTTCTTGGACTCTTTAATCAGTAGAAACTGATGAGACCGGATGAGAAATTCAGGCAAGGCTTTACTGGGACTCAGGCTGCAGGGAAAACAAGGAACAGGTAACGCTTGTTCACTCCCCGAGGGGGTGGGGAGTTGGTCCCTTAAATGGGGTGAGTGTGGGGGCGGATTGGTGCGTCGGGCTGGGGGAGCGGCTTAGGAGGTCTGCCCATCCTCCTGGTGGCGGTGTGTGCAGGGGGCATGCGCAGTACCCTGCTTTTGCTCTGCTCTCCAGCAGTGGCAGCTGGGTTTTTGGTCTTTTTGTATCTTGTCCATAATTTGCCCCAGCTGTACATGCACGCAGTTAATTTTAGTCCCTTTATAGTTTCTTTGTATCTGTTGCTTGGGGAGACGTTTGTCCAGGTACAAGCACAGCAGCAAAGCGTCCCAGGTCCCAGCCTGTTTCAAGTTCACACCCTTCCCATCCATATACACCCCGAACTGCCTAACGGTGTATTTTCTAAGCAAAGCCAGTTCTCTTCCTAAAAAAAAACATTAAAAAAAAAAACCCTCTTATTCTAACAAGAAATTCATGTTTAGGCAATACCTGTATTAAGATATAGATGTTTCCACTGTGCCTTTCAAAAGCAAAAAACAACTGACAAAGATTGATAGGTTTTTTTTTTTCCACCAAACATCTAGGGGCTTATTTTACTTGCTGCTTCTACCCTTCATTGGCCTTTAGAAGATGAATTTCCTCTATGCTGTGTAACTGCTGTTCTGTGGAATCACCATTAAATTATCAGGAGCCACAAACAGACCCTTCTCAGGATGGATTATCTGTGGTCACTGCATAGTGACTGACCCTGATCCTGGTGCCGGGTATCGGGACAGTAACTTGTGTGTGTGTTTCAAGAAAGTATCCTAAAGCTTGAAGAAATGGAAAGGAAAGACACAGTGCCAGTGGACCTGGCTGGCCCGTCAGCTCATGGTTAACAAATCCACAGGAAAATCAACAACGGCCACAGTCTTTCTTCCTTTCTCCTTTTTCTCTTCTTTAATGCAAGGAGGTTATTTCAGTTTTTTCACATTATAAACCTTGAAACCAGATTCTTTACCTGGTGTTCATAACAGAGCAGAAAGGAAAAAAAATACTGTTCCTCTCATGTAACTCAATAATACTGTATTATGGATCTAGAATTAGATCCATTTAGAATTAGAGTGAAGGTCTGAGGAATGCTTAGGTCCTCAGGCTGGACCTTCAGATCGCTTATTTAAGAAAACTAATAGTTCACTGGTCACTTCAGTGGCCCGTCTGGACTAAACAGTTTACTAAAGTAAGACATTTGTCTGTCTTTCAGAGAAGAGTGCCCTTTCACTGAACAAGATGTGCAGAGTGAGGCTTAGGAAGCTGGGAGGCTGTGTCTAGGCAAGAGATGCCTGGGAATCTCCTCTGCTCTCTGAATAGCTCATCCACTTTGCGAGTGTCATTAGTGTGGATATCATTTGCTCAGTTTCCATGAAGGAAAAGACTCAATGCGATTACCTGGTGCATTTTTAATCCTGTGTGTCCTGTCACAGATGTTTTGACTGATGGCTAACACATCCAGAGGAGAATCAGCAGTGGTTAACAAGCCTTTCTTTTTCCTCCTTTTCTTCCTCCCTCCCTCTCGTTCTCGTCTTTAGTGAAAGGAGGTAATGGCAATTTCATTTAGTGAAATTTGAAACCAAATTCTCTACCCAACATGAGAAAAATACAGATGATCATAGACTTATCTTCCAAGAGTTGAGTGATTAAAAAAATGTTAAAAAAAATAAAATAAAATTCCAAAAAAAAAAGAAAATGTTTAGAAAGTGTATGTTGAAAATGGGATTCCCAAGACAAGTTTTGGAGATCAAGTTTATTTCTAAGAAAATATAACTCTAAAATTACGATGCAGTCTTGGACTTCTCACCCTCTGTACTGCATGAATCAATTCCTTATATTAAGTTTCCCTATCTATCTATCTATCTCCTATTGACTCTGTTCTCTGGAGAACCCAAACCAATACACTTGTCTTAGACTGGAAGTAAATCTAGGATATCTACCTGTGCCTGAAAGTATAAGCCATCAAAGATTTCTTGAGTCATGCCTATAATAGGACATAAGAGTCAGTCTTAAGGGGCTCCTACTGGTCAAAGATGGGAATATTTGAGCATTAAAAAAATGACTGCCATAGGTCATGGCATCACGTCCGGCTTGGGCAGAAGTCCTCCCCCTAGTGACCAGGGAGTAGCTGAGGACT
This sequence comes from Aethalodelphis obliquidens, assembly GCF_003676395.1. Taxonomy (NCBI): domain Eukaryota; kingdom Metazoa; phylum Chordata; class Mammalia; order Artiodactyla; family Delphinidae; genus Aethalodelphis; species Aethalodelphis obliquidens. The sequence goes on from NW_020838005.1 coordinate 9,596,964, forward strand.
TGGTGATGGCAGCTCTGGAGGCCTTGCTCTGGGCAGACCCGAGGCTATGGTGCCCCCTTGGGCATCCTGGTGGACTCCAGGATGGTGGACTCCAGGTTCTGAGAGGTGGACGGTCTAAGACATACAGCAGCAGTGTGGAGGTGAGTGTCGTGTGACAGTCCTGCAGCTGGCCCCTGAAACAGGACATGAGCTTCAAGATCCTAGACCGTGTCCCCATCCAGGAACTCATAGCACCATTAAAGAAAAAGATTGCTATAGATAGAAATAAGAAAAAAATTGTGAATTCATAATACTTTGAAAAGGAAAATGTATACCATGTTGGCTACCTTTGTAGGTTACTAGACCACAACTCATTCTTCCAAAGAATGATAATTAAAGGGAAGGAATTGAATGTAAAGAAATAAAAAATTTTACAATGCAGAACATTTGACACACATATTTGGGATATTATTTTTGAAGCTGCCTCTTTTTATAGGAAGGAAATAAAACATGTTTATGTGCTTTGGGGCAGAAGACATAGGTTTTGTAGTGTCAGCTCTGCTCTTTATAAGCTGTGTAACCTTGAACAAGTTACCCACTCTAAGTCTGATCTACAAAAAGAGGATAATAAATACGCTTAATCAAAGGATGGATGTGAGGGCTAAGAATCAGGTAAAGTGCTTATTATAGTTCCTGACGGATAGTAGGCACTAAATAAATGCTCCCTCGTGATATTCTGATGAGAATAGCTTAAAGTAGAAAGGGTCATTGGATTTGATTGCTGTGAGAATGACTCAAATTAATAAGTATAAAGTAGACATGGGACTGTTAAGTCATTTTCTTAAAGACACACACGTGAACAAACACACACACAGCCACCCACCCACCCACCCACCCAACCAACCCTGAAACCTACCAACGTAGTGGGAACTAGCTAAGGGTTTTTGAAGCTAATGGAAAGGACATTATTTCTGATAGTATTAAATAAAAACAAGTCAAAAGTTTTTGTTTTCTTCAAATTCCTATTTTTAAATAAAATCAAATATAAAAACCTACAATCTACAGTGTACCTAATATAGACTTGTATTGATGGTTATAGCATTATGAAAATATGCTCTCAAACTTAGGCTGCCCAAGTTCAAGCTTTGCCCCTTACTAGCTGTTTTACTTGGGCAAATTGCTTAAGCTCTCAATATCTTAGTTTCTTCATCTGTACAATGGGTATAATTATAGCATCTATAGAGTCATTATCACAATTAAATGGTTACCAACTATAAAGCACTTACAACAGTAAAACATTCAAAAAGTATTATAATTATTATAATTCTATGTTACTTTGTTTCACCATCATAAACCACAGAAGGAAAAAAGGTTGTGATTTTTATTCCCAATTTTCCTTTCAGACACAATGTGATTGAAGGGTTTGCTTGTTTTCCTAAAGTCAGTGACAGCACTGCTTGACATAGTTGGCTGATCAGAGTCAGACAGTAGTGACAGCTTACATTTGTGGGAAGTTCAGCCTGCAGTTCAGAATATTTTATTGCCAGATTGCCCATAGAATTTCTAAAGCTCCAAATGGCTGACGCCGAAGACTGTGCAAGGGAAATTGATCAGAGAATTCAATATTAGTAGAAAAATTTTTATTTCAATGAAATTTGACCTAAAAAAGAAAAATACTCTAGGAAGATAGGATCTAAAGGAAAAGTTCAATATAGCAGCTGGGGCATCATGGGAAAATGAGTGAGCTGAAGTTCAGAATGATTGCAGCACAAGAAATAGAACTCTAGGAAGATAGATTTTTGGTTTGTTTTCTGCAAGGAGATAACGGTTCAGCTGAGAGCAAGAGCTTAAACCTAAAGATTAAATATAATTATATCTACAGTAAGCACGACAGAGCTACTGTGTAAACCAAAACAAAGCAGAGATTCAGCCATCCGTGCGTCCTCTTTTAAAAATGTGTATTTATTCTTGAATTATTGCTTTGACCAGTTATTATCACTTGTATCGAATAAAGTCCACCAGTGTGAAGGTTAATTTTCCTTGGTTAACTTCAAAATACTTCGTATGAAAATGGTTTAGTAATGATCATAACCACTGAGAATATAAACATAAGTGTGTGTTTCCTTAATGTACATAAACTTATGTTATCAAACATAACATACATCTAAGAGGTTCACTATCAACACCAGAGCGGTTCTGCGTATTAAAGCTGTTTGCTAAGCGTCTATTCTGTAGAGGAGAACAAGGTGCCAAGCACTGGATACAACAGTGAGGAATGCGCAGTCCCCATCCTCAAAATGCACGCGGTCTAGTGAAGAAACAAGTAGGGAGCAATTACAAGTGGTTATATAACCCCTCTCGACAATCACAAACCCAGATTATACCCCAGACCAGGAAATTATCTAAAGGCTTTATTCAGGGCCCCAGAAGTGAAACAGAAAACAATGGGATGAGAGTAAGAAAAGAGCAACTTGCTGTAAAGTGGGTGGCAGAGAGCGGGGTCATTGTTTGAACTTCTCCCTTATAGGAGACAGAAGTACAGAAGGTTGACGGAAGACCATAAAAAGGGAGGAAAAAGGGAGGAATGAAAAAGAGACACAGAAAGATAACAGGAAAGTGCTAGTCTTAGCAAACAAAGGGTGAGATTAGCGGAAGAAATTGAGGGAGGTGGGTGACGACATAACCTTTCAACCAAGTGAAGATTGAGATGAGAGAAGCCTTGAGATTTGATGACAAGGAAGTGTATTCTGCACTTGATGAGCAGGTAGTTTGAGAAGAGTTTTCAAATCACATGTAAGCTGTCAGGGCCTAAGATGAGCTTGGTCAGTGATACAACTTGGAAGAATGGGTACAGACCAAATCTTTTAAAATCTTAGTAATTAAAAGAGAAATAATTCATGGACATCAAAAGGAACAGGAGCTGAGTCAAGCAAAAGGTTAACGATTAGGAACCAGGAAACTTTTGCCTATTTGAAGGCACAAGAGCTGATACCTGTAGAGTGGGATTGACTGAGAAGAATTGACCATAACTGTGGAGTGAAATTCTGGAGTAAAAGGAAAGAAAAGTGAGTTAAAATTGAGTTAAGTACCCATATTAAAGGAGAGGAGACAACACTTACCCAGAGATTATAAGGAAAGCTATGAGGACATGTTGAAATTAATGGAAATTTAATAATTTCCCTTCCCTCATGAAAATCCATGCTCTGGACGTAGCGGCCAAAGTTTTAACTGAATGGAAAAAATGTCTTCATCCTCTGGTGCATGTCTGTGCCCACAGACTCTCTGCAGCACTATTGCCCCTGAGGCTGTAGGCACGATGCCTCTCTTTGAACAACTTGGAAAGGCCATGCTTTCTGACCTGAGGGCGCTCGCGTGTGCTCTTAGCTTTCCCAGAAGGATTTCTGTTCCTTTGACCCCCAACCAATGCAACACACCCTCCAAGTCTCAGCAGAAACACCCCACTTTCGTAGATATCTTCCTTAATCTAGCACCGCAGGCTATGTTCCTCTCTTCTACTTTTAAGCCATGTGTTCTTTTTCTGAGGAAAAGTTTTGGAATTTTGATTGACCTCCACACCTCTGAAAAAGTTTGGGGATTGATGTTGACTATTGTAAACATTCATATGACTGGTTACAGATGGACCCTGGAGACAAAAGGAAAAATAATCCTCATCGTTAGCTCAAGGACCTTCCTTCAACCTAACCTAGACAGCCTCTCCACTAGCCCTGTGAAATGTAGAGAAATGCTCTAACCTCCGCCTTTCCTGGATTCTAAGACACAGAATATATGAGGATCTGTTTTACAGTTGCTCTAGGGCTGGACTAAAGCTTTGCTCTTCAGGGAAGGATTTGCATTGATTTCTTTTCTTCTTTTTTTTTTTTTTTTTTCAGTGATTTTTTTTTATTTATTTTTTTTCTTTTTTTTTTTTTTTTTTTTCCATTCCTTTTTTTTTCTGTACACTTAGACTTTATTTTTTTTTGACGTTTTGGATTTTATTTTATTTTTTTATACAGCAGGTTCTTATTAGTTATCCATTTTATACATATTAGTGTATATATGTCAATCCCAATCTCCCAACTGATTCTGCCACTCCAGCCTGAGACCTTGCCATCTCTGAGGTCTTTGGGGTCGTAGTGATGGTGTGAATTAAAATTCTCAGAGGAAAGTTTTTCTTCCTCCCTCTGTCCATTGACAAGATTGAGACATGCAAATTCAGTTTTGTAACTTTCTGGGTGGTAGCATTATTTCTTGTTTAAGTTTTACACTTTAATTTCCACCTTTGGGGAAGAGGTTTCCTATTAGATTCTCCAAACTTAATTTTTTTTGGTATATAAAATAGTGATGTGTCACGATCAATGACAACTTATAATCTATAGTATGCTAGATGTGATAAGTTGGGTATCTTTTATTCTCCTTGTTTGCAAAGGCTACTTGTAGGAATTTAGCTTACCAATTAGTCAGCAAGAAGACTTCTTTATTTATGTACCAGTGGGGAAAAATTACTTTCTGAGTATCTACTATATGCCAGGCTCTGTTCTAGACATTGGGATTGAAGTGAACAAAACAGACAAGAATCCCTGCCCTCATGGAGCCGAATTCTAGTTCCTACGTAATGTTGTGAAACTTGAAGTTGGTTTGTAATAAAATTGTATTTACATCAGTACTTGCCAGTGTGAACTGGTTAATTCCCGTTTCAATACAACTTCTTTTGTAGAGCTCATTACAAGTATAATTAAGTAGAAATGTGATAATTTGTAGGATATCTGTCCTTCCTACAAACTCCATGGGTTCAGCTAATGCCTGCCTTGTTTGGTCCTGTATTCCCTGTACCTTAAGCAGAGCTAACACCTGATGGGCAGGCAATAAACACGGATGAATGAGTGATACTACTTGTTAGAACATTCACCTAAAACCTTTAAGTTCTGATAATCGGGTAAATGTCTTTATCAATTTTTATACCTAAAGATGTATATATTCCTTTATATATACGTGATATACGTGTGTGTATATATAAATACACATATATAATATATATACGTGTGTGTATATATACACACATAATATATGTGTGTGTGTGTGTATATATATATATATATATATATATATATCAAACTTGAAACTCTTCTCTTTTCTCTCTCCTTCATGAAAAAATACTTAATTACTCATCACAGTTCATGTTAAGAGATAGAATGCCATGCTTTCTTCTCTGCTAGAGTCTTAAACCTTTTTGGTCTAATGTATTCGATTCTTTAGATGCAGTCAGAACTTATTTGCTGAATGTATCTAATCTTTATGTTACATTTTGATGATCATTTTTCATTCCTTTGCTTTCTTTTCCTCTCTGGCAATACTATGATTCAAAGGCAGTTCTCTGTAGTCTGTTCTAAATGTCCATTATTGTCTGTGATTAGCAGGCATCTCTTTGCATTCCCTCCACATTACAGGCATGTGTTCAGATTGATTTTCCTATAGCATCCTGAGCTTTTGAAGGCTTACAATGATTGAATTTTATTTGCTCTACTGAGGTTTTAATTCTTGGAACTTTGCGTATCCTGACCTGTTCTTGTTTAAGATGGAATGACCTCCTTGATTTCATTAAAGACAAACAGAAATTCTCTGTTATAGTCTACTTCATTAAGAAAATATTTTTTGGGGCGTAAGATTTTCTTGTAGGCCCTTGGATTTCCCTTCTTTTAAGCTGTAGGGTTTTTTATTTTGTTTTCTTTAGTAGTGACATTCTGGCTTCTTGCTGTTTGTTTTATATATTAATTTAGTTGATACTTCTTTTTATAGAAAAGTTAGGAAACTTCTGAATAGAGTAGCTCACGTGGCCTTTTTGAAAGCAGAATATCTTCTTGGGCACTGCCAGTGGGGGCAGGCTGAAGGGGAAGTCCCTCAACCAAAGCTGCCCCCGGTGTGAACACCTGTTGGGTTATCCCAAACAGGTTCACAGATAAAGATCAATATAGGGCCTCTGCCTAGATTATAAAAATTGTTTGCAGGCAAATTTGAGATTTAATCATGGGAATTTTGAGATTTCTATCATAAGCTTTCTTCTTTTTGCCAAATCCTTGACACAGAAGACACTTAACAAAGCAGGAATGCTGAGAAATGTCTGTGGCATGTCCCAGGCTAGATAGTAAGGTGTCTCCTAGTGCTTTGTACAGAACAAGACCCATGCCTAGTAAAGCACTTTACCTAAAGCCTTTAATTTATGAAATAAAAAGTAAATACAAATAGGCAAATATAAGTTCATCCTGATAAGACCATCCCATTTTGCCAAATAAGTGTTTCATTTTGTTAACTTGAAAACATAAATGCTTAGCAGTAAACGTGAAAAGAAAACACATCTACTCTTGGTGTTTAATTCATGTACTACACATAACTGTATACATCACATTATGTAAAGCAATACTTTAGAAGAACTGCTTTGTTTCTCATTATCTGGGTAACCGTTACATAGAAATTCTTCAGACACATAAGCAACTGCAGTTTCTTTATCATCTCTGAGAGCCATTTGTGAGTTTTTAAAACACAGAAGTGGGACACATCATCACGGGATAATTAACTAAGCCACGTTTTTATTAAGACAGTTTTCTTTTTAAAATTCATTCTGTAAGTGTTTGTTTCCTCAACCTAAACAGTTAATCTAACGCTTTGAACGCTGTCTCTAAAGGTCTGACTTACAATAGCATCCAGCTCTCAGAGCTGGGAGGCTGCATACCCAACCATAATGACTACAGCGCATGTGAAATTTCTTTACTTCCTCCCTATTGTGTTCTTAAAAACCAACTTCTTTAGGTGACCTCCAAACATCTTAAACTGCCATTTATTGAGGTTTTTACAGGCTAATGTGCTTTCTGTGTTTGCTCAAAATAAACTGAAAGTGTGACTGTAACATAAACATTGCATGGATTTGAATACAAGTTAACGCCTTCTGTTAAGTCTTCTGGGGAAAAAAATTCACCTCATATTAAAGCACAGGGTAAAAATAAACTTAGTTGGTGTGCCCAAAAAATGGGTGTCAAGTTACTTAGAAAATTGTCAGTGATTCAATTAGAACTTGGAGCTATAATTTTAATCTTCAGCCAGCCGAGCTAAATGTAGCCATCAAATGTAGACCTGATTTTCCAGAGGTGAGGTGAAGAGTAAAGGCGAGCCCCCAGTGAGGACAAAAAGTTAATGACTTGGGTGACTTGGAAAATAATAACCTAATTCAGTTAGTTATTTACCAGAGGACACCCTGAAGTAGGCAAGAGGAAAGGCCAGAATTCAAATATCAGTGAAAGACAGCGTGCATGTCAGCTGGAGAAGGATTTGTCTGTGCTGTATCCTTAGCCTATAACCACAGCTGCCATAATGATGACTCAGCATGTGAGAAAGATACGGTTCACTGAATGAACAAAGACACAGGACTTGAATACTGATTCTTCGGGAGTTAAAATGGTTTTGAATCCTAGCTCTAAGATAGTTCTAATGTAATCCTAGTTCTAAAATTGTTTGGAATCCTTGTTTAAATTTTAGTCCTAGTTTTATGAGTCATGTGAGTTTGGATGGGCTAAACGTTAGTTTTCCCATGTATAAAATGTAAAATTCTAATGGTTTATATTCTTACGGGATTTTGTGAAATAAAAAACACACGTAAATCACATAACATTTAGTACTGTAAAAATAAAAGCTTCCTGTGTTCTAGAAAAAGGCTGTCCTTTGGCCATACTAACAAGTAATCCCCAGAACCAGTTTTAAATTTATCCACAATGATAAATGACAACTCACTTTAGCAACTGAATTTCTGAAACTCAACCAGTCAGTGATAGTCTCATGCTTCTAAACATCAATCAGCAGCAACTCATGACTTAGTAACTCAGCTTCTAAAAGTCAGCAGGTCAGCCAGTAGTAACCCAGCTACACAGGTAAATTAGGCTAATCAGCCCCCTAGACACGCCCACTTCCAGAAATCCACCAATCCCAGAGCCAGAACTTCCCCATATCAGTAAGATGAGCTCTCTGCTTTGCTCATAAGACAGTCTCACACAGTCCTGCTTCGCGTGGCAAGAGGTAAACTCAGCCTTTGTTTCAGATATTGAACAGTGGGCATTTCCCTGACAAGCGTCTGACATCTAGGATACATTCAGTAAATTATACTGTTGCTGCTTCCATAGCCATTGCTATTAATAATGGCATTAATGTTATTGAGTGCATCAAGATTACTCTTCAGTAATCAGGAAAAAAACACTTATTTGTAAAAAGGATCAGGAAGAAGTGATCTGGGGTTTCTTCGTGAGTCAGTTTGGGAAATCTTTGTTACGTAACCCAGAACCATGGTGGGTGAAGGGGTGTTCAGCGTTATTAGTTCTCAGGAAATGCATCTGAAGTTATACAGCTAGAAGACCTACGAAGCTCTAGCCGACCAGCTAGGGGTTCTCAAGAAGTCAGTCTGCAAAACAGGAGGGATGCTTGACTTCTAAAATGTTGGGAGAGGAGCCTCAGCGTGGAATGGAACGCCCACCACTTTTATTCTGCAGTAGAGAAACTCTTATACACGTAGGCTCCTCTCCTGCCCTAACCTCTCCCACCCCCCAGCAATGACCTTAGGTGATAAAATCAGTGAAGACTCGGCATCACTTTGCTGGGATTTAGCTCTGATCCGTTTCCTCTGTATTACCTTTTAGGGAAAATATTGCCAAGCCAGACAGATTTTCTGATTTTGCTCTACCCTGTGAAGCCTCTCACCAGACCCTATTCTTGTAAAACTTACCTGGCACTTTAGGTCTGGGTGGAAGGAGGGGGAATTGGGAATAATTGAAAATCACTAACCCTGAAGGCCCAGAGTCTCCCCTGAGAATATCGTGTGTTGTGTAAACAAGGATTAAGTCCTCCTGATTTGGCGGCACCTGGGAAGCCTCTGCAGGGTGGGTTCAGAGCTCTGACTTCATCCTTACATATAATTGTGCTATTAAGAAATTACTCAAAATTCTGGTTTTCATTGTCATCCTTCCGAAGGGACAAATTAACTTGAATTAATTTGAATACTCACGAAGAATAATTCTTCCTTGTAATTTTCTAATGTCAAGATTTGTATTGACTAGAAAGGTTCTTTTTTGGAAATGTAAAATGGCAATTTGAGTTCCTAAATATTAACAGCATGTCGTGAAACAGTGATTGATTGAAGCTATCAACATAGTATTTCATAGCTTTATTTGTTGAAGAGCAATTTTAAGAAGTTCTTTTTATTCTAAAAATATAGTTTTTTTAATTTTTAACATCTTTATTGAAGTATAATTGCTTTACAGTGGCTGTGTTAGTTTCTGCTTTATAACAAAGTGAATCAGCTATACATACACATATATCCCCATATCCCCTCCCTCTTGCGTCTCCCTCCCACCCTCCCTATCACACCCCTCTAGGTTGTTCTGATACTTGGAAGTCTACATAAAGACAATTTATAAAACAAAATGATTTTATTACAAGTATGTTAGTATGTGTATAGTAAAATCAACTAAAATAGTAATTAAATATGTATTTAGAAAATTAAGCATAAAGCAGAATATGGTACTTTATAAAAAACAGGGCTGGATACAAGGGCAATAAATAAAAATCAATTCTATTTCTGTATGGTAGCAACAAATAGAAAATAAAACAAACACCATTCACAATATTGTTAAAATGTAATTAAATACCTAGGAATAAATACAAAAGTTATGACTCCTATATACTCATAACTATAAGACATTGCTGAGAAAAAGTAAAGATACAAATATGTTCATAGATTGGAGAGGCATACTGTGTTCATAGAGTGAAAAACTCAATATTGTTAAATGCTAATTGTTCCCAAAGCTATCTATAGATTTAATACAATGGCAAGCAAAAGCCAAGCCTTTTTAAATTTTGTGGAAAATGAAAAGCTGATTCTAAAATTTATGATAATATAAAATACCTAGAATGGCGATGACAGTCTTGAAGGATAAGAATAAGTTGGAGTGCTTAAATTACAACATATAAAGAGTTTCTATAAAGCTATAGATACTATGACAGTGTGGTATTGGAGCAAGGAAAGGGCATTCTAATGGAATGGTACCCATGTAGCATGTTTGACTTCCCTTCCTTCCTTCCTTCCTTCCTTCCAAGTATAGTTGATTTAAAATGTTGTGTTAGTTTCAGGTGTACAGCAAAGTGATTCAGATATCTCTCTCTCTGTATGGATATTTATAGAGATAAATACATATATTATTCTGTTTCAGATTCTTTTCCTTTATAGGTTATTAAAAAATATCGAGTATAGTTCCCTGTGCTATACGTAGGTCCTTGCTGGTTATCTATTTTATGTTTAGTAGTATGTATATGTTAATCCCAAACTCTTAATTTATCCCTGCCCCCCATTGCCCTTTGGTAATCATAAGTTTGTGTTCTATGCCTGTGGGTCTATTACTGTTTTGTATATAAGTTCATTTGTATCATTTTTTTATATGCCATATAAGTGATATCGTATGGTATTTGTCTTTCTCTGTCTGGCTTACTTCACTTCGTATGATGATTTCTGGGTCCATCCATGTTGCTGCAAATGGCATTATTTCATTCTTTTCTATGGCCGAGTAATAGTCTGTTGTATATATGTACCACATCTTCTTTATCTATGCATCTATCGATGGACACTTAGGTTGCTTCCATGTCTTGGCTATTGTAAACAGTGCTGCAATGAACATTGGGGTGCATGTATCTTTTCGAATTATGGTTTTCTCCAGATATATGCCCAGGAGTGGGATTGCTGGATCATATGGTAGCTCTATTTTTAGTTTCTTAAGGAACCTTCATACTGTTCTCCATAGTGGCCGTACCAAGTTACGTTCCTACCAACAGTGTAGGAGGGTTCTTTTTTCTCTATGCCCTCTCCAGCATTTCTTATTTGTAGACTTTTTGATGACAGCCATTCTGACTGGTGTTAGGTTATACCTCATTGTAGGTTTGATTTGCATTTCTCTAGTAATTAGTGACGTTGAGCATCTTTTCATGTGCCTTTTGGCCATCTGTATGTCTTCTTTGGAGAAATGTCTGTTTAGATCTGCCCTTTTTTTTTTGACTGGGTTGTTTGTTTTTTGATATTGAGCTGTATGAGCTGTTAGTATATTTTGGAAATTAAGCCCTTGTTAGTCACATCATTTGCAAGTATTTTCTCCTATTCTGTAGGGTTTTTTGTTGTTGTTGTGCAAAAGCTTTTAAGTTTAATTAGGTCCCATTTGTTTTTTTGTTTCTATTTCCATTACTCTAGGAGATGGATCCAAAAAGATATTACTGAAATTTTTGTGTTTGACTTTTCTTTTTTAATGTTTCATATGAAACCTACAAACTACCTTAATTTACATGTGTTTCCTCATTGTAGGTTTTCTTACTACCGGATTTTTTTTGTGTATATGTGTTGTACCAATTAACTACTTTCACAGGTTTCATCCTGTATTATTTCTTCTACTTTTTTGTGTGTGAAAAGAGGAAAAATAAGCTGGATTCCCTCAAAAATTGGAATAGAACATATGGAACAGATCAGAGTTCAAAAGTATTCCCACAGGTAGAATCAGCAAATTTTCAAAAGCAGATGGTACTGTAACTTGAGGAAATGATAACCTTCTCAATAAATGACCCTGGATCAACTAGGCATCTTCATAGAAAGAAATAAACCTTGATTTCTACTTTACATAATACGCAAATTATTTACATATCATAGTCCTACCTAAGTGCTAAAGGCAAAACAATAAAGCTTGTATAAGACAGTATAAAAGCTTGTATAAGACATAAGACAGTATGTTCATGATCTTTGGGTAAATATTTTTTTCTTAAAAAGAGACAGTAAAAAGCATTAACTGTAGTATAAAAGATTAATAAATTGGCCTTTATGAAAATTAATACCCTATATCACAAAACACTATTAAGAGAAAAAAAAGGAAGGCCACAGACTGGAAGAAAATATTTTAATACATACATCCAACAGAAGACTGGACTTGTATCTAGAACTTATACAACACTCCTAGAAATTAACAAGAGAAAGCTCCCAATAAACCCAATTAAAAAATGGTCAAAAGACAGATTACAACATGCTATCCAAATACCCAGTAAGCATAAAACTTGTTCAACATGCAGTTAAGAGGTGATGTTAGTATATATATACCACAATGGCTATTGTGATGCTGGTGAGCTTATTGAGTAACTGGAACTCTCATAGTTGCTGGTGGGAGTATAATTAACAAAGATCTTCTGAATAACTGGCAGTGTACTGTAAAGCTAAACGTATGCCTACCTATGACCTAGCAATTCCTAGAAATGATTACAGCAAAAGGCATATACAAGAATATATACTGAAGTCTTACCTAACTCAAATATCCATCAAGAGTAGAGTGAAAAATTTAGTGTGGTATCTTGTAATTTTATAAAGCAGTAAAAAGCACAGTCCACTACTATGTGAAATACATGATGACTCGTACAGACACAAAAGACTATGATTCTGTTTATCTGAAGTACAAGAACAAGGAAAACTAATCTACAGTGAGGAAAGTCGTAACCTCTTAGAGGGCATTACCCGGAGGAGACAGCTTTCTGGGGCGGTGAATATGTTCTATACCTTGACCTGTATGGTGATTACCGTGTATGTGTGCATGTAAAACTTCCTCACTCAAACGCTTGTGTGCTTTACTGTGTGCATGCTATGACTCAGTTTCAGAACCACACAAACATACAGAAATCAAGCCAATGTAAGACCACCACACATACTCCAGAGTAACTAACATGAAGAAGACCAAAAATGCTCAGGGTTGACGAAGGCGAGGAACAACTGAACTGTCTTATATTGAAGGTATAGGTGTAGACATTGGAACAACCTCTTTTGGAAACCATTTTGGTAATATTTACAAAGACTGAGCATCAGCATACCTTATGACTAGCAAGACCACTTCCAGATCAATACTTAAGAGAAATGGTCATCAAATGTCATGTGTAAGAATGTTTACAGCAACACTATTTGTTACAGTTATAAGCTAGAAACAACTCAAATTCCATCAACAATATTAAAATAAATGGTGGTATGTCCATAAAGTGGACTATTAAAGATTGAAGAATGAATGGACTCTAATTGTACACATTAATGTGAATAAATATTACAAAGACTGTTAAAGAAAAAGTGCCAGACATTAAAGAGCACACACAATATGATTACACTTACAAAAAATACAACCACAGACAAAACTACGAGATCAGAAGTCAGGACAGTGTTTATTGTTGGGGGTGAGGGTGGCAGTGGCTAGACCAGGACTTCAGGGAGACCTCTGGTATGCTGATCATATTCTGGTTCTTGATCTGAGTGATGGTTACACGAACATATTCATTTTGTGAAAATTCGTCAAGCTGTAAATACAGGCTTTGTGCATGTATCTGCATGTATATATTCTTTAATAAAAAGTTTACCTAAAAAGGGGCAAGGTCTCCTAAGTTACCATATTCTATTTAAATTCTGTTCTGATTTTCACTTGATTGATGTAACAGATGTGCCCCTATAATTAATTAAATCACAGTTGCAATCAAAGTCATTTGCTTATTGATTTATGTGATCATTTTCAAGGTGCTTTAATCTTCATTTGCCATTGACCTTCAATTGACAGAGATCTCAAACACTTCAGTTTGGATGCCTATTCCGCCCCATTTCTGTATCATGAGACTCCCAATGAATATATAATGCATCAGCAGTGACTTGTTTTTCAAAAAGAATCTTTAAAACATACTTTAAATAACAAAACTTATCTGCTGGGTAAAATTGGATTTTTTTCTAAGCAGGATCTATAGAATCATAAAATTTTTACTGGTTGGAGTAGACAACTGAAATTGTATAATTTGCCTTTGTATTAAGAAATGATCCGAGTCTCAAGAAAATAAGTGAAATGCATGAGGCTTGTTGTTCATTCATTTTCTCATATGTTCAAATATTTACTGAGCACCTGTATAGTCCCAGACACTGTATTGGCACTCTGTGTATATTTCTGAAGATGAATAAAGATCTCTGCAGTATGGAACTTACATTGCAGATTTGGAAGACAAAGAATGCATATAATTAGTAAGTAAATTATGCGATATGCTAAATGGTAATCAGTGCCATGAACAGTGGAAAAGTCCAGGTTGAAGGTGATGGGGTGGGGTTGGTAGAGCTCAGGAACAGCATTTTAATTTTTTTTTAATTTTTAACGTCTTAATTGGAGTATAATTGCTTTACGGTGGTGTGTTAGTTTCTGCTGTATAACAAGGTGAATCAGCTATACGTATACATATATCCCCATATCCCCTCCCTCTTGCGTCTCCCTCCCACCCTCCCTACCCCACCCCTCTAGGTGGTCACAAAGCACCGAGCTGATCTCCCTGTGCTATGCGGCTGCTTCCCACTAGCTATCTATTTTACCTTTGGTAGTGTATATATGTCCATGCCACTCTCTCACTTTGTCACAGCTTACCCTTCCCCCTCCCTGGATCCTCAAGTCCATTCTCTAGTAGGTCTGTGTCTTTATTCCCATCTTGCCCCTAGGTTCCTTGTGACCTTTTTTTTTTTTTTAGATTCCATAGGATTGTCAGTGAAGGTCTCACTGAAAAGATTTCAGTGAAGTCTTGAAGAGAGTGAGGGAACTAGTTATGCAGATACCTGAGAAAAGAGCCTTCCAGAGAGAGTAGCCAGTGCAAGGGCACTAAAGCAAGAGTGTGGCTGGATATTTAAGAAATAGTGGGAGGCCAGTTTGGCTGAAGTGTAGTGAGCCAGAGCCAGTATGAGAATAGAAGTTGGCCAGAGTTACGGGGCATAGAGTACGGCCCAGACCATGCAGGACCTTGTAGTCCATTATAAGAACTTCTGCTTTTTACTCAAAATGTCCAGCCATTGGAGGGTCTTGGGCAGGGCAGTAACATAGCCTGACTTAGGTCTTAAAAGAATAACTCTGGCTTCTGCAATGAGAACAGACTATAAGGGGCAAGGGCAGAAAGAGGGCACCTCTTAGGAAGCTACTGTAGGAATCCAGGCAGGAGGTGATTGAAGATGAGTTCATGTTGGTAGCGGTGAAGAGGATGCTAAATGGTCAGCGTTTGAGTGTATTTTGAAGGTAGAGTCACATGGTTAGGAAATCCGTGGATTGGATGTGGGCTATTAAAGAAGGGGTCAAGCATGATTCCAAGTTTTGTTTTGTTTTGTTTTTTTAAAGCCAGAGCAATGAAAGGGTGGTAAAATGGAGCCAGTGAGACCGGAGATGGAGCAAGTTGTGATGGAGGGAACTGGTTGTGGTGACTGTGGATGGGGCAGCTTTGCAGGGCAAACTTCAGGGGTTCAGTATTGGACATGTTGGTTTTGAGATGTCTGTAAGATATTCAAGTAGAGCTGTCCAGACTACTGGATCTATGAATCTGGATTTTTGGAGAGAATCCTGGACGAGAGAGAGAAATTTTGGAGTTACCAAATCTTCTGGGCTGAATTGTATCCACCCCCCCCACCCCCAATTCATATGCTGAAGCCCTAACTCCTAGTAGCTCAGAATGTGAGTGTATTTAGAGACAGGGCCTAAAAGAGGTGGTTAGGTTAAAATGAGGTTGTGAGGGTGGGGCCCTAATCCATTATCAGTGGTGCCCTTATGAGAAGAGGAAATTGGGACACATAGGGAGACACCAGGGATGCATATGGACTGAGAGAAGAGCATTTGAGGACCCAAAGAGAAAATGGCCACCTGCATGCCAGGGAGAGAGGCCTCAGAAGAAAGGAAATGTGCCAACACCTTGATCTTGGACTTTCAGCCTCCAGAACTGTGAGAAGTTTCTGTTGTTGAAGCTGCCCAGCCCAAGGTACTTTGTTACCTCAGCCTCGGAAGACTAATACTACACCATCAGAATGGCATTTAAAGACCTGACTGAATGAGAAATAAGGTGATCAAGGGATTGAGTGAAAGCCGGGCACTCCAACATTCAGAGGTTGGAATGAGCAAAGGTGATGGAGGCTGAACCACCAATCAGCTAGGAGTAGAACACAGAGAATGTTCTCTCTGGAGCTAAGTGAACAAACTGTGACACGTAGGGGAGGATGTTCAGCCGTGATAAATGCCAGGCTTGGTCAACTCGGGAGAGTCCAGAGAACTGACTGCATTTCCAATGCGATGACTTGGAGTCTATTTGAGAGAATATGGAAGGAGAGGAATCAGGCAGTAACTACAGAAAAGATGTTTAAGGAATTTTTTATAAAGAGGAGATAAGCAATGGGGTCCTAACAGGTGAAAAAACTGGGGTAATTATTTTTTAAAGCTAGGAGTAATAGAATTTAAACTGATGGTAATAATCTAATACAGACAGAATTTTGGTGATGTAAAAGAGAGAACCTGCTGGAATAACATCCTTGAGGAGGTAAAAGAGGATGAGACCTCAGGCGCAATATTGGAGCATAGGAAGTTCTATGGTAACAGTAGGACAGGGGATATGAGTATACATGCTGGTAAGTAGGTGTTATGGTGGGAGCTGGCTGGAGGGATCATTGGATTGTTTCGTATTCTTCAATAAGAAAAAGGTCATCAAGTGAGAGGGGGAATGGGAGAGATTTTGGGAGTTAGAGGAGAGAGAAGCAGCCATGAAGTAGTTGTAATAAAGAACTAGAAAGAGTATAATTAACAACATTAAAGAGTCTCCCGGGGTTATAGACATTATTTTGAGAGAGACCAGCCAGCTTTTTAGTGTGCTTGTCTTTAAGTCTTAACCACATGGGCAGGAAGTAGGAGAAGAGCTATGGTTTTAACAAAGTAAAATGAAGCAAGAGAAGCATAAAGGAGCTGAGGGTACAGACAAGGGAGTACATATGATGATTGAGCTTTGAATTGAAGCTTGATAAAGAGGAAGTGAGGACGTTGAGATGCTGAGTAGAGGGCAACATTGGAAAGGTCAATGGAGCCAAAGGGTGTTGGATCGCCATTTGGTAAATACCAGAGTAATAACTGTTACTATTGTGTAATCAATAAGTGCTGAAACTCATGGATAAAAACTATGATGAGAAATAGCATATTTTATAGTCTCCTGTTCATACAAGATACTTATTAATTACAGAGGAAAACATTAACCTTATAGTGGAGAAATATGCAGATACCATCTTGACTTCAATGATCAAATATAACATCAGCAGTAATGGGACAAAGCAACATCACCTATCACCTAATGTGAGGCCCAGAGGAGGGTGCAGCACCACCTCTGTGGTAGGGTTTTGACAACTGCATAAACTGATTTTAGTCATGAGAAGTTATCAGAAAAACCCAAATTGAAGGGCATTTGACAAAATATATGGTCAGTGCTTTTCAGAAGTGTTAAGTTCATAAAAGTCAAAAAAAGAATGAGGAATTGTCCCACATTAGAGGAGAATGACAATTAAGTGCTTTATGCGATCCTGGATTAAATCCCAGTAAAACATATATACAATATATTATTATATATTATATATTGTATATATATATATATTAGTAAAATGTTTTGGTGAAATTTGAGTAAGATCTGTAGGTTAGTTAACAGTATTACATCAATTTTAATTTCCTGCTTTTGATAATTATATTTTGGTTGTATAAGATGTTAACATTTGAGGAAACTAGGTGAAGAATACATGGGAACTGTTTTTACTATTTTTGCAACTTTTTACAAGTGTGAAATTATTTCAAAATAAAAAGCTAAAAACCAAAAAGGGTCCTTGGTGGAGGTGCCAAAGGGAGTGAGCTGATAGGGGGATGCAGGCAGCGGAGGGTTTCGTGTGAAGCTCATGCAGCTCGAGCTCCAGGGCCCCTCACTTCCAGGAGCTGATCTCCTGGGAGGGGCTCTGGCAGTATGCTCAGAGGGACATAGGCTTTTGCAGTATTTGCAAAGGTAAACTGTTTTGGCCACAATCCGTTAAGACCACTGTCGGCCAATCTAACCACCTCTCTGCCACACTTGCCCTTTGGCTGGATGGCCACAGGCGTTTCTGAGGTCTGACCAAGCGAAGCTGAGTTGAGGATTCATTGAGTTTGGGTTTAGTGATTTTGGGTGTGTGTGTGTGTGTGTGTGTGTGTGTGAGATTTTCAATCACTTCTGTCTATAGTATTTCTAAAAGGACTGGGAGACGAATCAGCCCCTATGGGGAAAACAAGGGAGACATAACCATGTTATGTTAGAGCAAAAGAATGTGAAGCGAACTTTCAGAGGTTAATTTTAGGATGGAAGGGTTTTGCTGATAATGGACTCTAAGGACACAATTAAGGATTTCAGGAGTTGGGGGACTGGTGATAGAAGGGACAAAATAATGTATGCATATGGGTCTATGGAACAGTAGAGTGTAGGCAACTGGGGAATCCTTCTGGTGAATGACTGAGATGATTAAAAATCTAAGTATGTCAGTTCCTGGCACAGAGCTCCTGAAACCCTTGTATATTCCAAAGTGATAAGAATGCTAGGAGCATCTTTTGTTCTAATCTTTGGCTTCTGACCCTGTGCCTGACACCGAGTAGGGTCTGTGTCAAGTCCCTTGGAATTTCCTGGGTGATAGCAGTGTCTTTTGTTTGAATGAGGTGACTCTGGGTAGAGTCCTGGATGGGGCTGGTTCCCAGAGAGACCAAGGTATGATAGAAGTTCTGAATTTTCAGCCCCACCCCTTCATTCTCCAGAGAGGGAAGAGGGGCTGCAAATGGAGTTAATAATCGATCGTGCTTACATGAGGATGCCCCCATAAAATCCCACTAGTATGGGGTTCAGAGAGCTTCCAGGTTGGTGAACGTTTCCAAGTACCAAGAGAGTGACACACCTCAACTCCATGGGGACAGAAGCCCCTATGCTCAGAACCCTCGCAGACCTTGTCCTGTGTATCTCTTCATCTGTGTCCTTTATCACATCCTTTAATAAACTGGTAAACATTTAAGTGTTTCCGTGAGTCCTGTGAGCTGCTCTAGCAAATAAATCCAAGGGGGAGGAGGTCACGGGAACCTCCGATTGTATCTATCACTTACATCTAGCGAAGTCAGATGTAAGTGATGGATATCCTGGGGACCTATGACCTGCCGTTGGCATCTTAAGTGGAGGAGAGTCTTGTGGGGCTGAGCCCTTAACCTGTGGGGTCTGGTGCTATCATCAGCTAGACAGCATCAGAATTGAGTTACATTGTGGCACACCCAGCTGGTGTCACAGAATTTCTTGATGTGGGAAACACCCCCCACATCTGGTGTCTGAAGTGTTGTGAGTGTGGTAATAGTGTGTGTCAAGGAGAAACACAGGAGAAAGACCTGAGGTTTTTCCTGCACCTTGACCCAAAGAGGGTTACATGAGGCCACAATTAGATTACTTCTAGTGGACTCAAGGAGTGTGTTTAGTGACAGAGCCAGATATAGAACTTAAGACTTCTGATGACACAGTAATGCTTCTTGATCTCTCCTTGAGATGAATGTTTAGGCAGTCCCTGAGAACGTCCAATGATGTTAAATGACTGTATTGTTTCATCACTTTGTAGAATTTATTGATTTGTTTTTACTTTGACAGGCAGTTTTATTTGAATATTGGGGAAAATGAATACCTTATGCTTTCACTGTCATAAACTAGAAATTGCTTCAGGATAAAAAATGTGATTAATATTTTTGACTACTGGTGCAGATACATTCATGTTAATGACATGTAAACACACCAATTCTGTCTCATTTTATAAACGAATTTCATTTAATAAATCCCAAAACCTTCTAGAAAATAAATGGTTGAAATCTTCAGCTTAATGCTTTTGTCTTCTGCGTAAAGCATTCTATGATCAGTTAGAAATTCATTATCTCTGTAGATAATGCCTTAAATTTCTCATAGCATTTTATACTGTTTCCAAACATCTGAATTGTGTGATCCTTATTTGACATTCTGCTACGATTCTAAACAAAGCTTTGAATCCTTACCAAAACTTACGAACCCCCAAATGGTCATTTAAGAAGAATTAATAATATAATATTTATGAATACTTAATACTAATGAATGAATTAGCCATTAATGAATGGAGAGAATAAGTCTTTTTAAGAACATGTAAAACTGATCATATATTCAGTTTTTTTGGTGTTAGGAACCAATGATTGTTTGGAAATATATTTTACTAGTTCAAGTACTCCTGACAAATCGGAATCAAATCATACCCATGATACTACCTTGTTACCATATAATACATAAAAAGTTTACCAGGGTTGGGAAAAGTCAAATATTAGGAAGAAGAAAAAAGTCTTAGGTTCTTCAACAGATGTCTTTCAGAATAAATAAAAGTTGTATTTTATTCCCACCCCCAGAAAGTCTACTAGATGAACAGAGGAAGGAACATTTGGCTAAGAAGTATATTACTTTCCTATTGCATGTGGTAACAAATTAGCACAAATTTATGATAAAAGAGCAGTACAAATCTATTTTCTTACAATTCTGGGAGGCAGAAATCCAAAGTGGCTTGGCCGGGCCATGCTTCTCCTGGAGGCTGTAGGGTGGAATTCATTCCGTAGCCTGTCCCAGATTCTAGAGGCTGCCTGCATTTCCTGTCTCCTGGCTACACTTGCTCTGACCTCTGCTTCTTTCAGCGCCTTGGCTTCACTGACCCTGCCCTCTTACCTCCCTCTTACAAGGGCTCTTGTGATTACCCTGGGCCCGCCTGAGTAATCTAAGATAATCTCATCTTAACACCCTCAACTAAATCGCTTTTACAAAGTCCCTCTTGCCACGTAAGGCATTTCACAAATTCCAGGGAATAGGACTTGAACATCTTTGGGGAAGGGGGAGTCCATTATTCAGTCTAGTACAGGTTCTAACAAGTTTCTGTTTTCAGTTGTTTACTGAATAAGGTGGTGTGCAGTTCCCAACAAATTAAAACATTGATATGTCATCACTAAGAGTTCTCATTGTTACACGTCATGATTATTATCAGTCACTTCCAACAATAGGACGATTTCTGGAATAGTGAATTGGATGTTGTGTTAACGTAGTATCATGAAGCTCTACATTAGAACAAATGATGGGGTGATGAGTTTGTGATTCTAGAATGCCTTAGTCCTTAGGGTCTTCATACCATGAAAAGGGTTGAGTCCCGAGTGAATGTTGTACTGGATGAAGATCGTGCTTGAAAGGTGGGCTGAAAAATTCCTTTCAAGAAATGTGACGTCCATGGTCTTTACACTAATGCTGCTGTTAGAAGTATAGGTTCCTCAGATATGCTATATGGTTAGGTAATAATTCTGTATGTCTATAATATCTCATCATTTTGTTCAGTGCTATATTTTACAGGGGATGTTTACGAAGTGGAGGGACATTCAGGGAGGAGCATGGCATAAAAATGAAGTGCTCAAGTGGTCAGTGATCAAAGGGCATTGTCACAGCAGATTATGGATTAAGTGGGTAGATGAGGAAAACATTCCTTTTCAAATATTTGAAATAGGAAAAGTTGTAGTTAAAGGGGAAAGATAAATGGGTCAAAATCAAGGTGAGCAGATCTTGCTTTTATTAAACCCCAAAGACTAAATCTCACATTTGTCTGTAGATTGAGATGAGTCTGATTGTAGTAATAATTCCTAAAGTTACCTTTATGTTCCAGAAATTTAAACTGAGACAGTTCAAAATAATTCTTATTTGGAGTCTATCTTAAGTAAAGAGAGACTGCACTATATTTGAGAAATCCAAAACATTGATAGCTATAGCAACTGATTTACATAACATCTATCAAGTAGAGCACTTAACCTAAACATCCAAAATATTTCTTTGAGAGATACAAATAAATAACAGGTTAGAAATTTAAAAAAAGCTTTAATTAGTACATTTTAATGTGTGGTACTGACTTCTTAGTGCTTCATGATAATGGAGTCAGACATTTTACAATTCATGCAAAATTACAATTATGACTTCTAGGAGTTGTCTTCCTACAATAATAACATCGATGTTTATAATACTCTTATAAGAAAACAAATTGATATTGGCCATCAAACCTGTCAGCCATTTATTAATAATGTCTATGGAGAAGTTAGCCCTCTGAATGCAATACATCTAATGGCCAGAGATTTTCTTTTAGTGCCTTTTTGCATACACCTCCACCATTGCATTGTATTAAAATAACTTGTCTAGAGTTGTAATATATTCATTGTATTATGAACTCTTCTCTTTATCATAGTCCCTTGCATCGTGCTTGGTACAAGACAGAATTCAAGAGGTATTAAGTTACAGCAGTAAAGATAATGCAACACAGACCAACTTGTGGTTGACTTTGTGTAAATTAAATAGTGTTTTGACAGAGGATCTTGACACTTTGACCCCTGAATGGCTGTTTTACTCTTTGCTATTAGAACTTCATTCTTAGGTCAGGGAGGGAAAGTTGAAACATCTGTAGGGACCTCTAACAAAGAGGGAGAAATGAAAACTGGGTTAGACAAAGGAGCACAGACCCTGCCCCATCCAAAGGCCGTTCACTTGGTTCCACTCAGCACCCCTTAGCTCCAGCCAGTTGTTGCTATGAGGGGCAGTGTCACCAGACATTCTGGATTTTCAAGTGAAGACAGAAATCTGTATTTTTATCTAAAAATTGGCCAATATTTAAAAATTGGAAATGTGTGGCCCATTAAAAAACAACAACAACAAAAAACATGTCTCTAAGCCATGTTTCACTTGCAGGCAGCCTGTCTGCTTTTAGGTCCTGAGCCTTTTCCTACTGGCAGGAGGGACATTTTCCAGGTGAGAGGCATTAAGTGAATAAAGGCTGTGCAATGAAGTCCCAAGTCCAGAGAACAGACACATGTTTTTCTTTTGTTTTTTGTTTTGGACTGGAGGAATCTTGTTGGAAAGCACTAGAGGTGAATCTAGGGTGTAGTCGGTAGGCCGATTGGAGAGAGTTATGTTAGACAAGCCATCAGGTTTAGGACTCGTTTGCCTGCAAAGTGAGCCGGAATTGAATGATTTAACACACATGGAGGGCGGTGAAGCTGGTTGGCTTGATCAAGAAGAAAATTAGGACCGTTGGAAAAGGAAAGGGGAATGCTAGCTGTTTAATGAGAATAAAATAACGGGAAGGAGATGGCTTTGGATAGGCTGGGAGTCAGGAATGAACAGTCAAGGGCTCAGCTTGTGTCCCAGCTGGCACCTGGAGACGCTGCCATTAGAGTCTAGGAAAGTCCTGGGCAGGCAGGCTGTTGACCTGTGATATGTTATAAAACCCCTGACAGTCATGGAGGTGAATTCTAGAGCTGTTCTCTGGTCTAGGTCAGTGATATCAGAAAACTGGAGTAAATAAAGTAAGCTTTTTTTTTTTTTTTTTTATGGAAAGATTTTTAAAAAACCCTTAGAGGAACTTCCCTGGTGATCCAGTTGCTAAGACTTCACCTTCCAATGCAGTGGCTAAGACTTTGCCTTCCACTGCAGGGGGTGCGGGATCGATCCGCATGCCTCGGGGCCCAAAAACCAAGAACATAAAACAGAAGCAATATTGTAACAAATTCAATAGAGACTTAAAAAAAAAAAGGTCCACATCAAAAAATCTTTTAAAAATAAATAAATAAAAACCCTTAAATATTTGCTAAAAAGTGGCAAGAAGGGTTTACAGTCTGTGCTTAGGACGTTTACTTGGCTACGGAATCTTTGTGTCTTAAAGATTCTAAAGCTTCCAAAAGCCTCGCTTCGGAAGGACTACCTACAACAAAGAATAATGTTAACTGTGAAGCATTGAATACAGGTGTTCACAGAGATGCTGACAACATCCAGGTTCAAGGCTGGCCTGCCAGCAACTGTGGGGACCATCAATTCCCCCACAAACGAGCACCAGTTTGCTTCAAGAAAGGTTCAGGGCAAGGAGTTAAGCTTTTGTTACACATTCTGGAACAGAAGAGATGGTTTGCCTATACTTAAAACAGAGGAAGCACCCAAGCCCAGTGACTCTATTATTTCCCTGAGGAGGTTAGAGTGTTTGCAAATTTTCATTAAATGGTCAGCTGTCTGAAGATAGTCTGAGTTCTTGCTGACCATGTTGTGTTTGCAGTTGTCTACTTAGTATGCTTTCTGGCTCGTAGCAGGTACCGCATAACCACTTTTGAGTGAATAAATGTACAGTCGAGAGCAACATTAAAATTCATGTGGAAAATGAGGGCTTTAGATCTGGACCTCAGAAACTGCTGACACGTATAACAAGTCAAACATGCAGATGAGATTTGCTAATCACCTATATGAAATCCAGATCTTTTGCGATAAATCCCAGCGTATCTGCATGAGAAAACACAAGCGTACATACACACTCACAATTTATCTCCCCCAAATTTGCTTTCTTGCTAACTCCATTTCATACGTACTTACAGGGTGAGCCAATATTAGAAGAATAGAAGGGCAACCCTGCCACTCCATTGCTTAAAATACTCCAGTGATGACACCATCTATGAGAGTAAAATGTAGAGTCGCACCCTGGCTCACGGAAAGAAGCCAGACCCCTGCCTGCTCCTCCAACCTCATCTCTCTGCCTCTGCCACAGTGATGTGGCACTTCTGTACGCAAGCTGCCTTCTAACCTGGGGCCTTGGCCTGGCTTTGGTCTGATGCTGTCTTCTGCCTGGAATGCTCTTCCTTCTGATACCACTGTGGTTGGTCCATCCTGGTCCTCAGAGCTGGTTATTCAGAAGCGACATTCAACCACTCAGTAAAACTTTGACACTGTTCCATTCTCAGTGTAGAACTTATCCCTCTCTGTTTTTGTTGTTTATGTGATTTGTTTGTTGTCACTCTTATTCCCCACTGGGCTCTAAGTTCTGTATGTCTGCTTTTTCTCTGGCCCTCAAAATGGTGCCTCACACCTATTAGATACTTAAATCGTTTTAAGTAAGTGAAAGAATGAACTAGATAAAAGATTTGTTACAGGCAGAATAGAAATGGAGGAATGTGTCAGCACGTGTTTGATTAGGAAGCAACCGTACAATGTACCAGAGTAAAGTAGAATACAATTAGGAAACTATTTCATGGCAAAAGTAATACTTATGTGAATATTTCATTTATATTATAAAACTTTAATTTTCTTTTCCACACAAAGAGTTGAAGAGAAAAATACATACAAAAGATTCCTTGTATGGATTTGATAATAAATCACAAGAAAGTGGTTAAAGATCATGGTAGTAAAAGAAAAGGATCAAAAATATTAAACATGGAGATGTGAGTGCATACAAGAATTCTTTTAGTTGCCCCTATTATGTAGCAGTATGTGAGTACATTTTCTTTTTTATACTAATGTTTAAGTATTGACTATATTTCCCACACTGTATATTTCATACCTGAGACCTGTGCAAGTGGAACTCTGTACCTCTGAATCTCCCTCCCCTATTTCTCTCCTGCTCTTTCCCCCCACCTCCCCGTTTGTTCTCTGTATCTATGACTTTGTTTCTATTTTACGTTCAATTGTTTTTTAGATTCCACATATAAGTGAAGTCATACAGCATTTGTCTTTCTCTGTCTGACTTATTTCACTTAGCATATTACCCTCTAGGTCTATCCAAGTTGTCGAAAATGGCAAGATTTTATTCTTTTTATGGCGAAATAATATTCTGTTGTGTTTGTGTGTGTCTGTGTGTGTGTGTATACCACATCATCTTTATCCACTCATCTATTGATGGGCACTTAGGTTGCTTTCATATCTTGACTATTGTAAATAATGCTGCAATGAGGATAGGGGTGCATATATCTTTTCTATTGTTTTAATTTTCTTTGGATAAACACCCAGGAGTAGAATTTCTGGATCATATGGTAAATCTAATTTCAATATTTTGAAGAATCTCCATACTGTTCTCCATAGTGGCTACACCAATTTACATTTCCACTAACAGGGTACAAAGGTTCCCTTTTCTCCACATCCTCGCCAACACTTATTACTTGTTGTCAGCATGGATATTACCCAAAAGACAATTGTGAGGTGATATCTCCTTATGGTTTTGCTTTGCATTTCCCTGATGATAGTGATGTTGAGCATCTTTTCATGTGCCTTTGGCTGTCTGAATGTCTTCTTTGGAGAAATGTCTCTTCAGATCCTCTGAAGGATTGTTTAGTTTTTTGACATCAAATTGTATGAGGTTATTTTTTTGTATATTTTGGATATTAATGCTTTATCAGATAAATCATTGGCAAATATATTTCCTTTCAGTAGGCAGCCTTTTAATTTTGTTGATAGTTTCCTTCACTGTGCAAAAGCTTTTTCGTTTTGTGTAGTCCCATTTGTTTATTTTTGCTTTTGTTTCTCTTGCCTGAGGATACACATCCAAAAAATTACTAAGACTGATGTCAAAGAGAGTACTGCCTATGTTTTCTCCTGGTTTTGTGGTTTCAGATCTTACATTGAAATCATTACTATATTTAAAATTTATTTTTGTATATGATGTGAGAAAGTAGTCCAGTCTGCTTCTTTTGCATATAGTTGTCCACTTTTCCCAACACCATTTATTGAAGAAGAATTTTCCCCCATTGCATATTCTTGCCTCTTTTGTGATAGATTAATTGCCCGTATAAGTGTGGATTTGTTTCTGGGATGTTTGTTCCATTGATCTAAGTATCTGCTTTTGAGCTGGTACCATACTGTTTTGATTACTGTAGTTTTGTAGTATAGCTTGAAACCAGGGAGAGTGATACCTGTAGCTTTGTTCTTTTTTCTCAAGATTGTTTTGGCTATTTGTGGTCTTTATTGATATTTTTTAGCTCTGCAGGCATGTAACAAACATTATGAGGTACCTACCAAGGGCCAAGCACTCTTCTTGCTACTGGAGATATAAAGGTGTAAGGCAGCCTCTGTACCAAGGAAATGCATAATCTAGTGATGGAGAAGTAAAGTACATTTTTTATTTCAAAGAGCACTGCACAATAAAAAATGGTCACACAGAAAACAAGGTGATGTATGCAGAACAAGGATGTCAGTGATGAATTAGAATATATTAAAAATACTATCATGTGATCTAATTGCATTTATTTGCAGTGTAGTACCTATGTCCTGGTGTTTGATATAATGCCTTCCCTCCCTGAGAAAGAAATGCCCCTTCATCTTCAAGTAATTGACTCTGGAGCTGATGCTTGTGCTCTGGGTTTCAGATCCAGACCTGGTCAGACACTCTTTTAGGACCTGAAATTGGTATTCCCAGAAGTAATCAGCTATTCACAGGTTGCTCAAGAATGGGAGGAAAACATCTTCTGCTGGGTGGATGGAAGAACAGAGAAAGCTGCTCTAACCAGAGAGAACAAAAAAAGCAGTTACACGCTGGGAGACAGAAATGAGAAATTAGGAGATTCTAGAGAAAAAAGAAGGTGCCTTTCCTTACAGCATCTGTGTAAAGCTTCTCTATATTTGATTGTGCATCTCACTTTTCTCATCCAAGAAAAAATTCTGAGTATCTATCATCTATCTATGTTTAAGCTAAAAGATTTTATGTTCTTATAAGCAAAGGGGTGCTGGTTAATCCAATGATATATGTAAATTCTTAAAATGGGAATCACATTTCTGGTTATATTGGCTAATACCCATAGTTATACAGTATAGGCTCCCCTGCAGCACTAACTTGGAAACTTTGGAAACATTGTCCTAAATTTATAGAGTCTGTGATTAATTATAAATAGATATAATTTTGCTATAGACAGATGGAAGAAAATACATACAAAAGTATAATTGAGAATAAGATATCTCATGAATATGATTTAATAAATAACAGTAAAGTAGGATTATCTGGAGGATTGACAAAATTTAAAGACTGGCTTAAACTGGACCTAGGCCCAATCTGAAATAATGGGAAAATAAGTGTCCAGACTCGCATCCAGTTCGCACAGAATGCTATAATGATAAGACTTTATCTGAATGGACACCCCTGGAAGACACACTGTCTTCCATTCTGGCAGTGGTGAATGCCAGCCAAGAGTTAGATTTATTGCAAGAGTTATAAAATTAGTTGGGTTTTCCTATAGAAAAAGAGCTGAAGAGCCGAAAATCATACTAAATGGACAGGTTACAAAGTATGACCTTAAATTTGTTCTTTTTAGTTATTTGTTATTCTGCATTTTGTTGGATATCTTGAACATTAAAATTCAAATCATTTGATAAAAACATCGCCATCCTGGCCTCCAGATGGTTTCCATTTCCTCTTAGCTCTTTATCCGTTTCCTCCTTCCCTTCTTCCCACCCTCCTCCCTTTCTTCCTTCTTTCCATCAATCTTTTAAGTTTTTATTTTTATTAAAATCATATATACATGCAGTTATACTATATATACATGTGGTTTAAAGAGCAAATAGTTAGCGGGTAAAAAAACCCAATTTGTTAAAACCATCCGTGTTGAGCCTCTCCATTCCCCTTCCCCCGAAGCAATCCTTTTCAACTCTTCTAGTTGATTCTCTGTGTATTTTATCTCCGTAGCTCAGTGTAACCTGCTTGACTGTTACTTCTTGATTTTTCAACTCTGTGTGTGGGTTTCTGACTATGAAAAATAACAACTGAGCTTTCATCCTTCTTGTCCGCTCCCCACTCCACACATTTCTCATTCCGTCAACGTTTTTCATTAAGTTGGAGCATAATTTTAGTTACAGCCCTTAGTGTTTACATCATCATGTTGTAAACGAAGTCTTGGAGTAAAGTAGGATTACTTTCCTCTCTTCTAAAATTTAAAAAAAAATAATTTTTGTTCACATAAGTACACTTTATTGTTCATCCTAAAAAGTCTTTGTCAGTTGTCTACTTCTCCTCCCCATCAAATTGATCTTGAAGAAACCTCTTGCAGAGTCTGCAGACCTGCACCATGTGCGCTGGTTTCTTTGGTACACCCTGTCCTCTGGGCATCTCTCTCTTCGCTCTCACCCTGGGGATTTCTTTTGACTGTTTCCTCAGTGGGCTCTCCTGTTCAGAGATCTCATGCATTCCTTTTTTCTTATTTTTCTTCCTAGTTTCAGAAGAGCACATTATCCAGTAGCTTTCTGGAAACTGTTTGTGAAAAGTAAAATAGTTGAGAGTCTGTGGGTCTGAAAATGTCTTTATCTCACCCTTAGAGCTGACAGGTAATTGGCATACAATTCTAAGTGGGAGATAATTCTTCTTTAGAATGATCTTGTAGTTTCCAATGTTCTTGAGAAACTGAATCTCTCCTGGTCCTTTGTATGTGATCCATTTATTTTCTTCAATGAAAGCTTATATAATTTTCTTTTTGTCTCATCTTCTGAAATGTTAAGATGATGTGCCTTGGGGTGGGTCTATGTTCATCCATTGTCTCAGGTATTTGATGGGCTCTTTTATTTAGAAATTTTAGCTGTGGAAATTATATTATACATAATTGTTTTCACCATTTTCTCTTTCTTGAGTCCCTGTTATTGGAATGCTTGGAAAACTGGACTATTCTCATGATTATCTTCCGTCCCCTTATTTTCTTTTTATAATTCTTGCTCTAACTTTATGGGATATTTTATCATTTTCTCCCCCAAAACTTCCATTGAGTTTCCCATTTCAGATACGATTTTATTTTTCAATTTCTAGGATATCCTTTTTATTCTCTGGACATCTCTTTTTATGGCATCCTATTTTTATTTCATTTATGCAGTATCTTGTCTTTTCCTTGAAGATATTAGAGATTGTTTTTAATTTTATTTTTTGAAGTTTTCTCCTGATTAGTCCTTCAATATTTTAAAAAATATATCATTTTACTTTTTGCTTTGATCTCTACCTTTCATGTTGTAGAAATTCAGAGAATGTCTCTGCTTCTTACCTGTCTGTTAATGTTTAAAGAAGGATGAATGGAAGTTCTGAGCAAGTGGATGGAGCTTTTTAACTGTAAGCTTCACTGGAAGGGATCTGTCTGGCTTGTTGATGGGGTGGGATACCTGACATGAATGTTTTTAACTTCCTTCCTGGATGTGTTAGGTGTTCTAGAGATGACTCATCCTTCTTTTGTCTGGAGGACAGTGTCCTGACTGCCAGCGTTCTGGGAGCCTAATGGACAAGACAGCTGAGGTTCTCAGCCTCCAGCAGGTGTACCTTTATCTTATGTTTCTGTCTTCAGTAATTTCCCTACCTTGATCTCTGCTTGATGCCCATCAATCCAGAGACCTCTGCTGTGCTGTCTTCAGAGAAGAGGCATTTAGCCTACAGTCAGAGGTGAGAGCACTAGCACGGAATGCGGGGGGAGCTCTGGGGGCCTCACTTGAAACCCTGCCTTATTTCCATCACCACCTCCTTCACCATCATCTCCTGAGATAACTCCAAGTTACAGAGTTATAGATAACTCTAATTTCTGCGATGTTTAAGGATTCTGTAGTACATCCCAGGTAGCTTCTTGGCTTTTCCAATGGCTAGCTTAGGATTTACTTTCCAGGGCCCAGTAATTTTGTAACTACTAATTTATTTGCTTTCAGATTCCAAACTTTTGCTGCTGTTGTTGTTGTTTCATATGACCTTGTCAGCTTATGGCTAAAAAATTTTCTTTGTAGAGTTTTTGTGAGGTTTTTGGACAACCAAGCAAAATTCACTACCTGTATTCAATTTGCCATATTCCCATGTTCTTCTCACTTTTCATAGGTAACCTTTTAAAATCTTAAAAACATTTTTTGACAAACAGAACATATCTGCGTTTTGTGTTTTAACCCAATCTGATGGTATCTCTTCCTTGATGGGAGTATTCAACTGTTTACATTTAGTGAAATGACTGAATTTGATTATACTTTACGTTCAGTACTTACTTGGCAAAGTTTTGTTTGCTGGTTTGAATAGTTTACTGTTTATCCCACTTTCCTTTTTGTTAGTATTTGGGTTCTACCATACTTTCGGATTCCACTGTCTTCTGATTATCTTTCCTTTTCCTGCTCTGTTAAGCACAGTAATCCACTGTTTGTGAAGGAGTTACTGCTAGTTGTCCCTCAAAGCAGCACTGCTTATTCAACAATGGGACTCTGATTAATCAGACTTCGTAAACCCCTAATGAGACAGCCTTTAGGATATTTCCACTACTCTCCAATTACCCTCCCCTTCCAAAATCCTCGTTATGTTGAAATAGTGTAGTACTTTCAGAATTTTCTTCACATTTCATTCCATGGCAGTATACCTTAGTTATTAAGATTTTGCATAAAAATATACAAATATACGTACATATATATAATTTTTGCAGGGTTCACTGCTCTGCACTGTTTCATCCACTTAGATTTTGAGGTCCCCATCCTGGTCATTTGCTTCTTGTTTATAATATTTTTCAAGTATTTTTCAAGTATTTTCCTAAGATAAAGTATGTGAATGATAAACTTTCTGATGTGTCTTGACTATTTTAACTTTCATTTGCTTTGATAGGTGACTTTTATCTTGGATTAATATAGGAATCCTTGGTTTTAGGCTCTTTGCTCACAACAGCCTTGATTATGCAACTCTACTGTTTAGCCTCCAGTTGTATAAATGTGAAGACCAATGCTACTCTGATCTTATTTTTGCCTTGTACCTAATTTTTCTTTTTTTTCGAAGCTTAAAAACTTTGTACTTAGTGTTCAAGAATATTGCTAAGATTTGCTTGGATGGGTATATCTTCTTACCAATCTCACTGGCAAGTCAAAAAATGAGAGTTTCCAATCTGGTCCAATGTCAAACTCCTCCACACACTGCCAATGGCAAGCTCTTCCTTTATTTCCCACCCCCCCAGTCCTCATACATGGGTCGTGTTGTTCCTTAACCATCAGAGCACCTGCAGCTGTTCCTTGTCTCCTGCATATCCAGACCCAGCAACGTTTGACTTGGGATTGAGAGTTGAAGGGTGCCTGTGATCAGGTTATCAGTTCCCAGGATCCTTTCAATGCTTGTAATACCTACTTTCATTCATCTCTTATTAACTATCAGTTGCCTTTCCTCTGCTTTCTAGAGACGGACACCCAGTGCGACTTACCTTGATTTACTGTCCCTCCAGGTTAAAACAACTGTGTTACTATGTTCTTTCAAGCTGCATGCCAATATATCAGTAAGTATTTATCCTTCGAATAAAGGTAGCTCCCTCTGAAATACCTCCACTGAATATACACCTGGAACCTCAAACTCAAAATTTCTGAGAACTACTAGGTTGATTTACTCTCTAAAGTACTTATTTCAATTATGAAACCAGTATTCATTCTTTGGCTTTGCCCTATTTTCTTCTCCTCACATCTAATCAGATACTTAGGGCCATTTTGATTTTCCTCTTCTCCTCCCTTATTTCCTCCCCCCTTCCCTCTTTCTTCCATTTCACTGTTGTCACACTAGCTATGACCTTCACTATTTCTTGCCTGAAATACAGTTTTCATACTGATTTCCTTGTTTTCATTTTTCCTTATTCTAATCTTCCCTATTATATGCATGGTAGGAAATCTAATCGTCATATTCACTATCCACCTAAACACTTGGAATATCTCCTTATCGCCTACTGAGTTACACAAAATGTCTTTGTTCTAACAATGTATCGTTAGCCACAGTTATCCAAGGATACCTTCCCAAGTCTTGTCTTTCATTTCTCCATTCCTCATGCTCTATTCTCCAGCCCAGTTAGATCACTCATTCTATTCCATACGTGCTAAGAGCTCCCCCAACTTCAGCTCTTCATCTCTGTACACAAACCTTAACTTGTAAAGGCCAGTTTCTTCTATATTCTGCCAAGTTTGCAACATAACTTGGATTTTTAAGACAATTTTTAAAAGGAGTTTTTGCCTTAGAGAAATACATGTATCTGTTTATATGTATCATCATAACTGATATACTGTGTATTTGTTCAGTGTTTCAGTTATGTTTTACCTCTGCTTAGTGAAACATAGAGATCTGTACACAGTAGGTAATCGATGAACATTTTTGGAAATGGGAAAGCGCTCAGCATCAAGTGCGAGAGAGGATTTTAAGTTAAATAAAGTTGGGGCATTCATTTCTCAGCTCCCCAGAGCGGTAAAGATCAGGTAGCCTGAGGTTTGCATCTTTTCTTCTTGTTCTCTCCTCTAAAGAGGTAGAAAAGAGTTCTTCTCCCAGAAACTGTAATAAGTGCAGTCAAAAGTTCAGGGAACTTTGCTATATAAGCAGTTACCTTCATGTGCTTACAGCCATTTCTTGTTACGTTTCATTAAGACTGGAATCTGTGACGTGTTGGGTGGGGACTGGAAGAAGTTTGCCAAATTAAGAGTGTATGTGAGGTTGCACTGTCAAGCTTGTTCCCACTTTTAAAGCAGGTTTCAAGTAATTCAGAAGCATTCATGATTAGATAAACTAGTGGATGCTAGATATACAATAGGTTATGCGTGGAAACCAGAGATCCCAGGGGACATCCTTTTAAACTAGAGCATTGTACACATTATTGTACACATTCCAGGCTTCAGTTTCCTTGCCTCTGAAACAGGAACAAGGAGACATAACTCCCAGCATTCCTATTAAAATTAAATCAAAATATATACAAAAAGAGGATGGGTAGCTTGATGGTCAAGAACACTGATCTGGCGATCGGAATTAGGTTAGAATCTTTGATTTGTCAATAAGAGTGTAATTAGGAATAAAACTAGAGCACCTTTCTGACCACCATCCGTCACCCTGAACACTCAGGACATTTTGCACCTTATTCATAACATCGATCAAATTCTAATTTCTTTTATATTTATTTGCATATTTATGTCCCAAATCAATTGTAATCTTTCCCTGCTTGAAACTTCTCAGCACTTGGAGTGTTATTTGTGACCTTTGTTACATTCTAATTTCTTTTTTAGTTTTTACTGCATACTTATTAATCTGCCTGGGTGGTTGGAATTTTGAAAGCAGGCTTTAAAAAACTTCATCTTTTATTCAGTACCTAATACAGTGTCTTGCAAATAGTTGCTGCTCAGTGAAGAATGGATAAATCAGGACAAATCCTAATGAAGTGAACTTGGCAAAGTTAAGTCCAGGTGGGTGCATACTCTGGACGTGGCTTTGGAAGACCCAGGGGTCATTTTCCTTTTGTGTGTTACTGGGAGACCAAGGTGTCTTGGTGACGATCTTCTCCTGGTCCCTTCTTTAGATCTGGGGGAGTTGACTGAAAGGGTAGAAGGGAAGGACTTGAGGGAAATGAAAAATAACAAAAACTCAAAAGTGAAACTGGATCCAGCCTGGATGAATGAGCCTGTATATGTATTTTCTGCCTATTCCATGTTAAGGGTAGAGAAATCAAACAAGTATTTATTTTTATTTAAAAAAATTTTATATTGGGGCATAGCTGACTAACAATGTTGTTAGTTTCGGGTGTATCAGTTATACTGATATACCCATATATATCAGTATATATACTGATATATATATACAGATATATACTGTGAATCAGTTATACTGATTCACAAAGTGAATCAGTTATACATATACATGTATCTATTCTTTTTCAAATTCTTTTCCCATTTAGGTTATTACAGAACATTGAGCAGAGTTTCCTGTGCTATACAGCAGGTCCTTGTTGGTTATTTTATACATAGCAGTGTGTGCATGTCAGTCCCAAACTCCTAATCTATCCCTTCCCCCCACCCTTCCCTCTGGTAACCGTAAGTTCATTCTCTAAGCCTGTGAGTCTGTTTCTGTTTTGTAAAGAGGTTCATTTGTACCATTTTTGTTTTTAGATTTTGCATATAACCAATATCATATGGTATTTGTCTTTCTCTGTCTGACTGACTTCACTTAGTATGATCATCTCCAGGTCCATCCATGTTGTTGCACGTGACATTCATTCTTTTTTTGTGGCTGAGTAATATTCCATTGTATAAATAGTCAATATACCACATCTTCTTTACCCATTCATCTGTCAGCGGACATTTAGATTGTTGCCATGTCTTGGCTATTAGCAACACTAATAAATAGTGCTGCTGTGAACATTGGGGTTCATGGATCCTTTCGGATTATGGTTTTGTCCAGGTATATGCCCGGGAGAAGGATTGCTGGATCATACAGCAGCTCTATTTTTACTTTAAGGAACTCCATACTGTTCAAACAGAGGTACTTTTGCCGTCTTGTTTTTGGGAGGTCTATGCTCTTACCTACATTGACAAAATTCTGAATAACAAAAAATCAGATAAAGAAAACTGATGGATCACTTGTTTGAGGTTGCATTTTCTCAGAATGCTCCCCAAATCACAAAACATTTAAAATAATTTAAAGAATGTATTTATTACTTGGAAGCCAACCAAAATGAGATCCTGCTTTTTTCCTTGTCCTAAGTCTTCTCCGTCTCTGCCTTCCTGACCACGTCTTCCCTTCAAGAGCTTGTTCAACAAAAGGAAAGCCAGACCTCTCAGTGCGTGAGTTGCCCTCTCGTGACAAGGGCTGTCCTAACAGCTGAGGTCAGTAGAGGGTTTTCCAGTTCAAGCTCTGTCTCCACGGATAACAGACATGGAGCTGGATGGAGAGAAAGTCTTACAAAAAGCCCAGAAGGGGCCAGAGTTTGATTCAGGAACCTGGAGTAGAAGACTGTGCTTTCAGATCAA
Source organism: Aethalodelphis obliquidens (assembly GCF_003676395.1). Classification (NCBI taxonomy): domain Eukaryota; kingdom Metazoa; phylum Chordata; class Mammalia; order Artiodactyla; family Delphinidae; genus Aethalodelphis; species Aethalodelphis obliquidens. The sequence goes on from NW_020838005.1 coordinate 9,632,388, forward strand.
GGGAATAGGACCTGTGGACAGTGTCCTGCAACAGGCACTGACACTTGCAGAGACTTGAGTGCGCTCACACTCAGGAACGGTGTGGAATTCTCATTTAAAGGGCCAAGAATGGAAAAACTCTTATTCAGCAAAGTCTTCAATTTGGTCCCATTAAGTAATCATTAAAGAGAAGTGAGGTGGAGAGGAAATGTTTTAGCTTCTGCAACAATCTTTAAAGTAACATTAAAGTTTGTTTGAAGACTCACCAATATACTTCTGTCTTCCTGTGCTCACATGATGTGTCTTTGTGCCCTGTGTTAGCGTAAATGGTATTTCCAGATGTGTTCCTTTCTAAATATGGCAGTATAACCATAACAGTTATAACCTGAGCTATCAGAAGCTAAACAAAAAGAAAAAAGTAACAAACATTAAAAATTTTTTCTTAGAGTGCTGGACAGGGTGATATATTTTAAAAATCACCATTTAAAAATATACTCTAGGTATCTTCAAGTGTTTAAATACTTTTCTTTTAAACATACTGAACAGAAGCAAGGTTCATGTTACTGACTCATTCCCCGTGTTAAAAAAAATAACACAAAACAAAGCCTTTTTGTACTGGAGTTTTTCGCCCTTCCGTCCTTTTCTTTAATTCTCTCTGTGTGTTGTACATAAATTATTATATAGTGTTAAGTGAAGTTTACATGAATCATGAACAGGTCTAGTAATATTTTCCGGTAAATGTGGACTAAAACTTGAAGGATATCATAGTGCCTTTGGAAAAAAAACCTGCCAGGGTACTGACAGGTCCTTATGAAAGGAAAAGGTGACTTTGAAGAGGCATGTGACATGTTTACAACTTCAGCCCAGATGTGTCTCCTGTAAAGTAGGAATAATTGCCTATACACAGGAGAGATGTTTCTTTGCTTTTTCAGTGGCATTGTCATTTGAAGAAAAGATTTCCTTTGACATATGCACCTCATATTTTCGGATGAATAAGAAAAAGATGAAGCTCACATAGGAGTTTGTATCCATAGTGTGTGTGTGTGTGTGTGTGTCTACACATTGCAGGATACGGTTACATTATCTGACAGTCTTTAAACCTCACAACGTCAGGGGTCAAACAACCAGACACTTGAAAAACAAAGCTGATGGAAAATACCCAGAGCAGCCTCAAGAAGGTCAGGCCTCAACAACTACAAAAACAAGTCTAGGTTTTTTTGAGCTATGATACTGTTGAGTTAGCCTTAGACCTGAAAGTTCCACATTTGAAACCACATGACAAAGTTCCAAATCAGTGGTTCTTGCTGAAGATGTGAAGGTGTGTTATATTGTTGGGGAAAAAGCCCTCACTTTTGCTATTTTAGAGAGAATGATGGGATTGACAGAATTGAAAAGACATTTATTCGTGCAAATAAATGCCCAGGATGAATAGCAAAGGCCTTCTAGGACAGTAATGGCTGTGAACACGTGCAAGTTTCTGCCCACGGTTAACAGTGGACAGATGTGCCGCCCGTCAGCCTGGCCCCAAGGTGGGAATCTCTTTCTACTGATTGGACCATTGAAGGGAAAAACTGCTCTTAGAATGTAGCCCCAATTCATGTCTATCTCTAAATCCCTTTGTAATGTCTAATATCTTTAAAAAATGACATTTCTCTGTCTTGCTTTTCTTGGCTTCTTATTTACAGCCTGGAGGGACAGGAAGACTTGCTGAGTCATTCAAAAATGAATCCGTTGGTAATTTTGATGTTATTAAATAGCAGATCAAGATGGAACTTTTCTTAGATGTCGAACATGGCGGGGGGAAAAAAGCAATGAAATGTATAGATGCAAATGATAGCAGTTGTGAGAATCTTATATCTAATAATTTAAATGTTACCCAGGTGTTTGGGAAGGCCCGTTCACCATGCCTTTCACTGTCCTATAGAGGAAATTCAGAGGAGTTTCTTCTTTGCTAAACTTATTATCAAAGAAAACATTGACGAATGGTTCTAGGGCATTCACTAGACTATGTCACCAGGCAGTGGAACGTTATTGAAAAGAGGATAGATAGTTGTCAAGGAGGCAAACTGTGCCAGATTCCTTGCATGTTTTCTTTAGAATCTCCTTTCATCATCATCAAATATATGGCATCCCCAAGCCTTTCCCTGTCCTATCACAGCAGAAAATGATAAAATGTCCCAGGCACTCAGCATTCCTGAAGAAGACTGCTGTCAGCTCCACGTGACCGGCACAGGGATACTGTTCCAAGCCCAACTCTTGGGCTACCAGGGCTGACAGGATACATATTTCCATATATTAGCAACCCTTTTGACCCCAACAGTGTGCCAGCAGGGTGCAGAAAGACCACCGATTGAATTCACTGAGAGAATACCTTAAGATTGGGTGCAAAAGCCTTAAAACAATAAAGGGTTTTTGTTTATCCATTTATGACTCTGTCTATCCATTTGCCTGGCTTCATGCTCTGTATATATGCCTGATTTGGGGATCTTTGGAGAAAGAGGGGCGGATGCGAGACACGGTTCCAGGTGGAAGAATGAATAATTGATTTGAGAGGTGCACGTGGGAACAACTGATGCAGGCAATGCACATTCCCAACGTTACAGCAGCAGTAAAAGGGTAGTTAGGTAAAGATGGAATTCCTGACGTCTTCTGCTACTTCGGATTTGCTTGACTGTTTGCTATTAAAAGATGTCTTAGTATTCATTTGATTGCCTGAAGGTTACACCCACTTTGGGGGTTGTATTTCAGTTCAAGTTAAAACACGTTTTTTTCTTTGGCATATCTATTATGTCTGTGTCCCAAGATAGGACCGGGGAGGGAGGGGGAAACCAAGGATGAATAAAACAGTCACCTTTGCTTTAAATTCACTCTGTAGTAGCCTCACTAGCTGGTGTCTTTCATTCTTGAGATGCTGTTATTACAAAAGACCTTTTTTTTAAATTTTTATTTATTTTATTTTTTGGCTGTGTTGGGTCTTCATTGCTGTGCACAGGCTTTCTCTGGTTGTGGCGAGCGGGGGCTCCTCTTCGTTGCAGTGCACGGGCTTCTCATTGTAGTGGCTTCTCTTGTGGAGCATGGGCTCTAGGAGCAGAGGCTCAGTAGTTGTGGTGCACATGCTCTGCTGCTCCGTGGCATGTGGGATCTTCCCGGACTAGGGCTCGAACCCGTGTCTCCTGCATTGGCAGGCAGATTCTTTACCACTGAGCCACCAGGGAACCCCCCAAAAGACTTTATTTTTAAAGATATACACCATTTTTCCCCGTCTCTTCATCAAGCACAGAATTCATACACACACAATCTACACCAAACCATATAATCACACACACACGTATCTGTCAGTCAATTATGTATGTCTGTCATCCATGTAACTCTATATAACTGTCTACCTATGTAACTCTGTATCTATCTATCACCTACCTCCCTACTGATTCAGGAGAACCCAATGCAGCAGCTGTGTCTCAGTCTAACCACAAGGAAGATATGTTTTACCTTCCCCTTCATTAAAGGGCTAAGAACTTTGAGACCTGGAGGTCTGGGTTACTCTTTCCTGCAAATAAATATTAAGGAGTCTTTTGACTGAAATACTAGACTGTTGGAGAAGAGCTCTTCTTCCTGAGGAAAAAAAAAAAAAATTGCATTTTATGGCTGGGTGGTGGGTTCCCTGAAAAGCTGGGTTCTGTTCATGAAACTTGTGAGGATTCAGGCCATTGAGGGATGTGGCGGCTGAGACCCTCGGTCTGGGTGCTTCCTCGGTGACCACGACTGGGTCAGAGGACATGGATGTCATGATCTGGGGCTGCCCACCTTCAGATGAAACTCTCGAGTTTGACAAGGACAGGTAAGAATGAGAAACACGTTGCACTGAAGACCAGATATTTCCTGATCTCTCTAGATCTTCTTATATAATTGCAGAAGCTATAGAAAAAGAGAGCTTTACAAAAAGACTAGATTCCCTGCCAGTTTTGCTGCTTGGGAATGGAGCCAAATGTAACTTGATTTGGGAAAATCAATGTGATTTTTCTCAGACCAAAGTCTCATGCGACAAATGTGTACCAGTTAGGCAAACATACATTCATATGTGATAGAAATGCTTGACATAGAATGTCAGTGACATTGAGGAACAGGCAGGAACAAGTAAAAAGAACAAATAGTGTTATTAAAAAAAAAAAATCTAGGGCTTCCCTGGTGGCGCAGTGGTTGAGAGTCCGCCTGCCTGTTCAGGGGACACGGGTTCATGCCCCGGTCTGGGAGGATCCCACGTGCCGCGGAGCGGCTGGGCCCGTGAGCCATGGCCTCTGAGCCCGAGCGTCCGGAGCCTGTGCTCCGCAACGGGAGAGGCCACAACAGTGAGAGGCCCGCATACCGCAAAAAAAAATCTTGGTTACAACAAAAAGGAGGATTGAGTGGCAGGTTAAATAAGGAAAATTTTTCTCAACTGCCTGTAATTAAATGAGATTTCTTGTGCTCTGATGTAGGAGGGTCATGTCCGAATTTCCAAATCTTTATGAAAGACCACAAGTCGATGTTACCAGTTTTGGGCAGAGGATGGTAGCAGAGAGCTCTTCTTAAAGTTTGACCCATATTCAGCCAAAAATTCAGGCACTTCATATTTTTAAGCTGTTTCTGATATATAAACTCATTTTTCATAATGACATATTTTAAGTCTTTATTTAAAGAAATGAAGGCAAGAGTCTCCAGGGTCAGCCAGTGGTATTTGTTGGGTTTTTTGGCTTGTTTTGTTTTGTTTTCATTTATTTCATTGAAGTATAGTTGACTTGCAATGTTGTGTTAATTTCTGTTGTACAGCAAAGTGATTCAGTTATACATATAGATACATTCTTTTCATATATTCTTTTCCATTACGGTTTATTACAGGATTTTGAGTATAGTTCCCTGTGCTATACTGTAGGACCTTGTGGTTTATCCATTCTTTGTATCATAGCCAGTGGTATTTGTACGGCTGTATTAAAGTATCAGAAATTGTCTGATTCTACTGAACTCTAAAGCGTTGCCTTACTTTTTGGGAAACTGATGATTTTAGATCTTTGGAGCTAGTTAAAAAGCCTGTAGAATGAATTTGAATGTAAGAGGTTAATAAGTTTTGCAATGGAGATTACAAACCAGACTGAGTCATTATATATCGTACTTTCGGTCCTACTCAAGGGATTCATAACCATCTAGACATGGGGGAGTTATAGACTGGATTTATGGCATATAAGCATTCTCTCCATTCATCATGAAACTATTTGTAAAGAGCAGGGTAACAAACAGAATGGAGCTCATTGCTTTTATTTGGAGGAGAACGTAATAGATAAGAGCATCTTCAGTTTGTAAAATTAGCTTCATTTGTGTGGGTGATAAACTTAGGGGAGTAAGCAGGCCATGGTTAAAAAGTACCACGTTCTCATGTTGGCAGGTAAAGCAAATCTTTCTCTCAGTGTGTTGCCACAGCATTTTCTTGGTGAAAGCATGGGGAGCGGAGCTATGACAGAACAGAGTGGAAGATGCGATACAGAAAAGAGCCAGAGAGGTTAGTCTTTAATGAAAGAGCAGAACACTGAAAAGTATATGATGTAAAAAGACCAGAAGTGTGTTTCACCTCCTCTCGTGATAGGGGAGAATTTGGGTCATTGTGAGATATTAGCCAAGTTGTTTTAGTTATTCATTTTTATAGATTATCTGGTTTATTAACAGCGTGATGTTTGGGGTCCTTGCCTGGTCTAGGCTCTCCCAGTTTCAGCAGCTGTGCTGACACCCCAGCCCAGAAGTCCTGTGCCCTGTGGCTGGAGGGTGCTCCAAGGCATCTCAGGCAGAATGCACTATTGCATGAACCAGAACATTCCTGAGGAATAAACCTCTACTCATTTGCAGTTTGGAAAGCACACATTCACTCTGGAATACACCTAAAAAAAGAATTTCTGCTCATGGTTGACCTCACCTTTTTTTGTTGAACCAAACCCATTCATCAAATATATCGCAGAGGTGGCTAATGACCTTTCAGAATTCTAATAGAAGCAGAAAGTCAAGGACAGTACAAATTGGTCCACATCACCCACCTTATTAGGTTTACAGTGCTGGCAGCACTTCCTAATCTTCTGAGAATAACAGCCTATCTGGTTAGTGGAGGTCTGCTGTTTTCACAATAGGGTTTTATGTACCTGTCTACGGGTTCAATAAAATTGGCTCCGTATTTCCTAGAAAGTGGTATGCTGCACATCTTTTTGGAATGTTATCATCAAATTTTCCTTTCTAATATTTGAAAATGCTTATGTCAAACACGGCGTATTTATATCATTGCGAAAAATAAATTTTTCTGCAAGACCTCAATTATTAAAAATTCATGCCCCTTCTCTGTATTGAATTTTTTATATTGCAGCTGTTAGCTAAAACACGGGGAAAAGAACAAAAATGTAAATTATTAGAATTGATGGGTGACTATCTGAATAGCTCTGAACCACGACGTCAGTTCAAGCTTCATAGCTGGGTATTTGGAGCCTCAGAATCTAACTCTTGAATAGATGCAAGAAAGATGAATATATTAAAATAAATAGACAGATTTTCTTCTGTAGAAGACTGGATTGAGAGCCTTTGTCTTCTACATATCATTAGATAGTTAAACCGGAATATGAGGAGGGGAGGAAAGGAAGGGGGGAGAAAGAGGTTCAAGCGTCTTACAAGCGTAGGCCATCTAGGTTTCTGCTCAATATGGGAAATCCATCTGCAGTTCAAACCTAATCAAAGGGCAATTCAGGGAGAAATCATAGATGCTTTGCAGTTGGAACAGAATTCCTTTAGAGAGAGTCCAGCTTAGTTGAGAGTAAACTCTGATAAAGTTGCTGCTGGGACAAACTGGTCTCCGGATGGATCCTACTGGATGGATTCCAGTAGAAAGAGAGAAGTTACCATGAGGAGTGAAAATAGGGGCAGGAGGAATGGGGCCAAGGTGAAGCTTGCGTCTGTCCAGGGCTTCGATGTACCATTTTTGGCATCATGCTTATTCTAAAGATTCGATGCTCCCAACCTCAAGAAGGGCATAATAATTACAAATCCTCTATTTTGTCAAAATAGTAACCATAGGCTGTGGTTGTATGGTTAAGATGTCACTTGTGTGATCTTATTAAAGTATAAATTAGATCACAACTTAAGGCTTCCTTTCAAAATTCCCTTCGGGGGCCTTCCATGACACCTAGAATAAAAATCAGTCTATTCTTATGGTTTTCAAGGCCTTGGAGGACCTGGTCCTTGCCTGTCACTTAAACATGTCCCATCACCCCTGCTTTCTGCTGTTTTCACTTGCTCTCCTTTTGTATGAAACCCGCCTCTTTGCATACTCTTCACATCGTTAGTTCCTTCCATTCGCAAGTCTCTGCTATCTACCTACCTATCTATCTATCTATCTATGTATCTGTTTATTTACGGCCGCATTGGGTTTTCATTGCTGCTCATGGGCTTTCTCAAGTTGCGGCGAGCGGGGGCTACTCTTCGTTGCGGTGCGCGGGTGTCTCATTGCGGTGGCTTCTCTTGTTGTGGAGCACGGGCTCTAGGCGTGCAGGCTCAGTAGTTGTGGCACGTGGGCTCAGTAGTTGTGGCACATGGGCTCAGTAGTTGTGGCACACAGGCTTAGTTGCTCTGAGGCATGTGGGATCTTCCTGGACCAGGGCTGGAACCTGTGTCCCCTGCATTGGCAGGCGGATTCTTAACCACTGCTCCACCAGGGAAGTCCCAGGTCTCTGCTTTATAAAGGCCTTCTGTTACCATCACATCAAAAGCAGGCTCCCCTGTTACACTTTATCTGTACCTCTCAGTTCTTTCCTTAATAGAAGTTATTCAGCTGTGAAATTATTTCATTCATTTTTCACTTTACTTGTCTTTCCCCCTGTATTGATGTCTATCTCTTATCCTGGGAAACAAGTCTTATATACGTAGGGGCCTCATCTGCCTTTTAAGTGGATTTCAGCACCTAGCACAGTGCTCGGTACACGTGGAAGATGAACATTGTTGAAGGGCTCTATTCCATCCAGGCAGCTCTACAAGTGGGACTGGAGCATCTTCGGTGGCTGCGGGGAGCGGACAGTGCTGGACAGTGGAAGGCAAGGTAGTATGTGTACATCAGGGCTCTGGGGCCCCCATCCCTTCTTCTACTGAAGCTCTGCCCTTTTTCACTTTACGTACTCGGCCTCTTAGTAATGTTTCAACTACACAAAGTATTCTGAAGCTTAAAAAAATGCTTGAAAGCCACTGAACTAGATCAAGAATTCCCTTTTGCATTTGATTAGGCTTTAGTAATAACTTTCACTTTATTATAAGTATTGGGTTGGCCAAAATGTTCGTTTGGGTTTTTCTGTAAAATGTTATGGAAAACCCGAACCAACCTTTTGGCCAACCCAGTATATCCTCATATAAGGGAAAATCTGAAAAAGGACAACTAAATTTTCGGAGAGGTTTCTACATTGGAAACCTCCTGGATGATAGTGAAAGACTCTTGTTGGCAGCCCAAGACTTGCAACTCTTGTTGCAAGTCACTTCTCATAAGGCTGAAAAAGGGAGGTCATCCTTTCCCAGGTTCCTGAGCAGATAGGGATGAAGGCAGACCTAGTCTTGCCCAATATGACTCAAGAGTAGGTTTGTTGGAGGAATTGTGGGCAAGCTTTTGTTATGCTGAGTTAACGGATGACAGCCTTCCTCTTGCCGTTAATGTTATCCCAGTGCCCTGGCTTTGTTGTACACCAAACCATCCTTGCATTTATTTAGACTTTATGTATGTGATGAAATAAATGCAGCTTTTCTTAAATCACTGTTAAATCATATCATCTGCATCCTTATACAGATTCACGCACACATGGTCTCTATTTCCCTGAAACACTGTAAATCTCATAGCATTTTTTTTTTCTATTTACTGATAAACTGAAGCCCAAAGGAGTTAAACTTTTTGGTTACCCACCCCCAACCCCAGGTTTTTCCATCTCTCCTGTTCTCTTCCAGTAACATAACCATCATTGGTGAGAGCCTATTTTTGGCCAGGTATGTTACATACATTCTGGACAAGGCAGAATCCTTATCCTCTTATTTTTATTTTATTTATTTATTTATTTATTTATTTATTTATTTTATTTTGCGGTACACGGGCCTCTCACTGCTGCGGCCTCTCCCGTTGCAGAGCACAGGCTCCGGACGCACAGGCTCAGTGGTCATGGCTCACGGGCCCAGCCGCTCCGCGGCATGTGGGATCCTCCCGGACCGGGGCACGAACCCGTGTCCCCTGCATCGGCAGGCGGACTCTCATCCACTGCGCCACCAGGGAAGCCCTATCCTCTTATTTTTAAAAACATATTATGAGACTGAGAATTAGGAAGATGACACGATTTTACCAAAATCTCTCTGTTGGTAAAAGACGAAGTCAGGGTTTGAATTCCTGTTGGTCGGACACCTACACAGATGCACTTTGCATCTCATTTCATGCGCCTTTTACATCAGGAGTAAAAACGTACACACTGGTATGAACTCTATTTGCCTACATTGTTTGTGGGCAACGATACTGCCACATGCACACTTGCCAGCGTCTTAGGGGGAAATAAAGGATGGAAAGAGCCCTTCGGAGAGAAGAATAGAGGATTAAAGAATAGGTTGTTCATACTCCAAACAGTTCTTGCTTTTTCCCTCTTATTTTTCTCCGGGTGATCAGAAATACGTCTGCGGCTTGTAGTGTCGTTTATAGGCTGGTGTTTCCCACGCCCAAATCTCAGGCGTGATTTCCTTCCTTAGCTACACATGCATGACTCCCAGACACTTCCACGAGGGGAGCCACCGCTGCCTCAAACTCAAAGTGTATACCAGTTTGGAGGAACAATAGGACCACCGACATTTCCCAGAGGAATACAAAGCATCATGATCATGCTGTTGCCCATGTTCAACTCCTCTTTCAAGCCCTAAGAATGACCACTTCTACGGACGATAACCTTCTGAAACCCGATTTTCTCCTCTCCCATTGGCAGCACTGCCAGTGCGTTAGGCCCTGGCCATCTTTCACTTCCTCGACCACTGGTACAGCCTCTCTCTTCTGTGTCCATGTTCTGCTCACTCTGTTGATCCTCTGTATTTTTATTAGTTAATTCTCTAAAATCTCTAAAACTATCATTTCTTACCTTAAAAACGTATGTAGTACCAATTTACCTTCTCACCAACAGTGTAGGGAGGGTATAACCACTACGGAGAACAGTATGGAGGTTCGTTCAAAAACTAAAAATAGAGCTACCATTATGATCCAGCAACCCCACTCCTGAACATATACCTGGAGAAAACCAAAATTCCAAAAGATACATGCACCCCAATGTTCACTGCAGCACTGTTTACAATAGCCAAGACATGGACACAACCTAAGTGTCCATCAACAGAGGAAAGAAGATGTGGTATATATACAACGGAATATTGTTACTCAGCCATAAAAATGAACAAAATACTGCCATTTGCAGCAACTGGGATGGACCTCAAGATTATCATACTAAGTGAAGTAAGCCAGAGAGAGAAAGACAAATATCATATGATATCACTCATGTGGAATATAATTTTAAAAATGCTGTAAATGAACTTATTTACAAAACAGAAACGGACTCGCAGATTTCGAAAACAAACTTATGGTTACCGAAGGGGAAACATGGTGGGGAGGGATAAGTCAGGAGCTTGGAGTGAATATCCACACCACTGTATATAAAAGAGATAACCAACAAGGACCTGCTGTAGAGCATGGGGAACTCTACTCAATTCTGTAATAACCTGTATAGGAAAAGAATCTGCAAAAAGAATAAATATATGTATAACTGAATCACTGTGCTGTACACCTGAAACGAACACAATATTGTAAATTAACTATACTCCAATGAAAAGAAACAAAAGAAATGTATGTAGTTTTCCTGTCCTTCATAGGAACCTTTATATGTTCAAGCCTTTATTAAGGGGCACAAGGCCCATCCCAACCTGGCCTTTCTTGGACTCACCACCTGAATCCTCTTTCCCCTTCACGGCTTATGTTCCAGCCACATCACACCACTGGCCTTATTCTGAACCCCCGCTCCCCCTTCCAGCCCTTGTGCCTTTGTACATGATGTTTCCTCTGCCAGGAATGTCCTGCATTCTCTTTTCTATCTGGAGACCTCCTAGAAGTCCTTAATAGGAAGTTCAAATTACTCCCCTGAAAACATTCAGATTTTTATACCATTTTGTTACCTTGTGTTATGGCATCTACCTCATTCTACTATAAATATGTAGACATTTACCCATCTATCTCCCCCATTAGTCTGATTCCTCATCAAGGCAGTGCCCTTTTCTTTTTTGTTATTCGTCCAAAAAAGACCATCATCATGAGTAGTACAAGACACATATTCCATAAAGGTTTAATGGGTGTTGGTGTAGATATATTTGGGATGAAGCATGTTCAGGGAGATAAAAGAATAGAAACCTTCTTAAAGCTATACAGTAGCCATACTTTTCCAATACTTAAGTAGCACATAGTACAAATATGTGTTCCAGTTCACTACATATGGCAAACCAGAAAGGCAACTGCTAAAGCTTGACCCACAGATACTGAAGTTACCGCTGGTGTCTTTGATACAATCCATCTTGTCTATAAAATGCTTTTGTCCAATTTTCCGAAATTTACCCTCGGTACTTACTCTTTTTTTGCCAGTAGTTGTGCTTTTACCGTTACAAAGTATGTGATGTTCTTTCTCACCATCTGAGTTTCCTGAAGAGAATTATTTGGAAACAAAGAGATGAAGGGCCAGGGGTCTGTGGTCACACCGGGAGCACTTCAGAAAGAACGAATCTGTTTGCTTCCCAGAATCATCAGTGGAGATGAATGTATGAGGTCTACAGCAAAAAAAATGCTGTTTTAACTTTAAAAGGTCTCAACAAGCATAGCTATTGACTCACTTGGGTACCAAAGCTTTTAAGGACTCACGAATCCTAAAGTTGAGGAAAAGAGACCAGCTGTTAAGCTGGAGTTTACAGAAGATGAGGAAAACCTTCACCAGAAAATGACTAAGAACTTGTCTGGAAAATTGTTCTTACTTTCAAACAGATGACCATTATACCTCTGCTTAAATTCTTCTGAGATGATGGGTTTTTTCCATTAGCCTATTCAAGTCTGTTTCCTTCTTGGGCAGCTCTAATTAGTATTTAATTTTATAACATTAAGCCTAAATATTGCTGTTTGACACTTTCATATCTTAAAAAAAAGTTATATATGTATATTTAATATACATTAAATATAATATATAATATACATATATAAATATATATACATAAGCAACTTAAAGCCAGTCTGCTCTTTTCCTTTTAGCCCTTAGATTTTTGAATGAAATGTTCCCTATTTCCCATTAATCTTCTCTTCTTCAGTTTGCACACCTTTCATCCCATAGCAGCATGAAGAATTTGGAAATCTTACTGTGGTGATCTTTCTTGACATAGCATGATGTTACTAAGTCACCACCCAGCAGGGCAAGAATTCTGCTTTTATTTGTAGTGCTAACGAAGCCCTTATCCTGACCATCTACAACGTCTGCTTACTCCTTCAAAGAAGGGCCTATATTTATAAGATTTCCAGGGAATGGGAGATGCTTTCTGTGACTGCAGACCAGAGAAAAACTAGTCGGCGCAAACAGCCGAATACTGCATCTTACTATCATGCACGATCCTGGTGAGTTCTATAGGCAATGCAAATCATCAGAGTGTGTGCTAATTAGAAAGAGGTGACTAATGAGAAATGCCACCAAGATGAACCTGTTCAGTGTGGAGCTGAGCACTAATATGTAGGAATCAGGTAAATGTTAAAAATTATCCCTTCACAGTAAAATGACAAAGAAGGAAAGGTTCAGTGTGACTATGGTACAGGAGGACATAATCCTATAAATACCATCTTTTTTCTCTTTTCATATGTTGATATAATTATTTTGTCGTCCTGTTCTTAAAGTGAAACTTCCTTCCTGATATTTTTAAATTTGTTTCTATTATTGTTTGTTATTTTCCAGAGCTCTTTTTTTCAAATTTTTATTGAAATACAGTTGATGTACAATGTTGTGTTAGTTTCATGTGTACAGCAAAGTGAGTCAGTTTTACATATGTATAAACATATATATTCTTTTTTTACATTCTCTTCCATTATAGGTTATTCCAAGATATTAAGTGTAGTTCCCTGTGCTGTACAGTAGGTCCTTGTTGGTTATCTATTTTATATTTAGTAGTATATATATTTTAATCCCAAACTTCTAATTTATCCCTCTCCCCCCCTCCCCTTTGGTAACCATAAGTTTGTTTTCTATGTCCGTGAGTCTATTTCTGTTTTGTAAATAATTTGTATCCTTTTTTTTTTTTTTTTACATTCCACATATAAGTGATATCATGATGTTTGTTTTCATCTGTCTGGCTTACTTCACTTAATCTCGAGATCTATCCATGTTGCTGCAAATGGTATTATTTCATTCTTTTTTATGGCTGAGTAGAATTACATTGTATGTGTGTGTGTCTGTGTGTGTGTAATATATATAGCAATATTTACCACATGTCCTTTATCCATTCATCGGTCATGGACACTTAGGTTGCTTCCATGTCCTGGCTATTGTAAATGGTGCTACAATGAACATTGTGGTACATGACTCTTTTGAATTATGGTTTTCTCAGGGTATATGCCCAGTAGTGGGATTGCTGGGTCATATGGTAGTTCTATTTGTAGTTTTTTAAGGAACCTCCATACCGTTCTCCACAGTGGCTGTATCAATTTACATTCCCACCAATAGTGCAAGAGGGTTCCCTTTTCTCCACACCCTCTCCAGCATTGATTATTTGTAGACTTTCAGAGCTCTTCTTAACACTGGCAGTAATGTCCAAAAGAAAATGATTGGCTTTAACAGGGATTATTGCTGGTTTGGGCAAATGTCTCTGTTAATAGCCTTAGTATGATGGCCCACCCCTGGGAAGTTATGGTCTTAAATGGGATGTGCTGCTTCCATCAGCTCACTTCATATACAATATTTGGACTTGGAGAAGTTAACAAATTTTGCTTATATTTGCTAACAAGTGAGAGCCGTGTGTGTGTGTGTGTGTGTGTGTATGTAATATGTGTGTGTGTATATATATATAATTTAAATCAACTTTACTGAAGCATCATTTACTATGATTTATTCCCCATATATTCCCCATATAATTACTATGAATTATTCCCCATTTGAAATGTGACTTGTATACCCACTCTCAAAAGGAAAACTATAACACACTTCCATCATTCTAAAAAGATGCCCTTTGCCCTTGGCAATCAACACCCCGACCCCTGGCTTAACACCCATGATCCTAGCCACCATTATCTGCTTTCTGACACTATACATTTGGTTTGCCTATTTAGAATTTCATATAAATGGAATCAAACAGTACCTATGATTTCCTTAGCTCAGAATAATAGTTGTACATTTTTGATGTTGATCCACACTATTCCACGTATCAGTATTTTGTTCCTTTTTATTACTGAGTAGTATTCTATTGCATGAATATACCACAATTTTTTTTTTCACATATTGATGAGTATTTGGATTGTTTCCGTTTGGGGCTATTACGAACAAAGGTGCAATATACCACTGTGTATTAGTATTTGTGTATACACATGTTTTCATATCTCTAGGATAAATACCTATAAGTCTAAAAGTCTAACTGCCAGGCCACAGAGTAAGCATATATAGTATTTAACTTTTTAAAAGGAACTGCCAAGCTTTCTCCCAAAGCGGTTGCAAAATTGTTTATTCCCCTGGACAATGTGGAGTGTTCCAGTTGCTCCACACCCTTGCCAACACTGGCTACTGTTAGTCTTTTTAACTTTAGCCATTCCGGTGGGTGAATAGTGGCATCTCTCTGTGGTTTCAATTTCCTCTCCTCACTGACTCATAATGGGGAGCATCTTCACAAATGCTATTGACCATTTGCATGTCTTCCTTGTGAAGCATCTGAACAAATCTTTGTCCGGTACTTTAGTGCTTTATTTTTTCTTAATTATTTTAAGAATTCTTTATTATGAATTCAAGAACTTAGCCATGTGTATATTTTATAATTTTTCTCCTAGTATCTCTCTTTTTTTCTTTTGTGAAAATAGTTTCTTTTGAAGAGCAGACCTTTTAAACTTTAAAAAAATTAAGGTATAATTTATATACTATAAAATACACAATGTTGAACACTTTCATGTTTTTAAATGATTTGCAATCCACGTATCGTCTTTGGTAAAAATTTCTGTGTAAGACCTTTGCCCATTTTCTAGTTAGATTGTCCACTTCTTACTATTTAGTTGGGAGAATTCTTTACATATTTTGAGTACAAGTCCTAAACTGCACATGAGATTTGAAAATATTTTTCCAATCAGTTGCTTGTTTTCCGTTTACTTCATGTCTTCCTTAGCGTATTTCTTTAGAATTTTATTATTCCTGACAATATTTTCTGCTATGGACTCTGGTTTTAGTGTTACGTCTAAGAACTCTTCACGCAACTCCAGGTCAAAGATCTTTTCTTATTTTTTTCTAAAATGTCATTGTGTGACGTGTTACGTTTACATCTGTGATCCCTTTTGAGTTAAATTTTGTAAAGGTGTAGGTTTTAGGTCAAGGATATAAGATTCTTTTTTGTGTGCATGAACAGCCAATTGTTTTATCATCACTTATTGAAAAGATTTTTTTCTCTCTTAAATTGCTTTTGTACCTTTGTCAAAAATCAGTTGTCCCTATTTGTGTGGGTCTATCTGTGGAGACTCTTCATTGCGTTGATCTACGTGTCTATCCCTAGACCAATCCCATACTCTCTTGATTACTGTAGGTATATAATAAGTCATAAAATCGGGTAGTGAGATTCCTCCAACTTTATGTTTCAAAATTACTTTTAACTATTCTAATTCCTTTGCCATTTCACATTAATTTTAGAATAAGCCATCTATATATACAACATATCTTTCTGGCATTTTTCTAGAAATTGGTCTAAGCCTATAGACCAATTTGGAGACAATTGATATATTTACTATGCTGACATGAACATCTTATGTCTCTGTATTTAGGTCTTTGATTTCTTTCATCAACATTTTTTAGACTTTTAACATACAGATCCTATACTGGATTTATACCCAAGACTTTCTTTTGGGGGAAAGTCATTGTCAATGGTATTGTGTTATAAATTTCTCTTACTAATAGTTCATTTTTAGTATAAAGAACTATAATTGATTCTTTTCTTGCTTGTGTTGCCTTGAATTTTGTGACCTTCCACCTTGCTAAGCTCACTTATTAGTTAAGGAATTTTGTAAATTTCTTGAGGTTTTCTACCTGGAAGATCATGTTACCTACAAATAGGAAGACGTTTAGATTTTTCTTTCAAATCTATATGCCTTTTATTTCTATTTCTTAGTTTGCTAACGGATTTCTAGTCTGATGTTGACTGTGAGGGAAAACATTCAGTCTTTCACTTTTAAGCATGTGTTAGCCGTAGGTTTCTTCTGCAGCTGTCCTTTATCAGATTATGAAAATCCTCTTCTCTTTTGCTGGAAGCTTTTATCTTACATTGGTGTTGGATTTCGTCAAATGATTTTTTGTATCAATTTTGCCTCAAAATCGTGGTTTTTCTTAAGACTGTTAATACAGTAGATTGCACTGACTAATCTTTTCATATTGAACCAACCTTGTATTTCTTGGAATAAATTCCATTTGGTCATGGTGG